>NC_035435.2:75447437-75765266 GCF_002127325.2 Helianthus annuus | reverse complement strand
CAAGAACTCCAAAGCAATCTCAGGTGAGTACATTGAACCCCTCTTTTACTGTTTTCCAAACTGTTTTGGGGTGAAACACATGTGCCTATCTGTTACTTTCATGCTTTTCATGCTTTCACATCATACATTTTCTATGTTCGATAGTACATATATAGTACATGATTTCCATTATGCTTTGCTATGTATGTTGACTGAGCATGCTAGCACATTGATTTCATAAACACTTTTGTTGCATATGTTTACTCAGCATATGGACACATTGATTTACATTACATTTCTACTGCGTATGTTTACTTAGCATACTTAGTACATCACTTTACAATACATTACATGCTATGTATGCCCATTGTGTGCGTACTTAGTACATTGTTTCACATTGCATTTCTGTTGCATATGCTCATCCAGCATATGAACACATTATACTACATTTTGAACCGTTGTACTCTACAATACATTTCATGCTACATACGCCCATTGTGTGCATACGTAGTACATTGTTTCACATTGCATTTCTGTTGCATATGCTCATCCAGCATATGAACACATTATACTACATTTTGGACCGTTGTAACCATTTGACTATGTGAACCGTCTTAACCCTTCGATTATATGAACCGTTTGTAACCATTGAACCGTGTAAACCAGTTGTATCCGTTGACATGATTTACAGTTGACAATAGACATTTGACTATACATAAACATTTCTACCGTTGTTAAACATTTCATCTTGATGGTTTGGTTTGAGTAAGTGATTAAGTAACGAGGCGTGTGTAATATGATACAAGCATGGTGGATACGCCACTGGTACTTCGTATATATAAGTGTTTGTATGGTATTACATATCGTAGCGTTATCTGAATCATTTCAATTTAAGACATATGACATTTTACACAAACAACACACTTTTCACGAGACATTGTTTTACAAACGACTTATCTTATACAAACTCATTTTTACATGGTTATCCGTTTAACCATACAGTGTTCTCTTATTTATACATATCATTTGATCTTACCGTTTTTCAAATGATTTACAAGACAAAGCAAAAAAAAAAAAAAAAAAAAACGAGGTTCATGACTAAACATTTTCTCAAACATAAGTCATGAATTCCGTTTTCACAAAACCAATGTATCTCACAGGCATTTTTATGCTGACGTACCTATTTTCACATGTGTTTTCAGGAGATGATGCATAGGACTTATCAAGACATACTTAGGCGGACTTGTGCCTTAGTGACTTAAAACGAGACAAGAACTAGTTCATTTATGTTATGTGTTCTTTGGTTCTTGTTTAAAGCAATGTAAACTTTCATGTTTGATTAATAAAACGAAACTTCATCTTCATTTACCATGGATTTGAAACAATTGATTCTGTTACAACACTCCCCGACGTTTCCGCCACGTTTTGTATGTTCCACGTGGTCGGGGTGTGACAAGCAAAATGGGGTTGTTGAAAGAAAGAACAGAACATTGATTGAGGCTGCCAGAACCATGCTTGCAGATTCAGGTTTGCCTTTAACTTTTTGGGCAGAGGCAGTAAACACTGCTTGCTATGTCCAAAACAGAGTTTTGATCAACCCTAGGCACAAAAAGACTGCTTATGAAATTCTGTATAAATTAAAGCCATTAATCTCATATTTCAAAGTTTTTGGTTGCCCATGTTTCATTCTAAACTTAAAACCAAAGTTTGCAGCCAAAATCGATATGGGGTACCACCTAGGATACTCAACCACTGCTAAGGCCTACAAAGTGTTTAATACATGGACCAAAGCAGTGGAAGAGACTTTGAATGTAAAGTGCAATGAACTTTCAACAATGAAAATCCCAGCAAATCCTGCTGATTTGTTTGATCTTGATAAATTCACTTTTGAAAATATCTGCTGTCAAGGCTAACAGTGCAGGGTCATCAGAGGATTCATCACCAGACTATGGATATGAGATCATCATTCCTCAAAAGTCTGCTTTAATGGGAAGAGCATCAGTTGTTCAAAACAGTTGTCAAAGCTCAACCACTGCTACCTCAACAGTTGTTGACCAAAGTAGCCTCTTAACCCCTGCTTCCACCTCATCAAACACTGCTGACAAAAGTCCTCAAACGGTAGATCAAAGTCAGCAGGTGTCCACCTCTTTACCTCCAATTCCACCACCTTTTGAAGCCACTGTTGGGTCATCAAAGTCACCAGCAGTGGTTAGCTTAGATGATACACATCTGCAGCCCTCACCACTCAATGCCATAGTTCCATACCAAGGAGAGCTCATCTTCTTGAAATCCCATCCACCAGATCAAATCATTGGCAACATCAATGAAGGGGTACTTACAAGAAGGCAATCCCAAAACATTTGTCTTTTTGCCGGCTTTCTATCACTCCATCAACCAGTCAAGTACCAAGAGGCACTAAAAGACAACAGTTGGGTAGAGGCCATGCAAGAAGAACTCCAACAGTTCAGAAGACAACAAGTACGGGAGCTTGTACGACTGCCAGAGAATATAAGTCCTATTGGCACAAAGTGGGTCTTCAAAAACAAAACTGATGAAAGGGGTATTGTTGTCAAGAATAAAGCCAGGCTTGTGGTTCAAGGTTACAGACAAGAAGAGGGTATTGACTATTATGAAACATTTGCCCCTGTAGCACGCCTTGAAGCTATCAGACTCTTTTTGGCCTTTGCTGTCAACCACAACATCAAGGTGTATCAAATGGATATCAAATGTGCATTCCTCTATGGTAAAATTCAAGAAGAGGTATATGTCTGTCAACCTCCAGGTTTTGAGGATCCATTTTATCCAGATCATGTCTACAAGCTAAATAAAGCTTTATATGGCTTGAAACAAGCACCTAGAGCCTGGTATGAAACTCTTTCCACCTTTTTACTTTCCATTGGTTTCACCAGAGGCAGGATTGATAAAACATTATTTTTAAAATGTAGAGGAAAGGATTTGATGATTGTCCAGATTTATGTGGATGACATCATTTTTTGAAGCACATGCAATAAAATGTGTGAGGAGTTCAGGCGACTCATCACAGCTGAGTTTGAAATGATTGCAATGGGTGAACTTCAATGCTTTCTTGGTCTCCAAGTAAGGCAGCTGCAAAATGGTACTTTCATCCATCAAGGCAAATATGCCAAAGAGCTTTTAAAGAAATTTGATATGGATGATTGTAAGCCATGTAGTACACCCATTGCAACCAATAAATTGGTCATGTCTGAAGAAAAGGATGATTTGGTTGATCAAACCTTATATAGAAGCATGATTGGGTCTTTATTGTACCTAACTGCATCTAGACCAGATATCATGTTTGCAACATGTGTCTGTGCAAGATCCCAATCAGCCCCTAGAAAGTCAAACCTTATTGCTGTAAAAAGGATATTCAGATACCTAAAAGGTGCTCCCTCACTTGGTATCTGGTATCCAGCTGATGGTAAAATTGAGCTTTCAGGTTTCTCAGATAGTGACTTTGCTGGATGTGATAAAACAAGGAAGTCCACTTCAGGAGGGTGCCAATTCCTAGGCAACTACTTAGTGTCTTGGCAAAGAAAAAAGCAAGCACTTGTTTCCACATCCACTGCTGAGGCAGAATATATAGCTGCTGCAAGCTGTACAGCCCAACTGCTCTGGCTTCAAAATCAGTTACTGGATTTTGGTATCACTGCCTTGAAAACACCACTCATGTTGGACAGCCAGGCAGCAGAAAATATCATCAAAAATCCAGTTTCCCATTCAACCACCAAACACAACGACATCAGACATCACTTTGTGAGGGATTGCTATGAAAAAGGTTTGATTTCTCTGCATCATGTTC
The DNA here is from genome assembly GCF_002127325.2 of Helianthus annuus. Classification (NCBI taxonomy): domain Eukaryota; kingdom Viridiplantae; phylum Streptophyta; class Magnoliopsida; order Asterales; family Asteraceae; genus Helianthus; species Helianthus annuus. The sequence goes on along the minus strand of NC_035435.2, from coordinate 75,761,467 downwards.
CAACTAAGGATCAGCTGGCAGATGTGCTAACCAAAGCTTTAGACACATCCACCTTTGAAAGCTTGATCTCTAGGATTGGCATGCTAAACATGGAATAACAGGCAAAATCCTGTTTTTCTATGAATAAAAGCATTAAAATGTTTTCAGAAAATCAAAAATCCATCCTTAAAAATAGCTAAAAATGAATTTTTCATTAAAAAAATCCTAAAAGTCTGCCATAACCACTGATGGGTTCAAAAGTCTGCTCTGCTTCAAACGTCTGTCCTCTGCTAAAAGTCATCCCATGTTCTCTTTTTCTGTTGATAAACACTGATGTTCAAAATCAATGTTGTATCCACTGCTGTGCTATCCACTGATAGTCAAAAGCATCCACTGTTCTCCATTTCGTTACAACTACTGTCTTCATCAGTTGTTTTCACAAAAAGGTACTGTTCAAAATTATTGTCCTTCACTTCACCAGGGGATGGCATGTGGACAGTACTTAGTGGTCAGATCTTTTGTAAACCGCTGCCACGTCAGCATTCACTTTTCTTCCATAAAACCCCCTTTCAAACCCCAAACAGGGTTTCACTGTCGAATTGAATTCTTAAAAATTTCTCTTCTCAAAGCAGTTTCCATCACATTTCATCAAATTTCTCCACATCTTCATCTTCGATTCTCATCTTTAAAATGATAAAATCGAAATCATCCGCAAAATCTTCCAAAAGGGCCTCTCAAAAGGCTACCTCCACAGAAATCCCACACAAACCATCTCATAATCTTCTGGGTCTTCTCACAAAACCCGACAACATTGATACATTTGATTCCATTCTCGATATGCTCAACACCTCAAAGTACAAAACTTTGTTACTCACAGATGCACCCATTTACCTGCAAACTGGAGTTTTGGAAAAATTGTACCCTTGAAAAACAAGGTGAAAAAGTCATAGCCATTAACTCTACTCTGCAGAAGAAAGCAGTTCAAATAACACCGCAATCCATATCTGAAGTCTTTCAACTCGCTGATCAAGAAGGTAAAGATTATTTCCCTAAAAACGAGTTAAAAATTGACTTCATTGAGGGAGGGTATGCAGACACAATGATGAAAAGGGATACCTTACAAAAAGGTTTCTTCCCTTCTGCAACCAGATTTTTATTCCATACCCTCCTCATGTGTGTTTCAAATAAAACCACTTCTTTTAATGAAATACCATTGAAGATTCAAAATCTGGGATACGCTATTCTTCAAGGAGAAACCTTTAATTATTCCCATGTAATCTTCAATGATTTGGTTAAAAATGTTGAAACAAAATCATTTTTACTGTTTCCAAGATTTTTGAGTTATTATTTTGAGAAAAAATTCAGTAAAGATTATATTGCGGTAATAAATCAAGGTGACTCTTTTCAGATAAACAGCTTAACTGCTGAAACATTTACAAGAATGTTAGCACCTTGCAAAACACAAGCAGAGGTGCCTGAGCAGATTTTAGCAGCAAACACTGCTCCTCAGGTATCTGCTGCTGAGCCCACTGCTCAAGGTGATCAAGGTAGTCAAACTGTTGGACCGTTTGTGACCCTAAATAGTCAGTAGAGAACGTTCATCTTTGCGTATAAAGGCGGAATCAATGTACACAAAGTAACAACAGCTTTTCCTCTTCAATTCCTTCTCTATTTATGCTTTCTGAATCAATTTTGACAGAGTTTCGTTACACAGCATATGACTAGGTTTCGCTCCAAGGTTACTAACTGATTACACATCAGGCTATATATAGGTTGACAGATTTCGCTCATATGACATGTCATATAATCGAAACCCTATGTGACATATCAGCGAAACCTCCCTAGTAACCACATAAGCGAAACCTCAAGTTCCTATGAGCGAAACCACCTATTCTATACGTACACATGAGCGAAACCTCTATATTGAATCCTAATTTGACTTTCAAGCTCCAATCTTGACCTAACTTGACCTAAGACTCAATGCGTACGTAGTCAACAAACATTTCATGCACTAACAGACTCCCCCTTGGATGTTGACGAAGTCTTCAGCTCCGAGTCTTCAGTCTTGGTCTTTTCTCCAACTCTCTATCTTCACATCATAAGCATTCTATCTTCACAAGTTCACAATCTTGTCCTGGCTTCATCTTTAGACTTCTCTTTGACCGTTGATCCAGACTCCCCCTTTCACAGACTCCTTCTCTCAATATGCTAGAATCTGAGGTCTTGATCTGGTTCAAGCTTTGACAATTAGCTTCCGTGGGAATGATGAAGTCCAAAACCTGTTACTCAACTAATAACATTACAATTCCATCTTTTCAACAATAACTCACAAACTCAATCAGCTTTAGAAATCCACTCAAGTATTCAGGTCCAAGTTAATGACCCTGATTACTCAATTAATCTACCAAGTTCAACTTAATGACCTTGGTTGATTATTTGACGAATCAAACTGATTTAAAACAATAATTTTCACATTTTCTGAAAATAACAAGTATCAAGTTAATGAACTTGTTTTGACTTTTAGCACTCAGATTTTATCAAGAATAAGCTCTTCTCATCATCCAGTCCAGAATCTCCAGCATCTGCTTCAACTCTCAAGAATCAGACAATCAACTTTCTACTTTGGTTTGTCTAAAATAAAGCAGAAATGAAAAAACTTTTTGAATTTTATAATGTGTTCTAGACTAAGAAATGAAATAAAGAAACTTAAACTGCAGAATGTAAACTATTTACAAACTTATTTTTGGTGAGCGTGTCAGGGAATCATATCAGTTATCAGACAAGTTATCAGTACCGTTAAGCTTTAATTCATACTCAGACTTAAACAATTCACGTAGACTGTCTCAAAATTCTCACACAAAGTTTAATCTATTCAGGATACGATTTAGATGTCTTATGAGCTTAGCTCATTCATGAGTCCCACCTCTTGAATATACTCCCGTATCCAGAATCTCAAAATTCAGTCATACAGGTAAGTATACTACAATGATATCTGTACATAAATTAGGTAATGCGAGGACTGAGGGATCTCAGGTCGATACTTCCGTATGCGCAGAGAGATATCAGTTTCAACTTATCGGTATGTCCCTTTTAGAGGATCTTTTAGCTACAACAGCAATGATTATCAATTTTATTGTCTAATCAGCTGAGGGCTTATGCTATGTTTCAAGCATTTGAGGAAAGTATTATCCAAGGACTAGGTCAGAACTTCCATTCAGCAAAAGTCCCGGAATAATACCCCATACATCATTGAGTATAAAAACCTAGTATATCAGAATAAAAGACCTTTCAAACGAGATTTCAGGGGTTACCTATATATCCAAGTAGTGTTCCCCACAAATTTCGTAAGTTTGAAATTTTAGGTTTATATCCCGATAAATTTACTAAATGTGCGAAAACTTATCAACACATCATCAGTGAGACTGTTTAACGCTTTATACTATACAAATCTTTAGCGTACAGTAACTGTCAAACCGATGTACTATCATTTTCCCTAAATACACAAGCTCTTTTTCAGATTTTATATTGTTTTTGGATTTTTGAAAAATTTATCATGTTTTTGTATTTTTGAATTTTTTACTGTTTTTGTATTTTCTAAAACAGATCTATGTACATATATCTACTCCCCCTAAATACCAAAACAAGTAAAAAATCGACAAACCATTGCAGATTGTTGCTCATCATCATCTACAACAGTACTCTCATCAACGCCAATTATGCCATCCAACACCGAGAAAAGCTTCATACCATTTAATTTCAAAAGAAATTTAAACCGTGTTTTATCAAAAGCTTTGGTATGTAAATCAGCTTTCTGATTGTCATTGTGGATTTTCTCAATTCGTATCAACCTTTTTTCGAAGCAATCTCGAATAAAGTGATGCCGAATTTCTATATGTTGGTTTTAGCGTGATGTACTGGATTCTTTGTTATATTTATAGCGGCCTCATTATCAACAAAAAGAGGTGTGTTAAGAAACTGCAAACCGTAGTCGCGCATCTGTTGCTGTATCCACAGGATCTGAGAGCAGCAACTGCTAGCAGATACGTACTCCGCTTCACATGTAGATAACGCTACAGAAGTTTGTTTCTTACACTGCCAGGTGACCAACCGAGGTCCAATGAACTGGCAACCTGCTGTTGTTGATTTTGCATTGACTTTGCAGCATCCGAAATCCGAATCGGAATACCCTTCGAGCGTAAAATCGCCTTTTCTAGGATACCACAACCCCAAACTAGGTGTTCCTTTCAAGTAGCGCAATATCCTCTTCACAATAATCATGTGCGAGGCTCTCGGGTTAGATTGAAATCTTGCTGCGAGGCACGTTGGGTACATTATATCAGGACGTGAAGCAGTTAAGTACATCAAAGAACCTATCATGGAACGATAAAGCGTCTCTTCAACCCTATCTTCGGTGAGATCTGGATGTATCCCATGATTTGTCGCAAGTGGGGTTGACGCCGAGTAGAACCTGACATCCCAAATTTCTCCAGAATATCATGTACGTACTTCGTCTGGTGAATGAAATTTCCCTCAGGTAGTTGTTCGACTTGAAGACCCAGAAAGAATTTCATCTCCCCCATTGATGACATTTCGAATTTCTGCTTCATGATTGATTCGAAATCTTTGCACAATTTCTCATTTGTTGACCCAAAAATTATATCATCCACATAAATCTGTACTATCAGAAGATGACCGTCGACTTCTTTATTAAAGAGAGTGGCATCCACTTTCCCTCAGATAAAGTTGTTTGCTAGTAGGTGTTGAGACAAAGTCTCGTACCAAGCTCTCGGGGCCTGGTGTAAACCATACAGCGCTTTGTCCAGCAGATAAACTTTGTTTTTTGTGGATTGGGTCGGTGAAGCCCGTCGGCTGTCCGACATAAACCTCCTCTTTGACCTTCCCATAAAGAAACGCCGATTTTACATCTAACTGGTATACTTTGAAGTTTTTCCAAGATGCAAATGCCAGGAAGATTCTGATCGCTTCTAGTCGTACTACAGGAGCATAAACCTCAGTAAAATCGATACCCTCCTGTTGACTAAAGCCCTGAACAACGAGTCGAGCCTTGTTTCGTACAACAACTCCTCTGTCGTCTCTCTTACACTTAAATACCCATTTTGTATTTATCTTCCTATGACCTTCGGGTAGATCAACCAGCTTCCACACTCCTAATTTCTCAAATTGTCCTAATTCTTCTTGCATCGCATTGACCCAAGAATCTTCAGTAAGCGCCTCTTTGTAAGTTCGCGGTTCGATCTGCGAAATAAAACAACTCAATGAAAAATCAGTTTGTAAAGGTGCTACTGTAGAATAAAAACATGTAAGGCCCTGGTCAATTTGACGTCTCGTGCGAACGCCTGTTTGTAATTCTCCAATGATCAACTCCTCTGGATGGTACGAAAGAGTTCGCGGCATTACTTCGCCTGGAACGTCTACATTGCCCTCCAGATTAGTAACATTTTGTTCTGCATCTTGTTCACGGACTAGGTTTGTTTGACTTGATATCTGGATCTGCTCCCCCTCAGAATCTGACTCTGAATCACCTCGATCAAATACGGGCATTTTCTTAGTCTCTTGATCATCATTCACTGCCGACTGATTACCAGGAGCACCTTCATCATCATGTTCACCAGCATTGCTAGGACTTGCTTCATCATCATTTGAAGTTTCCCGAGGTCTTCTAGAATACTCGGCTGGGAACCTTTGCTGCGACTCATACTCTCGCAAAATATCCAGCTCATCAAAGAAATCTTCATCATCCTCTGATTCTTCTCTCATGTCAAATGAATCCCATAGTTTGTCATAATGATAACGCCATGAATCTCCAGGATTCTGCGGCGGCATAGTGTGACCTTGACATTCAACATTTCCAGCCTCAATAATCCGCTTCTCACTTGGAATGAAGACACGTCGCATCGGATTTGCATAGCCAACAAATATTCCCTCAATGCACTTCGGACCAAACTTGCCATAAGGTTCAAGAACTGTACACGGTGACCCGAACGGTTCAAGATACTTTAAGTTGGGCTTGCGATTATTGATTAGCTCAAAGCATGTTTTGTTGAACTTCTTGACAGTGAGAACTCTGTTGAGCGTATAGCATGCGGGGGAAACAGCTTCAGCCCAAAAATTTATCGGTAACTTTGAATCTACGAGCATAGTTCTAGCCGTCTCAATTAGTGTCCGGTTTTTGCGTTCTGCGACTCCATTCTGCTGTGGAGTGTACGGAGCACTAAACTCATGCAATATACCTCTTTCATCACAAAATTCTTCCATCTTGTTGTTCTTGAATTCAGTACCATTATCACTTCGAATTCTTTTGATACGCCTCTGATACAGATTCTCAATCTTTTTGAACAACGCCATCAAACTGTCAAACGTTTTGTCTTTCATCTTCAAAAATGAAACCCACGAAAATCTGGAATAATCATCAGTGACCACAAGACAATATTTGTCTCCCGTAATACTCTTGACATTCACCGGACCAAACAAATCCATGTGAAGTCTCTCCAGGGGTCTTGAGACTGAATTGACTTGCTTTGTAGGGTGTGACTTTTTCATCTGCTTGCTTTTAACACAGCTAATGCACTCCCCTTCCAGATGAAAACCTTTGACATGAACTCCTGTAACCAAATTGTTGTGCACCAAATGATTCATTTTTCTAAGATGTATATGCCCCATCTTCCGGTGCCACAATCTCGATTCTTTCTCAGATGCTCTGGACACAAAACAATGAACCTGGCCCGTGGTTGTAGTAGCAACACTCATGTCCAACACGTACAGATCATTGACTCTTGGTGCCCTCATTATAATCCATTCTTCAGGGATAACAAATCCTGGTTTCAAGATCAAACATTCTTTGTCAGTGAAGTGAGTAGTATACATCCTGTCACAAATCTGGGAGATACTCAGCAGATTGTTCTCCAGCTCAGCAATGTAATTAACTCTTTCAAACGTCACAATCCCATTGGATAACGTTCCTTCACCTACAATCATTCCTCCTTGATTACTCGCAAAACCTATGTAACCTCCATTGATATTTCTCACACCATACAGTAATGCAGTCTTTCCTGTCATATGTATTGAAGCTCCACTATACATAATCCATCTGGATACAAGTTTTGGAAGATCCTGCACATAAAAAACATTAACTTCAAAACTTCAATAAAGATGCCGATTCATGCTTCGCGATCCAGGAAGCTCCGGCAATTCAAATTGTTTAGTCAAACATGGTGTCCACCCAGGCCTCACCAGACTTGGGTGTAACCTTGGTGCTTTTAACTTTCGCAATTTGAATTTTAAAGTTTTCAGCCTTCAAAGGTGGAAAATTTGCATCATAACCAATTGGAATTAAATCCTCAGAAGGTGAAATCTTTTTCTCAGTTTTAGGTTTCCAAACTTGTTGAGATAATGCAACCCGTTTGTAAAATTTTTCAATTTTAGTTACCGACTTCTTTACAGGTTCATTTTTCACTTTGATGTTGTCATTTTTCACATTCTTTTTCTCAACAACGATTGGTGCTTTACCCTTCACCTCAACTTTCTTCTGTTGAATCTTCACAGTTTCAGTCTTAGGCTTCACGTTGGTACACTTTCGTGCAATGTGACCAACTTGATTACATCTAAAGCAAGTTCGACTATCAGTTACCCGACGTGTGCCTTTAGACTGAGCCTGTGAAGTTCTCTTCTCAAAAAACTCTTTGTTCGATTTTGAAAAAATCTCTTTCTCTTCATCAGCAAGTGAACTCGAACTGTTCACAAACTTTTTCTTCTCAACAAACTTCTTGTTATGAACATTTCTTTTCTGATAATTCCTACCACCCTGATAACCTCCCGACCAAATGTTTCGATAGTTATTATAGAAATGTGGTGGATTAACAGGTTTCTTGTTGCAAGCTTTTTCTTTCTCAAAACTCATTTTTCTCTTTGTTTGACTCAGATTGTTCACTTCTGACAATTCAACTTCGACTAACATGAAAACATTTGTCAATTTGTTCACATTAAAATTCTCAATCGGAAACTCTGAATCCGAAAACAACTTATCTGAACCCAACATCTTGTACATGACAAGATTTGATTCTTCATTTAAGTTGTTCTTGGACTTTTGTTTCGGAATGTATTTGTCCAAGAAACACCCATCTTCCTCAGTAGTGTCACTGTCCGTTTTTAGCACATTTTCAACAACACCTTTAACAATATCATTTTGGACACTATCGTCATTGGAAGATGTGAACGTGACATCACTGTTTTCCGGAAGTTTCATTTCACTTTCTTCTCCAATTTCAACCAACCCAGATTGCTTTTTCGTGTAATTATCCAAAATCGGCGGTGGAACTCTATGAAAACCCACCCCGGTTCCATCAGAATAAACATCTTCGCCAGCTTTGTTTTTGCCGATGGGTTTGGGAACAATGTGTTGCAAAACAAAGCTTGCGGAGTTGTAACTATTAAGCTTTAACTGGATTCGCTCATTTTCGATTTCAGCCTCTTGAACTTTAAGTTTCAAATTAGCGATTTCAACCAGTTGTTGGTTGATTGATTCTTCTTTTACTCTAAGCACTGCTTTTAGTTGAATGTTTTCTTTATAAGTTTTACCATTTCAATCATCATTATCTTTCATTGTGGTTTTCAGCTTCTTAAATTTTTCAGTGATTTGACGGTTTTCAAGAACTAACTTTCATTTTCTTTTCTAATCCTTTCATGATCAGTTTTATCATTTTCAATTTTGTTAGTTAATTCTTTTATCCGTTCAGTTGAAGCTTTAACCATCTTGTCACGATCAAGAATTTGATTCTCAACGCTTCTGACTTTTGCTGTCAGATCATCAACTTTCTTACCGTTGAGATACGTGACTGTGTTACAAAATTTGCATTCCTTGATGCAATTTTTTCAATCAGCATTCCCATTGATTTTCTTACCTGTTTCAGTCGTTGACGTGTTTGTACTGACCTGGCTTTTAGACTCAGACACGGAGTTAGAGTCTACCTCAATCGCCTTAGCTGCCAACACCTTGTCAGCCATCTTTCCGAGATTTTCAGCAGTCAACTCCTGAGTAGTATCAATGATTACAGTATCAACTTTCTTTGACTTCTCTATCTCTTCTTTCTCCTTCTTCTCTTTCTCTTCTTTCTCCTTTTTCTCTTTCTCTTCTTTCTCTTTCTCGTCTCCAGTTCCCCACCATTTATTCTCCCAATAATCATCATCAATTTTGAACTCATTGATTATGGCTTCTATATCAAGAGTGTTGTGATCAATAGCAATGTTTCCATATGGGTCAAGATAACACTCTCTGTCTGGATCCCATCTTCTTGCTCTTTTTGCTTCCAAATAGATACCAGATATTCTAGTAATTCTGTTTTCAGCTAACATTTTTTTGTATCTATACTTCTTCTCTTCAGTTCTGTCGTCTTTCCACGGAATAGGTTCATTCTTTGCCATGAACGCGTAACCAACCGCATCTCTTCTGGTAGAACCTCTTCACTCTAATCATAACCCTCATCATCGTAAATTACTGTAAGAGCTCTAGATTTCTCTTTGTTCTCTTCAATCTGCTTCATTCTTGGCGGCTCCGATTTGTTCTGATGATATATCGCCTTTTTGTAATAGTCTTCTCTGAAAGGGTTCTCCGACTCATTAGCATATGCGTTTCTGCATTCTCGCTTGAAGTGACCTTTCTGCTTACACTTGAAGCACGTCACCTTGGACTTATCAAACCCCAGCTTGGTAGATGGTCCACCAATTGTTTTTCTGCCGGTAATTTCCATGAAACGCTGTGCTCGACAAACAGCACTGGCCATGCACCAACGAATGTCGATCAGCTCCATTTCTTCAGGATCTATCTGATCATAATCTTCTTTCGTCAGGTTGGTGTTGCCTATCTTCCCTGCTACTAACCCTTCATACGATTCCAACACAGATGCTAGAAAGATCATCTGCTGTTTAGCCGACTCTTCATCAAAGTTCTGAGCATTCTTTAAGTCTATTGCGATGTTACATTGAAAACGATTCTTTCCATCAGCATGACTTGCAGATGATGAAGATCCACTGTGATAACCACTGTGATTTCCACTGCTTTGACTTTCTTTGCTAGTTGTGGACACATTCTCAGCAGAAAACGCAGTCTTGGGAGAAGTTGCTTTTGGCATCATACTCTTTGGATAATACAAATCCAAATTCTGCTGATAAGATGAGTGATTGACTTTGAATGTCTTCTTCAATTCCAACTCGTGACTCTCGAGTTTCTCAATCAGCAAATCTAGAGTTAACACTTCTGGTGCCTTGATTGTATTTTCAGCATCATCGCATAATATCGCCAATCCATCTCGTCTGGCAACGAATCGAACAATTTGTCTACTAGCTCATCATCAGGATACTTAATTCCATGTCTAGCTAGTTCCAGCTTCAGGTGCCCAAACCTCTCGATCATTTTCGAAACTGATTCATTCTTTAAACACCCAAACATATCAAACTCTTTCCTAAGTAGTTTCTTTTTGTTTTTCTTTATTTCTTCACTACCTATACATTTCTTTTCTAATTTTTCCCAGAGATCTTTAGAACTAGATTATTCGATCAGAGAGATTATGTCTTCACGAACAGATTGAAACATCAACGCAATACATTTCTGCTCAACAACAAATGATTCAATCTCTTCAAATGATGATAAAGTTTCACCCTTTTTGTTTCCACCATCGTAGCCATTTTTGAGATTCTTCCAACTAGGAAACGCAAACGCCATCAACCAATCTTCGAATTTCTTTGCCCACCGACTATAATCTTCAATAGCCATCAACTTCGGTGGTTTGTTGTAAGTTCCGAAAGCACTTTCAACCTCCAACGCCTCCGATAATTTCTTTTTGGCATTTGGTGGGTTTTCATTCGCATTGCTTGACGAAGTATCATCGTTTCCAGAATTTCCAGAGAATGCGTACATGTCGCTGAATGGATTCAAGAATATGTCGTCCATCTTGAATGTCCCTGCAAAATTAGCAAACACTTAGAAAAATTTTCGAAATTTTGAACAATAGTGACAAATAAGCGAAATCACCTATTTGTGACAAATAAGAGAAATCAGTAAGATGTCACAAAAGCGAAATCAGTCAGAATGACTGATAAGCGAAATCAGGTGTAAGTGACAGATAAACGAAATTAGTAAGATGTCACAAAAGCGAAATCAGTCAGAATGACTGATAAGAGAAATCAGGTGTAAGTGACAGATAAGCGAAATAGCAATGTCCCTATCAGCGAAATCAAGTGTATGTCCGTATGAGCGAAATAGGGTTATTTCGAGCGAAACCCTTCAATTACCGAAAAAGCGAAATCACGTTTTAGTTGATTTTTACCATTTCTAAGCCGTATTTTAACCTGATTCTTTCTAGGGTTTGTTATTACTATGTTTCACACGTTATATTCGAAATTCAGGTCATTTCAACCATAGGAACCAGTTCAAATTGAAAAAGTATGAGAAAAAGTGAGTAGAAGTAAGAGAATCTGGTAGAATCAAGCTGTAGTAGTATGAACTCCTCGTCCTGAGCTCTGATACCACTTGTTGGACCGTTTGTGACCCTAAATAGTCAGTAGAGAACGTTCATCTTTGCGTATAAAGGCGGAAACAATGTACACAAAATAACAACTTTTCCTCTTCAATTCCTTCTCTATTTATGCTTTCTGAATCAATTTTGACAGAGTTTCGTTACACAGCATATGACTAGGTTTCGCTCCAAGGTTACTAACTGAATACACATCAGGCTATATATAGGTTGACAGATTTCTCTCATATGACATGTCATATAAGCGAAACCCTATGTGACATATCAGCGAAACCTCCCTAGTAACCACATAAGCGAAACCTCAAGTTCCTATGAGCGAAACCACCTATTCTATACGTACACATGAGCGAAACCTCTATATTGAATCCTAATTTGACTTTCAAGCTCCAATCTTGACCTAACTTGACCTAAGACTCAATGCGTACGTAGTCAACAGACATTTCATGCACTAACACAAACAACTGCCTTGAAACCCACACCTAAAATCACTAAAAAACCACAGAAAAAGGAAACTCAAAAACCCCCCAAACCCATCAAAAAGGCAACTCTGGAGGATAAGATACCAGAGCAACTGCCTGTGACAACACAAAAGTCACAACAAACCACTGCTGCTACTTCCTCACAGCAGTTGGTAAAAATATCTCAAACCCTAGCCGAAACTCCTCCTGTCTCTTCAAAAGAACAGGTTGTACAACAAGGGTCTCCACTTCATGATGCTCTGGAAGCACTCGTTTCCATCATCCACAGCCCAATACCTGGGGCAATTCCGCTTTCTAAACCTACCTTCACATCCCCAATTCCACCAAACACCAAACCGCTGTTGGATGCAATTGATTTGAACCTAGCACAAACCAGTCCTTCTCACTCACCTGTTCATGAGAAAATACCTCAACATGAGACTGGGCTTGATGTATCAATCTTTGCTAACCCACCAACACAACCTAAGGAGGTTACACCCCTTGAGTTACAAGTAACTCTTGGTGGTATTCCAAGTGAAGCAGCCACTACAAGTGTTGAACCTACAAGTTTACACTTGGACAGTGGTTACATCCATAAGACTTCCATGGAGGCAATTCCCTCTATAACACCTCTGTTATCTGCTAGTGAGTTTGTATTAACCACTGGTAACATTAAAAGATTGTCAAGTGTTGAAGGAAGAAGACCCCAGTACCAAGAAAAAGGGGCATCAGTTGTTGATGTTTGGAGTACACTCCCTACCTCAACATCTGATAAAACCACTGCTAGTGGGAAATCAGATGATCCATTAAATTGGGTGATGGTTTAAAGTACCAGGATTTGACGGACAGAATTGAAAAACTGGATAACACTGTTGCAGATATCAAAGACATGCTGCATCAGTTGTTATCAGTTCAAATGGTAAAATCTACTGCAGTTCCACCTCAAGCACCTGCTCCTCTTCCAGCAGATGTTACAAATGGGCTCTGGAACCTCTTTCAACCTTTTCTCCAACAACAATATCAGTTGGCCAAGCAGCAACATGAAAAACATGTTCAAGATCTCAAAAATGCAATGGAGTCTAGGTTCAGGGATACAAAAGATGACATCAAGGCTATCAAGGCCAATTTGTTGAAAACCACTGGCACTGCTCCTCCGACTGTGCTTTATATTGATGAACTCCCTGCAGATAATGCCAAAAAGGGGGAGAAATTTAAGGAGTGGATAAAGAAAGGGATTGATAATGGGCTATATCTTGATACAGAAAAAGATGCAATGCTCAGAGAAATTCCCTTGCCAGATGGTAGTAAGAAGGTTGATGTTACCTAGAATGCACTTAATGATGCCATCATAAGTGTAAAAAGGGATAGAGCGGCAAAGGATTTATCAAGATGGAATGAGGAGAAAAGAGCTTTCATGAAGCTGAATGTGCAGGGTTGTTCTGGTGAAAAGGATGTTCAAAATCCTGCTCCAAAAAGAAATCTTACTAGAAAAGTAAGGAAACCCAAATCCACACCATCCAGTCTTCCAAAGCATACTCCAAAACCACCGTCCAAAAGCCACTAACATCACCTCCACCCAAACAGCTGTTGCAACCTCTGTTGTACCAACATCTGTTAGTACTTTAGTTGTTACAACAACTGCTCTCACTTCACCACACACCACCTCAACACACACCACTACCACTGCCATATCACCACATAAAACAACATCTCCACCATCACCTCCTGCCAAAAAGCAGAAGACAGCAGATGTTATAACATCTGTTGTAATGACGACAGAGGTTGAAACACCAGTTGTTTCAACAGCTGTTAGTCAATCACAAACCACTGCCCCTCCTAAAATAAAAAGGAGAAGGGTTATCATATCAGATGATGAATCTCCATCACCACCAACACCTTCAAAATCCCAAGCACTTGTCACAATTCCAAAACCCATTCCTCTCTCTTCATCTCAAGTTTACAAGCCCTTACCTCCTGCAGGTGTCCAATTTCCTCTTGAACTCATAACAGTCAGAGATGAAATTAAATCTCTTTACTATGAGGATGACCCTGCTAAAAGGAGTTTGCCATCAGTTAAAGGATATCCAAGACCAATCAATAGTGAAGAATATTTGAAAGTCAAAGCTAAACAAGCAGAGGATATCTCAAAAAGAAATGCTCAAGGAAAATCTGATAAAGAAATTCAGCAGAATTACCAATTCCTGCTTACACAAGTCAGATCCTTAGAACAATTTGCAAAAAATGTATGTCAACAAATTTCAGAAAGAGCAGATGAAACTCTTAGAAAAGACTACATTGAAAGCATCATGGCAACCGAGAAATACAAGGGGGAGAAACACATGTACAAAAACTGGACCATTCCTGAGCTTGAAAGTGAAGCAGCCAGGATTCAAGAAATGATCACTAATAAGGTTAAGCAGACTCCTACTGAAAAATTCAAACAGCTTGAAGCTGACAAAGCCCTAAAGTTGAAGAGAATTAAAGAGGAACTTATTGTTGCTGAATATGGGTCAAGGAATTCGGTATCAAAGTGGGGAGAAGCGAGGGTCAGGGCCACTTATAAAAAGTTGGAGGAGCTTAGGAAGAAAGATCCAACAGCTCCACAAAAGCCTGACTATTCCAAAGCAGAGGTCTCAAAAAGACCACCAAAGCTGCAAGTCAAGAGAAACACTGCTCCTACTGGTGCTGCCATCTTCAAAAGAAGGAGCCAAACACAGTTGGATGCTGAAACAATTCAAGGGTTAATGGCTGGGGATGACCTTGTGAAAGAAGGCATACAAAGGATGATTAAAGAAACTCTTGAATTGGATCAATCTGCAAGTACTGCCCAGCCAGTAATGAACAGGCCAGCATCACCAAACTCCTCTTCAAATAAAAATCTCCCAAGAAACCCATCAGGCTCAAAAATACTAAAGTGGAAAACTGATAAACAGACCCACGTATTGACTTTGCTCAGGTTTGATGGCGAAGTAAAGAAACTAACAAGGGAACAAGTTCTTGGCCTGAGTCTTGAAGATTTGCAGGATCTCCTTGATCTTCCACTTAGCAGGGATGATGATGATACAGATGCCTTAACTTTTGAACTGCAATTCAAAGGGCAAATAAGGGAACTGTTGTTGAGGCAATAAAGATCTACAATAATGAAGAGTTTTGGCATTATTTGTTCCAGGGGGAGATTGTTGGGATTGAACCCTACCAGAGGAACAAATAATGAAAGCCAAAACTGGATCAGAGCAGTAGATCCAGAATAAGCAGATGTTTGGTTGCAAGTCTCTCCCCTTGGAAGTGGTTTCAACATCTGCTGACCTCCTATCTGCTGATCATGCAAACTGCTGACCTACAACTGCTGATCAAGACAAAGTCTGATTGAAGAAGTAAAGCTTTGCTGCTCAATCTACTGCCATGGTTCAAGCACTGCTGATCATGACAAGTACTGCTGGGATCACAGCAGTGGAAGGATGCAGCAGCAATTTATACTAGTTTTATGTAATGTAATGAAGTGTAATATCAGTAGTTAGCATAGCAGTGTTTGTATAGATCAGAGGTTAGAGTTTGTTAGGAGGTTAGATGTCACTTTCATGGTGACGTCAGCTTAGATGCTCAGTGGTTTGCAAGTGCCTATAAATAGAACAGTACTCTGTACTTTTCTGTTTAGCTCATTCACCATCTTCTTTCTGCACGAACAAACACTGAGCTCGGGCTGAGGGGGAGTTTGCATATCATACACGCATTGTAATAAGAGTTTAAAAATAAATTTGATCATTTGATTCAGTGTTTGAAAATGTATGATTGAAAGCATTTCTTCTGTTTGATTGTGAAAAGTTTGCTTCCATTAAATTCCGCTGCGCTACTCTTTCATTTGTTCATCTAAATTCAAACACAAATCACAATCAATCCAAACTCAGATCCTAACAGTTTTCAACCCAAATGTTGTACATCTATCATCTACACACACTTCTTCATCATTTTCACCTTTGAATTGTAACATTTGTGCTTGTAATCATCATGAACAGTTCAATTATCAATAAAATAATGTTATTTGATCCCAATGTTTGTTTCATTGTGTTTTACATTTTTCGTGTTTTGACTTTCGTTCAATTTTAAAGTCTACATCGCTTTCTGGAGCATTATACGCAAACTGGTGCGTAAACGTACTCAGTTTAATGCGACAAATACTCCGGAACATCAACATATACTCAACATACCTTAAATAACCTTTACATAACTTAGAAATAAGTTTTGAAGGCTTTGGTATAGCAAAAACAAGTTAATTCGCTTACAGGGACTAAACTTGACAAACTGCGAAAGTATGCCAATTTGAACTGTAACGAGCATTCCGGAACATGTCCATAAGTTAAACATACCATAAATATCCTTTACATAGCTTAGAAATAGGCTTTGAGGGGTTTGGTATGCTAAAATAAACTTTTGGATCATTCAGGGACTAAAAGTGTCAAAAAGTGCATAAGTTTGCACTTTCGCGCATAACTTACGTTCTGAATACATCCGGACATCCAAAAATTTATGTAAGCATCCTTATATTATGCCTTAGTGGTTGGCATGAGAAAAATCCATTCGTCGCGTCATTTGGATCGTCTTTCACGCTTATGCGCATTCCGTCGTAATTAAGCGAACATCGCGATCGTACGGCCAAACGAACCGACATCCGACATATTTTTGGGCATGTTTCATGTCCACAATGTTTAGGCATCATTTTTGGGCCTTAAAGGTGACTTTACAGGTCTTAAAGGGGCTGGAAATAGCTTAAAAACGCAACAGGGGCTGAATACGTAAATTCTGCAAGTGGTGCAGATCAGACGGGGCTAGGCGACCCGCGTAAGACCTGCACCCACTTTCACGCGGGCCGCGTGAACATGTCTGACAGCAGATTCTGCATTTAATGCAGAATCTGGCCTTTCGTTCGATCAAAGGGCGATGCCTTTTCACCCAAATGAAGGGCCAAGGGTCAAGTACACTGAATCTAACCCCTGGACACATGTACGCACGAGATCAAAGCACGTTATTCGATAAAACGATCCTAACGGTTCCACTTTTCCTATAAATACCCCCCCCCCTTTTGTGTAAAAACCCACAAATCAGATCTAAATGCTCTAAGTTGATGCTTTTGCTTCATACCTGAGCTATTGGATCTTGATTAGCACTCGGGGACCCTCCGTAAGTCTTCTTTCGCTCTTTTATTCGCTTTTCGAGTCCGAAAGTCAACGTTTTGTTGACTTTCTGCATTGACCAGCCTATGGTCGATGCGAAGTTCATGGAACTTCATAACGTGAGCGTGATCACGATGGTTATGGTCCATAGTGACCATCCCTACTGATCACCACGTTATCTAGGCTCAGTGACGAGTCGTGGTTTCGGCCAAAATGTGCATTCTTGCATGTTTTGTAACCAAACTACTCGTGGGCATCAAAGCCGTTTGTTTTGATGTCAAACCTGTTTTCAAACTTAGTTAAGCATGTTCTAACATGCTTAGCTCGTCACTTTTAGTTTAGTGCTTATATAGGGTCGTAAGGTAAGCGATCTAAACCATCGCTTATGCTTTCGAACCCGACCCATTTGGTCGGTCGTTAGGACCTGACCAAACACATTAGGTGACCAAAGCTATAACTTTCCGAGGTTATGCCTTGTGGTCACGATGTTAGGCGTTCCGAACGCGTTCTACGCGAACGACGCGTAAGGTGGCATAAGCTACCTAAACGGGTCGTGATGGACCGTAAGCACTTAGGTTAAGTTTCATTTTAGTATGTAGGTTTTATTAAACCATATTACACGAGTCTCCATACTCGTTTGGTTTACGAACCCGCGTACTATCCGATCATCCGATTTGGTCCGGTACATTAACATAGCTACCTATTAGGTGCCGTTGATATTCCGTGACCTCTCACATTTACCCGGTTATTTCACAAGAACAACAAAGCAACCTCAGGTGAGTACATTGAACCCCTCTTTTACTGTTTTCCAAACTGTTTTGGGGTGAAACACATGTGCCTATCTGTTACTTTCATGTTTTTCATGTTTTCACATCGTATATCTGCTATGCTCATTAGTACATTATAGTACATGATTTCCTTACATTTTATGCTATGTATGCCCATTGTGTGCGTACTTAGTACATTGAATTACATAACATTTTTGCTGCATATGTTTACTCAGCATATGGGCACATCGATTTACATGAACAATTCTGTTGCATATGTTTACTCAGCATATGGACACATTGATTTACATAAACATTTCTGTTGCATATGTTTACTCAGCATATGGACACATTGATTTACATGAACATCTCTGCTTCGTATGTTTACTCAGCATACTTAGTACAATTGTTTACATCACATGCCTTCATTTTGTTATGACATTTGGTTTGTTTAACATGGGACAATACATTCATTAACATTAGCTACGCCGTTCGTTAGTAGGTAGTGGTACCATAGGAATTGACAACTCCCATTCCTGAAGTCCTGGGTTTGATAGGACTGGAAGGAATGACCGAATTCGATATACATAACTTAGATAAACCTTTAATTTGTTTAAGGGTTTATCGCCGCAGTCTCAAGGCTTGGATGTATGCATAGTTTACAATACCGCATAAATGTTAATATCAATTGAGCATGCATTTTCCGCAGAACATAACGTTGATTTAAACCACGTTTTACTTCAACGGCTTGTTTTGTGCATATGGTTTAAGTTGATACATTTCGCTTACCATACATGATACATTTTGGGATTACACATTACATGATTTACATTGAACATAAACACGTCGACATTGACATATACATTTGGTGGTTTACACTTGAGTAATAACACTTGACATTTGGTTTACACATGAACAATTTACATGTTGGATTGGTTTGGGTAAATGATTCAAGTAACGGGGCGTGTGTAATATGATACAAACATGGTGGATAAGCTGTGACAACTCGAGTTTTTGACTTTCACCTTCACATTAAATGCGCATTGACTTTGACTGTTTAGTTGTTTGGATTGTAGACTTAAATTGTACGAATTGTGTGTTACTGAAATGTATTGTCATTTTTGCCTATATGTGATTATTTGCTGTGATAGATAATAATATTAGAATTATTATTATTGTTATTATCATAAATATCATAATAACATTTTGTCCGAAAGATAAAATACAGTCGAAGGACTTGAAGGACCTCGAAGGATAACCTTCGACTCGAAGACTCCGAAACATATCCTTCGACCTTGTTTCGGTCCGAAGGATCACGAAACATATCCTTCGATATGTTTCGGCCCAGTTGTTCTGTTGGGCTTGGCCCATTACTGTGATACGTATATATAAGGATGCATGTAAACTGATAGTTATTATTCTAAGAAAAACCCTAGAACACTTTTGATCTGTGACGGCAACCACAACTCATACGAAGATTTTTGCTGATCGATTCTCTTATTTTCTACCCCGGTTAGTGTCCACAATACATGATTTCTGGAATTATCAAATCGTATGTAAATAGGCTGGTTGTATATTAACTGATTTGTATGATGATTGCGTATGGGTATTAATCGAATTTGTATGCACATTGGATATGTTGTGATTATGGTTAAATGATTTCATGATTTCGAATCGTGTTGTTAATCGGTTAGTTAATCCAGTCAGGGTGATCGATCGGATAGGAAATTTATGTTGTTTAATGGATGATTGGTGATACGATTCGATGATAACTTGTGATTTAAGATATTGTAATCGGACACGCTTATGTAATCGGCTTATGTGTGTTAATCGAATAGTTTGAATGACCTTGTTTCAAGATTAGGGTTCTTGATAAACATGAGATGCATGCTTGTTTGATCTTGTTGATGTTAACAGATTTGTGAAAATTGTGTTAATGGTTAATCGGATCAACGTAACTGTTATTTGCCGAAGGATACTTATTGATCGAACCATTGTTGGACCGAAAGATACCTATCCTTCGAACCATAGCGTTAGTGACCGAAGGATAGATTGACCGACAGATGTTTGACCGACAGATAGCATTGACCGAACCATACCCTTGACCGAAAGATGGTTTTGGTCGAAAGATAACAATGGTTCGAAACAAAGCATTTCGGTCCGAAAGTTAAGTGTTGGACTCGATAGATAATTAGGATAATTGTGATCGAAAGATACTAGGGTTTTGCATAATGTCTTGAACAATTGAACATATGTTGAATTAATTGACATGCCATGCTTGGTGATGAACATGTTTGTGTAATACTACGTGTTGTGCTGATATGCAAACTGACTGCTGTGTGAACAATTAATTGCATGCGTAATATTCCGACCATGAACTGATTTGCTACGTGTATACAATAGGACGTGATTGATTAACTGTGAGCGCGTGTACTTGTTTAGCATACCGAGCAAACCAAGGTGAGTTCACACTCTTACCAAGGCATGGGGTTCCCGGGGTGTTGGGAATGGGATTGAAAGGTTGATTAGATACTCTATTGACACTATGACTAGACTACCACATCACTATCCTCGGTTGTGAAGGATACCTATAGTTACGAGTAGTCTAGTGGTTAGGAAACGTGGAACACCACCACAGGAAAACGTGGAACACCACCACAGGAAAACGTGGAACACCACCACAGGAAAACGTGGAACACCACCACAGGAAAACGTGGAACACCACCACAGGAAAACGTGGAACACCACCACAGTAAAATATACAAACGGCCCAGTAGAGCCACCTATTACAAATGAACTTACTATTACGCATTTCCTTTATGTGAACTCGCTCAACTAGTTTGTTGATCATTCTGTTACATGCCTTGCAGATCGCTAGGTACTTGGAGCTTGCACACGGAGGAGCTGGTCGTTGTGGGGCTTGGATCGTGATCACCTTGTTAAACACTTTTGATGTCTGATACTTATTTGCTATGGGTTTTACAATAATACGCTTCCGCTAAACAAGGTTAACTTACTTATGTTTTGGAAACACCTTTCATATGGAAATGGTTTGGATTATAATGTGATTACTTTTACTTTATACAATGTTCTGTATGATTGGTGGCTTGATCCTGGTCAGTCACGCTCCCAAGCGGTGATACTCCGCAGGTGGATTTTTGGGGGTGTGACAGATTGGTATCAGAGCCATTGGTTATAGAGAACTTGGTTTTAATAAGGGGAAAACGTTTTTATTAAAACCAGACTATAACCAGAACAGTGCTCTCAACGATCCACAACGACGCTTCGCTCCACGTGCAAGACTCAACTTCTTAGGTAATAAGGTTTATGTTTATTGCCTACATGCTAGAATTTGCTTAGAACTTTGCTCGTAGTATGCTTACATTACCTTGCTCACAACTTGTCATAGCATGAGAATACTTATGTGCTTACACTCTTCTGTCATCGCACTATTCGCGAACCTTTCTCACTTATGTTGCCTTTGATGTGAAGATCAATGGCCGCACGAATTACCATGACTCAAGCCCAGCTAGAGGCTCTCGTTGCTGCGGCAGTTGCAGCCGCCCAAGCAGGTCAACCCGCTCAGCAACAACCTGGGTGCACATTCAAGAATTTCATGGACTGTCGTCCTAGCTCGTTCAGTGGCACGGAGGGGGCAGTCGGACTCCTCCACTGGTTTGAAAAGCTCGAGTCGGTTTTTGAAATGTGTGAATGCCCTGAGGCTCGCAGGGTGAAGTTCGCCACTGGCACTCTTGAAGGGATTGCGCTCACCTGGTGGAATGCGCAAGTACAGATCTTAGGGTTGGCAGCTGCTAACGCCACACCCTGGAATGAATTCAAAGAACTGATTAAGAGGGAATATTGCACAAGAGAAGACATCCACAAGTTGGAGGATGAGTTGTACAATTTGAAGATGGTGGGTTCAGAAATCGAAGCTTACACCAAGAGGTCGAATGAGTTGGCTGTGCTGTGTCCAACCATGGTAGACCCACCATACAAGCGCATTGAGTTGTATCTCAAGGGTTTGGCGCCAGAAATCCAGAGCCACGTGACGTCGGCTAACCTCAACAACATCCAGGAAATTCAGCGCCTTGCACACCGCATCACAGATCAGGCAGTAGACCAGGGCAAACTGCCAAAGCGTATCAGTGCTACCACTACCGCTACTGCTTCTACTACGCTTGCTACTCCCAGTGAAAGTAAAAGAAAATGGGAGGGGGATTCTAGCAAGGGGTCAGTTTCAGTGCAGGTGCAGTCTCAGCAGCGAAAGACGGACAGCTACCAGAGTCCAAGTCAGCACTCCTCTAGCAGCCATAAACAAGGAGGGTATCGAGGAAACCTTCCAAAGTGTAACACCTGCAACAAACATCACAGTGGCCAGTGTAATAAGGTTCGTTGTCAAAGATGCCTCAAGATGGGTCATGAGGCCAAAGACTGTAGGAGTCCACGGCCTGCAAATCAGAACCAGCAACTCCCACCGCCAGCTCCACAGAACCAGCAGCAGCAACCACAGCGTGGAAACCGGGGATGTTTCCAGTGTGGGGCAGAAGGACACTACAAACGCGATTGTCCTCAGTTGAACCAGAATCAGAACCACAACAATAACCAGGGCAACGGGAACAACGACAACAACGGGGGAAACAACAATAACAATGGCAACGAGGCAAGAGGTCGAGTTTTCATGTTAGGAGGAGGAGACGCAATGAACGCTAATTGAACTTATGACTTCTTTTTGGGGTTTTTCATTATTATGTTTCCGCTATTCGAACAAAGTTTGGTTTGAACATCAAATGTTTTGGGTTTTATGAATTATTTCAACTACTATATTTTATGATTGATGTGATAAATGGTTTGATATTATTGAACACACCCGCCGTATTTATGGACATTACGAACAGAGTGTGCAAACCCTACCTAGACAAAATGTTCTTGACTCCATCAACGACATTCTGATCTACTCCAAGAGTCAGGAGGAGCACGAGCAGCATCTTCGTCTTATTTTGGAACTCCTTCGGAAGGAACAGTTGTACGCCAAGCTTTCTAAATGCGACTTCTGGCTTCGTGAAGTTCACTTCTTAGGCCACGTAGTGAACAAGGATGGGATACATGTCGATCCATCCAAGGTAGATTCGATCCGAAACTGGCCTGCACCGCGTACACCGACAGAAATACGCCAATTCTTGGGTTTGGCTGGTTACTACAGGCGATTTATTAAAGACTTCTCCAAGATCGCGCAACCACTCACTATGCTTACACAGAAAGGTGTCGTTTACAGATGGGGTAATACACAGGAGACCGCTTTTCAGTACTTAAAGGATAGGCTTTGCAGCGCGCCTATTCTCTCACTGCCCGAGGGCACGGATGACTTCGTGGTTTATTGTGACGCATCGATACAAGGGCTTGGTTGTGTATTGATGCAACGGGATAAAGTTATTGCATACGCCTCTCGGCAACTCAAGGTTCATGAACGGAACTACACGACGCACGATTTAGAGCTGGGAGCTGTTGTTTTCGCGCTTAAGATATGGCGACACTACCTGTACGGTACCCGGTGCACGATTTACACCGATCACAGGAGTCTCGAGCATATTCTTAAGCAAAAGGATTTGAATATGCGTCAACGAAGATGGGTTGAACTTCTGAACGACTACGAATGCGCCATCAAGTATCATCCAGGCAAGGCCAATGTTGTGGCTGATGCCCTTAGTCGGAAAGACACTCTACCTAAGCGCGTGCGAGCGCTACAGCTTACTATTCAGGCCAGTCTTCCTGCACAGATACGAGCTGCTCAGATGGAAGCTCTGAAACCCGAAAACATTAAAGCTGAAGCCTTACGCGGTTCAAGGCAACGCATGGAACAAAAGGAAGACGGTGCTTACTATGTAACGGGGCGTATTTGGGTCCCACTTTATGGCGGTTTACGCGAACTTGTAATGGATGAAGCTCACAAGTCTCGCTATTCGGTACATCCAGGGTCGGATAAAATGTACCACGACATCAGCACTACTTATTGGTGGCCTAGTATGAAGGCTCACATCGCTACTTACGTTGGAAAATGTTTGACCTGTGCGAGGGTCAAGGTCGAATATCAGAAGCCAGCTGGTCTACTTCAGCAGCCCAAGATACCGCAGTGGAAATGGGAAGAAATTTCCATGGATTTCGTTACGGGCTTACCTAGATCCCAGCGTGGGAATGACACTATTTGGGTAATCGTTGATCGACTCACAAAGTCTGCTCACTTTTTGGCTATCAAAGAAACGGATAAGTTTTCTACTTTAGCAGACATTTACTTGAAGGAAGTCGTTTCGAGGCACGGAGTGCCCACCTCTATTATTTCGGATCGCGATGCACGATTCACGTCAGAGCTTTGGCAAGCGATGCACAAATCCTTCGGCTCACGATTAGACATGAGCACAGCATATCATCCTCAGACGGATGGGCAGTCTGAGCGAACTATTCAAACTCTAGAAGACATGCTTCGAGCGTGTGTTATCGATTTCGGCAACGGCTGGGAAAAGCACCTCCCTTTGGTGGAGTTCTCGTACAATAACAGTTACCATACCAGCATTCAAGCCGCTCCATTCGAGGCATTGTACGGACGTAAATGCCGGTCACCTCTCTGTTGGGCAGAGGTGGGGGATAGTCAGATTACGGGTCCAGATATTGTTGTGGACGCCACAGAAAAGATAGCACAGATACGACAGCGCATGGCGGCAGCACGCGACCGTCAGAAAGCCTACGCGGACAAGCGTAGAAAGCCATTGGAATTTGAGGTCGGGGACCGGGTTTTATTGAAAGTTTCACCCTGGAAGGGTGTGGTTCGTTTTGGTAAAAGAGGCAAACTGAATCCGCGGTACGTCGGACCGTTCGAAATCTTAGAAAAGATTGGCAAGGTAGCCTACAGATTAAACCTACCTCCTGAACTCGGTGCAGTTCACAATGTATTTCACGTGTCGAATCTGAAGAAGTGCCTGTCAGATGAGACCCTCATAGTTCCTTTTAAGGAACTCACTATCGACGAGCGGTTGCAGTTCGTCGAGGAACCAGTTGAAATCACGGACTGGGATGTTAAGGTCCTCAAACACAAGAGAATCCCTCTTGTGCGAGTTCGTTGGAACTCCCAGCGTGGCCCAGAGTATACATGGGAACGCGAAGACCAGATGAAAGAAAAGTATCCCCAGTTATTCGAAAACCATGCATCCACTTCTGAGGCTGAAGCTACTACTACTGAATTTCGGGACGAAATTCCAAATCAACGGGGGGATGATGTGACACCCCAGGAAAACCAGTGAACGATACCTAGCTTCCTTAGTAAGTGCGTACCAAATTTCGGGACGAAATTTCTTTTAAGTTGGGGATAATGTGACAACTCGAGTTTTTGACTTTCACCTTCACATTAAATGCGCATTGACTTT
Source organism: Helianthus annuus (assembly GCF_002127325.2). Classification (NCBI taxonomy): domain Eukaryota; kingdom Viridiplantae; phylum Streptophyta; class Magnoliopsida; order Asterales; family Asteraceae; genus Helianthus; species Helianthus annuus. Next base: position 75,736,134 of record NC_035435.2, on the reverse strand, counting down.
GACTGTTTAGTTGTTTGGATTGTAGACTTAAATTGTACGAATTGTGTGTTACTGAAATGTATTGTCATTTTTGCCTATATGTGATTATTTGCTGTGATAGATAATAATATTAGAATTATTATTATTGTTATTATCATAAATATCATAATAACATTTTGTCCGAAAGATAAAATACAGTCGAAGGACTTGAAGGACCTCGAAGGATAACCTTCGACTCGAAGACTCCGAAACATATCCTTCGACCTTGTTTCGGTCCGAAGGATCACGAAACATATCCTTCGATATGTTTCGGCCCAGTTGTTCTGTTGGGCTTGGCCCATTACTGTGATACGTATATATAAGGATGCATGTAAACTGATAGTTATTATTCTAAGAAAAACCCTAGAACACTTTTGATCTGTGACGGCAACCACAACTCATACGAAGATTTTTGCTGATCGATTCTCTTATTTTCTACCCCGGTTAGTGTCCACAATACATGATTTCTGGAATTATCAAATCGTATGTAAATAGGCTGGTTGTATATTAACTGATTTGTATGATGATTGCGTATGGGTATTAATCGAATTTGTATGCACATTGGATATGTTGTGATTATGGTTAAATGATTTCATGATTTCGAATCGTGTTGTTAATCGGTTAGTTAATCCAGTCAGGGTGATCGATCGGATAGGAAATTTATGTTGTTTAATGGATGATTGGTGATACGATTCGATGATAACTTGTGATTTAAGATATTGTAATCGGACACGCTTATGTAATCGGCTTATGTGTGTTAATCGAATAGTTTGAATGACCTTGTTTCAAGATTAGGGTTCTTGATAAACATGAGATGCATGCTTGTTTGATCTTGTTGATGTTAACAGATTTGTGAAAATTGTGTTAATGGTTAATCGGATCAACGTAACTGTTATTTGCCGAAGGATACTTATTGATCGAACCATTGTTGGACCGAAAGATACCTATCCTTCGAACCATAGCGTTAGTGACCGAAGGATAGATTGACCGACAGATGTTTGACCGACAGATAGCATTGACCGAACCATACCCTTGACCGAAAGATGGTTTTGGTCGAAAGATAACAATGGTTCGAAACAAAGCATTTCGGTCCGAAAGTTAAGTGTTGGACTCGATAGATAATTAGGATAATTGTGATCGAAAGATACTAGGGTTTTGCATAATGTCTTGAACAATTGAACATATGTTGAATTAATTGACATGCCATGCTTGGTGATGAACATGTTTGTGTAATACTACGTGTTGTGCTGATATGCAAACTGACTGCTGTGTGAACAATTAATTGCATGCGTAATATTCCGACCATGAACTGATTTGCTACGTGTATACAATAGGACGTGATTGATTAACTGTGAGCGCGTGTACTTGTTTAGCATACCGAGCAAACCAAGGTGAGTTCACACTCTTACCAAGGCATGGGGTTCCCGGGGTGTTGGGAATGGGATTGAAAGGTTGATTAGATACTCTATTGACACTATGACTAGACTACCACATCACTATCCTCGGTTGTGAAGGATACCTATAGTTACGAGTAGTCTAGTGGTTAGGAAACGTGGAACACCACCACAGGAAAACGTGGAACACCACCACAGGAAAACGTGGAACACCACCACAGGAAAACGTGGAACACCACCACAGGAAAACGTGGAACACCACCACAGGAAAACGTGGAACACCACCACAGTAAAATATACAAACGGCCCAGTAGAGCCACCTATTACAAATGAACTTACTATTACGCATTTCCTTTATGTGAACTCGCTCAACTAGTTTGTTGATCATTCTGTTACATGCCTTGCAGATCGCTAGGTACTTGGAGCTTGCACACGGAGGAGCTGGTCGTTGTGGGGCTTGGATCGTGATCACCTTGTTAAACACTTTTGATGTCTGATACTTATTTGCTATGGGTTTTACAACAATACGCTTCCGCTAAACAAGGTTAACTTACTTATGTTTTGGAAACACCTTTCATATGGAAATGGTTTGGATTATAATGTGATTACTTTTACTTTATACAATGTTCTGTATGATTGGTGGCTTGATCCTGGTCAGTCACGCTCCCAAGCGGTGATACTCCGCAGGTGGATTTTTGGGGGTGTGACATAAGCCGCTGGTACTTCCTATATATAAATGTTTGTATAATATTACATATCGTGGCGTTATCTAAGTCATTTCAGTTTAGACACATTACATTTTACATAAATAACATATTCTTCACAAGACATTATTTTCACAAACAACTTATCTTATTCAACTCATTTTACTTGGTTATTCGTTTAACCTTGCACTTATCTATACATAACATTTGATGTTATCATTTTTCAAATGGTTTACAAAGCAAAACAAATTACAAGGTTCATGACTGGCTGTTATTAAACATTCCTTTAAGCTCAAGTCATGAATCCCATTTTCACAAAAACTATGTATCTCACAGGCATTTTTATGCTGACGTACCTACTTTCACATGTGTTTTCAGGAGCTATTCCATAGGACGATGATCATGACTCTAGGGCGGACCTGTGCCTTAGAACCTAAAAAAAATGAAGTTTGAACTAGCTTAATTATGTTTTGATTTCTGTACTCTCTTTCCATGACAATGTAACACCTTTGTTTATAAATAAAATACAACTTGTATGCCATGGTTATGAAACAATTTAATTCTGTCCACGACACTCCCCGGCGTTTCCGCCGCGGTTGCATGTTACACGCGGCCGGGGTGTGACAGAAGAGTTGGTATCAGAGCCATTGGTTATAGGGAATTAGGTTATTAGTAATGCTTTGACCTAGACTATAACTTTCTAGGACCCTAACACAAGTTATCTTGTGTTTAGAGTTTAAAACATGCACATCACCTATCCTTAGGTGATAACCACAACGGGAACTTCGGTTCCGAATCCGCTTTGAAAATTAATCATCTGTTCTAGGATGATTGATTACTAGGTTTTGAACCCTCTGTTATAAGGTTTTGAACCCTCTGTTATAAGGTTTTGAACCCTCTGTTATATGGTTTTGAACCCCTTTGGATTTTCAAAAATCCCGTCAAAGTGTTGGGTTAATAGTGTGAACACGTGCGAACTGGAAGGGTGAATGCCTGTACCCTGAGTTTTCTGTCTAAGGCTAGAGTGTTCGTACAAATCCACATAATCGGACCAGTCACTCTTACCTGGGAACTCTTGGGGTGAGTGTTCACTTATAGGCGAGCATGTCTTCGCGATACACTAATTCTGACCCATTTACTTTGACTAGACATTTCATATCGCTTGTTTGCTTTGCGATGCATAACCGCCATCTTTGCTTTTGATTGCTTTTGCTTCATCTCGTTCTCTTCATCCAATCATCTCACTCGTTTCATTTCATGTTTTTTTCTCTTCTAGAATGCCTCCTCGACGCGACAACCAGATAGCTACTGCCGAGTTGGCGGATATTATTGCGCAGCAGATGGCTGCTCAATTTCCGAATCTCTTTGCTCAATGGAACCAGGCCAACAACAACAATGGTACATGCAAATACAAGGATTTTAACTCGGCTAAGCCACTCAAGTTTAGTGGTTCTGAAGGAGCAACTGGGCTTCTTCAGTGGTTCGAGAGCATCGAGAACACTTTTCGCCATGTGCAGTGTCCGGATAATCGCAAGGTTGAGTTTTCTTCTAGCGTATTTCAGAAGAGGGCTCTTACGTGGTGGAATGGAGTTATGAGAGATCAAGGTGCAGAAGTTGCTCTAGCTCAGACATGGGCTCAACTGAGAGCTCTTATGATGAGGGAGTTTTGTCCTCGTCATGAACAACGAGCGTTGGAGAAGGAATTTGATGTTTTGAGGCAAGATAGTGGTGAGCACAGGGCTTATACAGATAGGTTTGAGGAGTTGAGTCTTCTTTGCCCAACTATGGTTACCCCACTCGATAAGGCCATCGAAAGGTACATCGACGGTCTACCTGACTCAGTACAAGACATTCTTACTGGTAGCAACCCTACCACACTTCGTCAGGCGATCGAGTTATCAGCGACGTTGACTGAGTCGCAAATTCGAAAGAATAAATTGCACAGGAAGGGTGACAAGGGCAAGAAGCAGTCGGCTGACAAGGAAGATAGCAAGAAAGGTCAAAACAAGAAGGGAAAGGACTCTGGTTCCTCAAGGGGGTCAAGGAAGCGTAAGGCTTCCCAAAATTTTGCTGTGACTGCCCAAGCTAACCAGGCGGCTCCCAACCAGCCTCCAGCCAAGAAACCCTATTCAGGAAATGCACCTTTGTGCAATCGATGCAACAGTCACCACCAACCGCAATATCTGTGCCGTTTCTGTACTAACTGTGGGAAGTCGGGTCATCTTGCCGATGTTTGTCGGTTTGCTCAGAATAACGCAGTCCAGAACCCTGCTCAACAGGTTGCTCAACAACAGGGTCAGGCTGCACGACCAAACTACCCACCAGGTGCATGTTATAATTGTGGGGATCTGACCCACTACAGAAATCGGTGTCCAAGACTAGTCAACCAGAACCAGAATGCAAACCAGAATCCGGCACCGGCTCGAGGTCGAGTCTTTAACATGAATGCACAAGAAGCACAAGCAGACAACGAAGTGGTGAACGGTACGTTCTTTATTAATAATCAGCCAGCATCTGTTCTTTTTGATTCGGGTGCCGACAAGAGTTTCGTGTCATTGTCTTTCGAGACAATGCTTCGCGTGTCTAGAACGAAACTAGGTAAACCTTTGACAGTAGAGGTTGCCAGTGGTGAACCCATTGTTCTAAATTCTGTTCTACGCAACTGCCAGTTGAATCTTAACGACCATATTTTTCCTATTGACCTCACGCCAATGCAACTTGGAAGCTTCGACGTTATAGTGGGAATGGATTGGTTATCCAAGCATCGCGCAGAGATAGTTTGTTCTGAGAAGATTGTTCGTGTGCCGCTGTCTACAGGCGAGATCCTACAGGTTCGTGGTGAGAAGCCTGCCGGTGGACTCAAACTCATGTCTTGTTTTAAAGCACGGAAGTATCTGCGAAAGCACTATGTGGCTTTCTTAGCACATGTTACAGCAGATAAAGGCAAGGGTAAGTCTATTTCAGATATTCCTGTCGTTCGGGATTATTCCGAAGTATTCCCTGAAGACTTACCTGGTCTACCTCCAGCACGCCAAGTCGAGTTTTGTATTGATCTCGTACTGGTGCAAATCCCATTGCAAGAGCTCCATACCGTCTTGCACCATCGGAGATGCAGGAATTATCTAAACAGCTGCAGGAACTCTCCGACAAAGGTTTCATCCGTCCTAGCTTTTCACCTTGGGGTGCTCCCGTTCTTTTTGTAAAGAAGAAGGATGGATCTTTTAGGATGTGTATCGATTATCGTGAGCTTAACAAGCTTACCATCAAGAATCGATATCCCCTACCTCGCATTGATGACCTCTTTGACCAGTTGCAAGGCGCTTCTTACTTTTCAAAGATTGATCTACGATCTGGATATCATCAGCTTCGTGTACATGAAGAAGACATTCCCAAGACAGCGTTCCGTACTCGTTATGGACATTATGAGTTCACAGTCATGCCATTTGGTTTGACTAATGCTCCTGCTGTTTTCATGGACTTAATGAATAGGGTCTGCAAGCCATATTTAGATAAGTTCATCATCGTTTTCATTGACGACATTTTGATATATTCTAAAACGCGAGCTGATCATGAGCAACATCTTCGTCTTACATTGGAACTCCTAAAGAAAGAACAACTTTTCGCCAAATTCTCCAAGTGTGAATTCTGGCTTAAAGAGGTTCAATTCTTAGGACATATTGTCAACGAACAAGGTATTCATGTAGATCCCTCCAAGATCAGTGCGATTAAGGATTGGGATACACCTACTACCCCTACTGAAGTTCGTTCTTTTCTTGGTCTAGCGGGTTATTACCGCCGCTTCATGGAAAACTTCTCAAAGATTGCAGTTCCTCTAACTGCTCTAACTCAGAAGAACAAGCCATTTGATTGGGGAGTCAAACAAGAGGAAGCGTTTCAGACTTTGAAACAAAAACTTTGCGACGCGCCTGTCCTAACATTGCCTGAGGGCAACGATGATTTCGTCGTTTATTGCGACGCATCTAAATTAGGACTTGGCTGCGTCCTGATGCAAAGAAACAAAGTCATAGCATACGCATCAAGGCAATTGAAGATACATGAGAAGAACTACACCACTCATGATCTTGAGTTGGGTGCAGTTGTCTTCGCTCTCAAAATCTGGAGACACTATTTGTACGGCACAAAATGTGTGGTTTTCACAGACCACAAAAGTCTTCAACATATCTTTAATCAAAAGGAACTCAACATGAGGCAAAGACGTTGGGTTGAACTTCTAAACGACTACGACTGCGAGATTCGCTACCATCCTGGTAAGGCGAATGTTGTAGCCGATGCATTGAGTCGCAAGGAACGTACTAAGCTTCATTGTGTTCGTGTCCAATCCGTTATTCAGGCTCAAACCGATATACAAACCCGTATTTCTCAGGCTCAACAAGCTTGTGTTTCACAAGGTTTAATGGATAAGGAATTTCCTTATCACATAACTCCTGCTCTAGAGCTGAAGAACAATGGATCGTATTATTTCATGGACCGTTTGTGGGTCCCGAGCCAAGATGATCTCCGTACCTTGCTTATGGATGAAGCCCATAAGTCTCGTTATTCTATTCATCCTGGCTCAGATAAGATGTATAAGGATCTTCGTACTCAGTATTGGTGGCCTGGTATGAAGAAAGACATTGCCTTATACGTATCCAAATGCCTTACTTGTCTTAAGGTTAAGGCTGAACATCAGCGTCCTTCCGGATTATTGGAGCAACCAGAGATCCCAGTTTGGAAATGGGAAAACATTACCATGGATCTCATTACTAAACTTCCGCGCACAAAGAAAGGTCACGATGCCATCTGGGTAGTCGTGGATCGTCTTACCAAGTCAGCACATTTCTTGCCAATCCGTGAGGATTTTTCGGCTGACAAACTTGCTCAAATTTACGTGAATGAAATTGTAGCTAGACATGGTGTTCCTTTGAGCATCATTTCTGACAGAGATGCTCGTTTCACTTCTCATTTTTGGAGAACCATGCAATCTGCTATGGGGTCTCAACTTAATCTGAGCACAGCTTATCATCCGCAAACGGATGGTCAATCTGAAAGAACAATCCAGACACTGGAGGATATGCTTAGAGCTTGTGTGATAGACTTTGGTGGTAGTTGGGATTCACATCTTCCATTGATTGAATTCTCCTACAACAACAGTTATCACTCCAGCATCAACATGGCTCCTTTCGAGGCTCTCTATGGTCGAAAATGTCGTTCACCAGTCTGCTGGAATGAGATTGGCGAGGCTCAACTTACTGGACCTGCCCTCATTTTAGAGACAACAGAAAAGGTAAAGAAAGTTCGTGATAACCTTCAGACAGCTAGAAGCCGTCAAAAGAGTTACGCGGACCTAAAACGCAAACCCTTGGATTTTCAAGTCGGTGATCGTGTATTACTTAAGGTCTCACCTTGGAAAGGTGTGATCAGATTTGGAAAGAAAGGAAAACTTGCACCTAGATATGTTGGACCATTCAAGATCGTCGAAAGAATCGGTAAGGTAGCCTACAGACTTGAGTTACCTCCTGAACTTGGAAATGTTCATCCAACCTTTCACGTGTCCAATCTCAAGAGGTGTTTAGCTGATGAAAACCTCCACATACCGCTTGACGAAATTCGTGTTGATGAAACACTGAAATTTGTTGAGAAACCGGTAGAAATCATGGAACGTGAAGTCAAGTGGCTCAAACGCAAGCGCATTCCTTTGGTCAAGGTTCGTTGGGAATCTAAGCGTGGACCCGAGTTTACTTGGGAACGTGAAGATCAAATGAAGGCAAAATATCCGCATCTTTTTCAATCAGTTTCCTCTAAATAAATTTCGGGATGAAATTTCCACAAGTAGGGGAGACTGTAACATTTGTGCTTGTAATCATCATGAACAGTTCAATTATCAATAAAATAATGTTATTTGATCCCAATGTTTGTTTCATTGTGTTTTACATTTTTCGTGTTTTGACTTTCGTTCAATTTCAAAGTCTACATCGCTTTCTGGAGCATTATACGCAAACTGGTGCGTAAACGTACTCAGTTTAATGCGACAAATACTCCGGAACATCAACATATACTCAACATACCTTAAATAACCTTTACATAACTTAGAAATAAGTTTTGAAGGCTTTGGTATAGCAAAAACAAGTTAATTCGCTTACAGGGACTAAACTTGACAAACTGCGAAAGTATGCCAATTTGAACTGTAACGAGCATTCCGGAACATGTCCATAAGTTAAACATACCATAAATATCCTTTACATAGCTTAGAAATAGGCTTTGAGGGGTTTGGTATGCTAAAATAAACTTTTGGATCATTCAGGGACTAAAAGTGTCAAAAAGTGCATAAGTTTGCACTTTCGCGCATAACTTACGTTCTGAATACATCCGGACATCCAAAAATTTATGTAAGCATCCTTATATTATGCCTTAGTGGTTGGCATGAGAAAAATCCATTCGTCGCGTCATTTGGATCGTCTTTCACGCTTATGCGCATTCCGTCGTAACTAAGCGAACATCGCGATCGTACGGCCAAACGAACCGACATCCGACATATTTTTGGGCATGTTTCATGTCCACAATGTTTAGGCATCATTTTTGGGCCTTAAAGGTGACTTTACAGGTCTTAAAGGGGCTGGAAATAGCTTAAAAACGCAACAGGGGCTGAATACGTAAATTCTGCAAGTGGTGCAGATCAGACGGGGCTAGGCGACCCGCGTAAGACCTGCACCCACTTTCACTCGGGCCGCGTGAACATGTCTGACAGCAGATTCTGCATTTAATGCAGAATCTGGCCTTTCGTTCGATCAAAGGGCGATGCCTTTTCACCCAAATGAAGGGCCAAGGGTCAAGTACACTGAATCTAACCCCTGGACACATGTACGCACGAGATCAAAGCACGTTATTCGATAAAACAATCCTAACGGTTCCACTTTTCCTATAAATACCCCCCCCCCCTTTTGTGTAAAAACCCACAAATCAGATCTAAATGCTCTAAGTTGATGCTTTTGCTTCATACCTGAGCTATTGGATCTTGATTAGCACTCGGGGACCCTCCGTAAGTCTTCTTTCGCTCTTTTATTCGCTTTTCGAGTCCGAAAGTCAACGTTTTGTTGACTTTCTGCATTGACCAGCCTATGGTCGATGCGAAGTTCATGGAACTTCATAACGTGAGCGTGATCACGATGGTTATGGTCCATAGTGACCATCCCTACTGATCACCACGTTATCTAGGCTCAGTGACGAGTCGTGGTTTCGGCCAAAATGTGCATTCTTGCATGTTTTGTAACCAAACTACTCGTGGGCATCAAAGCCGTTTGTTTTGATGTTAAACCTGTTTTCAAACTTAGTTAAGCATGTTCTAACATGCTTAGCTCGTCACTTTTAGTTTAGTGCTTATATAGGGTCGTAAGGTAAGCGATCTAAACCATCGCTTATGCTTTCGAACCCGACGCATTTGGTCGGTCGTTAGGACCTGACCAAACACATTAGGTGACCAAAGCTATAACTTTCCGAGGTTATGCCTTGTGGTCACGATGTTAGGCGTTCCGAACGCGTTCTACGCGAACGACGCGTAAGGTGGCATAAGCTACCTAAACGGGTCGTGATGGACCGTAAGCACTTAGGTTAAGTTTCATTTTAGTATGTAGGTTTTATTAAACCATATTACACGAGTCTCCATACTCGTTTGGTTTACGAACCCGCGTACTATCCGATCATCCGATTTGGTCCGGTACATTAACATAGCTACCTATTAGGTGCCGTTGATATTCCGTGACCTCTCACATTTACCCGGTTATTTCACAAGAACAACAAAGCAACCTCAGGTGAGTACATTGAACCCCTCTTTTACTGTTTTCCAAACTGTTTTGGGGTGAAACACATGTGCCTATCTGTTACTTTCATGTTTTTCATGTTTTCACATCGTATATCTGCTATGCTCATTAGTACATTATAGTACATGATTTCCTTACATTTTATGCTATGTATGCCCATTGTGTGCGTACTTAGTACATTGAATTACATAACATTTTTGCTGCATATGTTTACTCAGCATATGGGCACATCGATTTACATGAACAATTCTGTTGCATATGTTTACTCAGCATATGGACACATTGATTTACATAAACATTTCTGTTGCATATGTTTACTCAGCATATGGACACATTGATTTACATGAACATCTCTGCTTCGTATGTTTACTCAGCATACTTAGTACAATTGTTTACATCACATGCCTTCATTTTGTTATGACATTTGGTTTGTTTAACATGGGACAATACATTCATTAACATTAGCTACGCCGTTCGTTAGTAGGTAGTGGTACCATAGGAATTGACAACTCCCATTCCTGAAGTCCTGGGTTTGATAGGACTGGAAGGAATGACCGAATTCGATATACATAACTTAGATAAACCTTTAATTTGTTTAAGGGTTTATCGCCGCAGTCTCAAGGCTTGGATGTATGCATAGTTTACAATACCGCATAAATGTTAATATCAATTGAGCATGCATTTTCCGCAGAACATAACGTTGATTTAAACCACGTTTTACTTCAACGGCTTGTTTTGTGCATATGGTTTAAGTTGATACATTTCGCTTACCATACATGATACATTTTGGGATTACACATTACATGATTTACATTGAACATAAACACGTCGACATTGACATATACATTTGGTGGTTTACACTTGAGTAATAACACTTGACATTTGGTTTACACATGAACAATTTACATGTTGGATTGGTTTGGGTAAATGATTCAAGTAACGGGGCGTGTGTAATATGATACAAACATGGTGGATAAGCCGCTGGTACTTCCTATATATAAATGTTTGTATAATATTACATATCGTGGCGTTATCTAAGTCATTTCAGTTTAGACACATTACATTTTACATAAATAACATATTCTTCACAAGACATTATTTTCACAAACAACTTATCTTATTCAACTCATTTTACTTGGTTATTCGTTTAACCTTGCACTTATCTATACATAACATTTGATGTTATCATTTTTCAAATGGTTTACAAAGCAAAACAAATTACAAGGTTCATGACTGACTGTTATTAAACATTCCTTTAAGCTCAAGTCATGAATCCCATTTTCACAAAAACTATGTATCTCACAGGCATTTTTATGCTGACGTACCTACTTTCACATGTGTTTTCAGGAGCTATTCCATAGGACGATGATCATGACTCTAGGGCGGACCTGTGCCTTAGAACCTAAAAAAAATGAAGTTTGAACTAGCTTAATTATGTTTTGATTTCTGTACTCTCTTTCCATGACAATGTAACACCTTTGTTTATAAATAAAATACAACTTGTATGCCATGGTTATGAAACAATTTAATTCTGTCCACGACACTCCCCGGCGTTTCCGCCGCGGTTGCATGTTACACGCGGCCGGGGTGTGACATGAATCTTAACTTTTAACCGTGAAATCAGTGGATTTGAGGTGTTCTAGGGTGATGTCATCATGGAGTTCTTATGAACTTCAAGTTTTGACCTCATTCCACCAAGAATAACCCAGATCTGAAGGATTTCCACAAGATTTAACATGATTTTCGCATAGATCTAAACATTTTCAAAGTGAATAGGATTAAAAGATACTTTTCCAACTTTCTTTCAACTCTTTTACACTCAATGCACTCAAAACTGATAGAATCGGAACTCATTCTCGTTTCTAGTGAAGTGTCGGTCTGAGATCTGATCCCTATCAAAGAGACAACCGATTTCGGGTTGAACATGAACCACCATCGCGAATAGTTAACTGGTCGGATTAGGGTGATTCCTATTCGATCGGATGACTTGTGGTTCGATGAGGTTCCGTTGTTAAGTACGTTGTCATACCGTCTCAAGCAAACCGCAAAACTTTCAAAATAATCAGGTTCAAGACGATCAGATCGTAGGGACGGATTGTTGTTCGATCGGATTGTACCTGAGCCCCCACACATAGACATTTTCAATCTTTCAAACAATCTAAATGTCGAACGGATTGCCGTCCGATCGGATTGCCATCCGATCGAACGACAATCCGATCGGTTGACATTTGGAACTTCAACACTTAAACATTTTCATAATTTTCAAAGATAAACAGTTTTTAACGGATTGCCATCCGATCAGAAGACCATCCGATCGAACTACCATTCGATTGACGACCTAAAAGGTAGAGATACTTCTCTATTTTCAAAATGCTACAACTAAAACTTCAAAGCCATCATACACAAACACATCCTTCCCAAACGAATGTCAATCCGACCAAATGGCCATCCGATCGGATGACCAACCGAACAGATTGACATCCGATTGAATGACCATCCGATCATCCGATCGGATTACCATTCGTCACTTGGTTCATTTCGCACCGTTTAACACGTCGTTCTTCGCTTATACTATCATTAACTGTTCAGGCTAATCTCCCAGCGCTCCCTTCAATCCAAGAGAGTGTTTATTTACTTAAACGCTATCTGTGTTACATATGTTACTTATTCAAATCACAATCGACACACAACGCAAACACTATTTATACGCTGACCGTTATTCCATGCTACGTGTTATTCGATGAATGCTTGTATGTTATGTTAACACAGTGATTATTGCCTGTCACCTTAGCAACAATAGTACTATAGCTTAGACTCAGCACCTGTCATGGACAGGGCTTGTTAAGGGCTTTACTTCACGTGCCCCAGTGGGGATATGTGTTGCGCATTCTAGAACTCGCAATCACGTCTGTGCATATTTCATTGTCGATAACCTATTAGCCTTCACTTTGCTACATGTTACATGCTGGTAAAGCGTAAACCATTTCGAAAACTATTATACTATCAAAACTTGTATGCTCACCTTTACACTATGTGTTTTAACTTTATTTTAACATATTTAACAGGTGTTTAAATGCTTAGGATGCTTTGCTCTTGCTTTTGTGGAATCAAGTAGGAGAGTCTAGAAACAAAGACAATTTATTTATTTGATTTGAGTTGTCGAAACAATGATTTGCCTAGAAATATCTATGTCTGTAATAATTGATTTACTTGATGGGTTATGGTATGGGACATAATATTAACTATCCGGTGATTTAGTTGTTATTGAATTTCTCTTGGACAATCTCTTTCGCTCAGTGTCGCGCCCCGATGTTTCCGTCATCGGTTTGGGTGACAGATTGGTATCAGAGCCATAACTATAGGGAATTAGGCAAGACTCGACCTAGTCCGGGTCGATGTCTTAGAAACGACCTAGTCTACAGTCTAAGTACCAACAGACCGTCTTTTGCGAACCCATTAGGGGTTCCGCATGAGCTTATTTCTATTACTCGATCGACTCGCAACCGTGCTATACTATCACACTGCCTTTCCTAAGGCAGTCGCACTGCACTATTTTCGAAAATGGATGAGTGATTAGTTCGAGATTAGTTGTGAAAACCGCAAACTCTCGATTAAATCGCTTGTTCGACCCGCATTTTACATCAAACAAGAGAATTTGCGTTGAATCAGGAGTGAAATCCATACTTCGACGTAAATATCTCTCAATCTCATATAGAGCCGTTAAGCTAGGATTGAAACCCGAATCTTGATGGCTCGTTCCACTGTTTATTTTGATTTTACAAAACTCTCACCAAAGTCTCGATGGACTCCAACGACTCGAGTTGCGTAGATAACCGAAAGGATGCGTGCCATCACCGTGTATCGGCAATAGAGCACAGTCTATTATGTCAAGACGCATACCTGTAGTCCTTGAGAATGGTCGAATCACTTTGGTTAGTCAATGTCTATTAGCTTGAGACACTCTATTTTCGCTTTCAAGCTCGCAATCGCTGATTTTTATGTGTTTTCGATTCTGAGCCCGCAACTGCTGACTCTAATATTCGTCACCTTTCTGTGGAAATTTTATGTGTTTTATGTGGTTTTACCTGTTATTATGTTACGAATTTGGTGATTTATACGCTTTTCGTTGTTCGCTTTGATCGACACACACGACACGTACTGCTCATCTACCTCAAATCGCTAACAAATCGCTGCTACTTGTGGATAATCACATGCTATGTTACTCGTTTATGCTTCTCGCTATGCTACTCATCGCAATCGCTATTCTCGAACTCACAAACTTTGAATGATAGGTGAATACGTGCAATATATGTAGGCGAATACGTGCAAATTATAATGTGTCCTTACGTGCTATGTGACTAAGATGCTTTATATGCTTATGTCCTTCTGTGATTACGTGCCTATGTGTCTATGTGTTTATGTGATTATTCGTGTTCCTGAGCTTTATATGAAGTAGTTTAGAGCAAGAGTGAGAGTCTATACTAGGGTTAATCGAAATTTGTGTCTGAGTCCTATGGCGACGTCTGTTGCAGACAATGTCGTCATTTGGATCATTTCACTCTCGCTCCGCTCGACGCAATCATGAGGACAAGCGTATTGCATCTTTGGTCACCAAGCAGATGGCGAAAGTCATACCGCAAATTGTTAGCGAGCTGAATGAAAACGCTAGCAAGTCCTCTGAAGAGTCCAGGACTGATGCTCCTAAGTCTACTTTTAGCTTCAAGCAGTTCAAAGCCTGCGGACCCAAAGAATTCACCAGAGAAGATGGACCTACTGCCATGTTTCAATGGTTTGATTCTGTCAAAGTCCCCCTGCGCCAAAGCGGCTGTCCTGATAATCTCCCCACTGTTAACGCCACCGATGTTTTCCAGTCCAGGGCTCTGGACTGGTAGACTGTCGAAAGAAACAAGCATGGAAATGATGCAGTTTACGGGCTAACGTGGGATGAGTTGCAGGACATCATGATGAAAGAGTTATGCCCTCCCCATGAGCTTCAAAAGTTGGAGGACGAGTTCTGGCACATCAAACAAAAGGATGGCGACAACGCTGGTTTTACTGCCCGCTTTAAGCAGTTGAGCATAATCTGTCCAGGCCAAGTTACTACCCCCGAAATGACCGTCAAGATGTATATTCGTGCTCTACCAGATTGCGTGGCTGATTTCGTTCAAGCAGCGAAGACGACAACTATTGAGGAAACCTTCTTACTTGCCCCTGAGATCAACGACAAGCGAGTCAAGGTTGGTTACTGGGATAAAGCCTCCAAGAATCTTCACCAAGTTACCACTTTTCCCACCGCTGAAACCGCCCCCGCTCCTCAAGCTTCGAAGTCCTTCCGCCGCAAGAGAAATAACAACAACAACAACAGTAGCAAGAATTGCGCTGTCACAGCTGCCGCTCCGCTCCAAGCTATCCCAGCCCAACCGCACTCTCAACACCGCCAAGTAGCGGCACGGGTCACCCATGCACCGCTGGCTAAGCATGCATACACTGGTCCTCGCCCGGCTTGCCCTACCTGTACTTATCACCATCCAGTGGGAATTGCTTGCAGATACTGTGTGCACTGCAATATGTACGGCCATTTCACCGCCAACTGCCGTACTGGTCCACGTCAAGTTCCAGCTCCAGCTCAAGGTCAGCTCCTGCTCAGCAAGCTCTACTTCCTGCTCCTCAAGGCCAACAAGTGGCTCTTGCACCCGTGATCCACGCTAGAGCTTGCTTTGCGTGTGATGATCCTAACCACTTCGCAAACATGTGCCCCAATCGAGCGGTGAAGCAAGAGCCACAACAACAGCAGCCGCAGCAACAGCAGCAGCCCGCGGATGTACTTTCAACATCAACGTCCGCCAGGCCCAAGCAGATAACAATGTGGTTAATGGCACGTTCCTTATGAATGGTAGATATGCTTCGTGTTTATTTGATACTGGAGCCGATCACTGTTTTATGTCGTTCTTTAATTGTGAAAACAACTTTTGGTCATTCTTTAATAAATACATTCAAACATGTGCGACTCGACTATACCACCCATGGGGTATCTTTAATAGACCCTGAAAGGCCTCTTTCAACACATGATTTGTTAATTAGAAAAACAGTTTCTGTCGTTACCCACATTATCCACCAAATGCATGGGGATAGTCCGATAACGGGATTTGTCAGATCCTATGGTACCATAACATACTACTGGTCGGCTTGATCAAAGCTAATGAATGTCATTTGTGTTATGAACTAACGCACCAACAAGTTCGTTCACATTATTGAAATCATCGTGTTTTATTTAAACCATAGGCTTTGTTTTGAAAACTTGAAAAGCATTTAGCACATATGAGTCAACCCAAAACAATTGAAAGCATAAAAAAGGGTAGCTATGTACTCATTTGGGATTGCTAAGTATCCTTTAATCAAGTGAAGTATCAAGCTTCGTATGTGTCCTAACATGTCCTAACATCAGTAACTATGTTATAGCATTAGTACATAATTGGAGGAATGGATAGAATGATGTCTTGTAAACCAAATGAGTGTTGGAACTCATATAAAATGGTTTAACAAAGTCTACATTCTGATTTGGAATGAATCCTAAGTGCTTTCGACCCATTATGACCCGTTAAGCTAGTTTACGCTACTTTAACGTGTCATTTGTGCAAATGCGCGTTCGGATGGTCTAACTAGTCCCATGATAAGTCTTATATGCCTAAACATGTTTAATAATGTTGCAATATCAGTTTAAATGTCAAAATTTAGGTTACATATGCTTAAATTCAATTTATGTGCAAAAATGGCATTTTGGTCATTTCCTAAAGGCATGTAAACTACCTATCATACAACTAACCAAACGAAGTGACCATAAGGTATAACCTCGGAAGGTTATCCCCTATACAACTATGGTCACAAAATATGTTTGGCTGGATCCTAATGATCGACTAAACGGGTCGGGTTCGAAAGTCTAAGCGGTTGTCGAGACTGCTTGACTTACGACCTTAAACAAGCACTAAACTAGAAGTGACGAGCTAAACATGTTAAACATGTTTAACTAAGTTAGAAAACTGATTTGGTATCAAAACAAAGTGTTTTGATACCCGAAAATAGTTCCGTCACAAAATGCACATAATCCTGCATTTTGACCGAAACTTTGACTCGTCACTTCGACTAGTCAACGTGGTAATCAGTAGGTATGGTCGCAAGGGACTATCACCATCGTGATTACGATCACGTTGCAAAGATCAATTGAACTTTATCTTACCCAATTCATGGTCAAAGCCGAAAGTCAAACACTGTTTGACTTTAGCTTGAAATAAATAAACAAGACTAGGAAGAACACTTACAAGTGTTCTAGGATGGAAGATGACTAGAAAGCTCAGCTAAGAGGCCTCCAACAAGTGTGGTAGCCTCTACTTAGAGCTTAGGATAAGAAGAAGGAAATGAGCAAGGAAATGAGCAAGTAGGCCTTGCTATTTATAGTATTTGATGATGCTTAGGATCATGACATGTGGATTAAGTGTTCTCCAAGGATTAATCCTATGTGTTAGGACTAGAATTTAAGCCTTGCTCATCACACAAAAGTGCCCACAATATTCAAAAACTAGAAAGAAAAACAAGGGCTGCAAGCTGATTTAAAAAAAAAAAAAAACATTCTACCCAGCTACTGTTGTCGCGCCCCGTGACCCAGAAGCCTTCAGGGGTCGCGCCCCGTGAGCCATGGCAGACCAGAAGTTTCCAAAGTTGGCAAAACAGGTCCCTGTAACCCCAAAACTTGTTTTTCGACGCGTTTAACCCCTGTTAACCCAATTTCAAGGCTCTATAAGGATGTTAAAGCATAGGGGACTTGAAATATGCTTGGAAATATTGTGGATGTCGGTTCGTTTGGTTGTACGATCGCGTTTTTCGGTTAATTACGATGAAACTCGAACGGACGCGAAAACGATTCAAATTACACAAAGAATGATATTTTTGCATTCCTATCACTAAAATACAATATTTTAGTGACTAAAAAAAGTTTTGGATATCCGGATATGGTCAGAACGCAAGATATGCACGCATTTGCATACTTTCGCAGTTTTGACGCTTTTTTCCCCTGTGATCAAATAAGTGTATTTTCACATACCGAACCCCTAAAAACTTATTTCTAAGCTATGTAAAGGGTATTTAAGGTATTTTTAGCTTATTAACTTGTTCCGGAGTGTACATTGCTACGCGAATTGGTAGACTTTTGCAGTTTGTCGCAAATAGTCCCTATGATCGAATAAACTTGTTTTTCCCTTACCGAACCCTTCAAAACTTATTTCTAAGTTATGTAAAGGATATTTAGGGTATGTTTAGCTTATGTCACAATTCCGGAGTGTACGTTGCTTTAAAATGATTATGTTTGCGTAATAGTTTACGTAAAACTTCCAGAAAAGCTTCTCGAGAGTTCGAAATCATACGGAATTTGATATGTGTAATTGTCACATATAATTATACCAATCCCGAGAATGAAATACAAAATTTCATTGGATTCGTATTTGTATGATAGTCATAAAGGCACAACTGTCAGTGTCTCCCCTACATTAGAAAATTTCATCCCGAGATTTTAGTTAGAGGAAGCTTTGTGAAAACAGATGTGGATGTTTCGCTTTCAAATGATCCTCCATTCCGTGAGAAAATACTCTGGGCCACATCTGGATTTCTAGCGAACTTTGTTAATTGTATTGTTCTGTTGTATATTGGAAAGAGTTTAGATCCATAGATTTAAACTCCATTCCAATAAGTTAGTGTATGATTGTGCCGAACCTCAAGAGCGCACGTGATTGTCAAAGTAATGTCCTTGTTGTAACAAAATATGAAGAACGTGTGCATTCGACAAGGAGTTGGAGTTTCAAACAACGGATGGAAAGGATGTTTCCTATGAAGACTATTATAGGAAACTTGTGTGTGTTCGAAATTAGAGTCGGAAAGATAAAACAATCATTGGTCGAGGTCCAGAACTTCTAGCAACTTAAATAACACTACACTTGCAATATGATAAGGAACACTTATATATAGGAAGTACCATCGGCGTATCCACCATGCCCTTATTACGTTGTTCTCGTTTCATTATTCTTATCACTATAGCTTCTTACACATGACAAAACTTGTTGTGGTTTCTGTGCACTGCATTCCATAATTATGTATGCATCCATAATTACGTAATTCCTTGCACAGTCCGGACAATTCATTTTATGATGTGTAGGGGAAGAAAATCAAACGAATAATCCTGTGATGACTTGACTAGACCACCATAGGGTCTTTTAAACTAGATCAACAAATGATCTCTTTAAATACACCACCAAAGAGTCTTTTTAACTAGACCACCAAAGGATCTCTTTAAATAGAGCAACGAACGATCTCTTTAACTAGATCAACACATGATCTCTTTAACTAGATCGACGAATGACCTCTTTAACTAGACCACCAAAGGGTCTCTTTAACTAGATCAACACATGATCTCTTTAACTAGATTGACGAACAATCTCTTTAACTAGACCACCAAAGGGTCTCTTTAACTAGATCAACACATGATCTCTTTAACTAGATTGACGAACAATCTCTGTTGGTCCCTCGGATGGGATCTTCCTGTTCGTAAATGTAGTTGAATCGTAAAGTGATAAATGCGCGGAACTCATGTAATCACATAGCAGATATACAGAGACAACATTCTACTTTGAATCACCGTCTGATATTCTATTGAATGATGTGAAAATGTACAGGAGCCAGAAAGAACTCAGACATACAAATGGTAGGTAGCAAATGAAAGTGTGTAAAGAGTTCTAAATAAACTGACCTACCAGCTATTTATAGGCAAGGACAGAATAAGAGAGTGCTGGCCGATCGGCTGGGCTAGCCGATCGGCTGACAATGCTAACCGATCGAGTAGCCTGCTCGATCGGCCGGGCTGTCCGATCGGCTGGGCTAGCCGATCGGCTGGCATCAACAGCACTTAACAAAAACTTCACCGATTCTGTCCTGCTTTACATACACACATACAAAACATACACACAACTATACAAAATATGACTACATGTTGACGGAAGCTACAGACGTTATTGCACTAACAGACTCCCCCTCGGATGTAGCTGTAGTTCCTTCCAACATAGTCTTTATTTCCTTCTGTTGGGTCTCCTCTCTTTGGCCTTTTGTCTTCTTTGTTCAGCTCGTTCTTCCAACATCCTTCTTCTTTTATGCCTGCCCTCATTTATCCACCACTTTCGGTATTCTGGGTCGCCATCACGCTTTCGATCCCACTTTGGAATTTTGTTCTCTTCAGATTCAATAGGCGTTTGATCTGTAGGCGGCACATACCCAAGATTTCTTCTTCCCCTCTCTGCAGCCTTTTTAGCTATCTCTTTCTGTCTTTGACTTCGCTTGTATGCCTTTAGAAATTCATCAACTTCAAGATCTCTCCATTTTGTCTTCCAATTTTTCCCTGAATTGATTTCTTTTGCGAAGCAAACATCTATCACTCTTTGATACTGCATGGCTATCTCTTTGTCTTTCTTATCATAGATTCTCTTGTTGACAAACAGACAATCTATATCTTTCTTCGAACAGTTGACCAACCACATAGGGTCCAGGATACTTATTCTTCGACCTTCTCCAGTGGACTTGTCATACAAAGAAATAACTGCTCCAGCTGTAGAGGGATTATATAGCCAAGCTTGAAATGGATTGTAGAAATCTTGTTCAATGGCTCTGAGTGGCATATTCTTCAAACATCTTGGAGGCTTCACATCCAACGTAATATCTTTTTCTCCACTTTCCAAGTAAGTAACAATCTGCTTCGGATATTGTGGTTTCCAATCTGGATAATTATTCTTTGCTTGCCATTTGATGTAATTCCACAAATCCTGATCACGTTCTCGAACTTCTGGACCGTAGTAGTATTGCTTGATATTCTTTGTAACCACCAACTCATCTACGTCCCACCAGGGTAAAGTAGCTATATCAGCTAAGAATTCAAAGTACTGTACACCCTGCTCCCTTCTGATTGCATAAACTTTCAAGTCTTCAGATATCCCCAAGATAGAATATCTCCCCAAGAAAGATCTTTGTTATGAGTGAAATATTGAAGAGCCCTGAGAGTCTTTCTTTCTTTTGGCATATTCTTGAGCCATCGTTTTCTTTCTTCAGCTGTTATCTCTCTAGAAACCGGTTCAGGAATATTTGCTGTAGCAACCCTTTCTTCAATCTTTCTTCTCAACTCATCTTCATTCTTTTCTTGAAATAACTCTGTGAAAGTAGGGAATGCAACATCTTCACCTTCATAATGAAAATCCACCCTATCTTCTTCTGAATCAGACGCGCTTTCAACAATCACTTCATCATAATGATCAGCTTCATGAGGGTATCTAGGCTCGAAATCTTTTGCAGGTGAGTGAGGAATTTCATCTTCAATATCGAATTTAAATTTTCCATCTTCCAAACCCAATTCCTCTAACATTTCAGCCCGCGTTCTTTTAACCTCTACCTCTCCTTGTTGTTTACCAGATAAGTAAATAACAGTAGGGTTAGAAAGAAGTACCTGATCAACAGGTTGTTTTCCAGACGACGATGCTTCATAATCAACTTCATCCTCCTACTCGTTTATTTCATTATTCATCAGCTCATCCACTCTTTCTTGAACATTTGGTTCACTGATTAATAAACCCAAAGCACCTTGATCATTGTCGTCATCGCCTTTGTCATCTTTATCAGACTTATCATCAGCTTTATCATCTTTATTATCAGAATCATCTTTATCTTCTTCTTCTTCATCATCTCCGAACAACTCTCTATCAGAATCTTCATCCACAATCTCTCCACGTGCTATCCTTCCTTTTCTTTTTAGATCAAGAAACTTTAACAACTTTGCCACTTCTTTCGAATTGTATGGCACAGAGTAAGCATTGCCAACTAACACAAATTTGTCAGTTGTATACTCTAGCAGTAGTACTTCCCTTGATCTTCTTCTTCTTTGAATAATTTCAACTCTTCGAAGGACATTTTCAACAATAATAGGCTCACCAACAATCAAGTATTCTGGTTCATGAGGCTCTTCAGCTTCAGCTTCAAGCATCTCTTGATCATCTTCAACAACTTCTTGTTCTTGAACCTCAACCTCTTCAATCATTTCGATATCAGGTTGCGAAGAAGAACCTCCAACATCTGGTTGACTCGAAGATGCATCGACTATCTCAACCTCTTCAACTATTCCTTTGTTCTTTAGGTTTGCTTCTTCAACCATTTGACGTTCACGTTCCAATCTCCTTTCGTTTGCTCTTATCACATCAATTTCGTCAAACGCAGCATGAATGTTCATCTTCAAATGACTTTCAACTACAGCAACCAGCATCTGAAGTTGTTGATCTTTCATTACTTTATCAGCTTTCATAGCTTCCATCTCCAACTTCATAGCCTTCATCTCATTCGACGAAGCTTCACTCATCTCATTGAGAAGCTGATTTAATGTTTGATTTACATTCTCCAGATCCTTTATATTGGCATTCAAAGAAGATATCTCTTGAGTTAACGAATCAAACACTTTAGAATTTCCCTCGACATCATCCTTCATTTGGTTCATCCTTTTCTCCTTTTCGACCAATGCTGCAACTACTTTATTGTGAGCTTCCATCAAATCATTAATTTGACTTTTCAGCATATCACGTTCTTCCTCAGCTTTTGCTTTCTCTTTCTCCAGTTCTTTAACTTTCTTCATCAGTTCTTTAACCGTCTGATCATTGAACATATCACTTTCA
The DNA here is from genome assembly GCF_002127325.2 of Helianthus annuus. Classification (NCBI taxonomy): domain Eukaryota; kingdom Viridiplantae; phylum Streptophyta; class Magnoliopsida; order Asterales; family Asteraceae; genus Helianthus; species Helianthus annuus. The sequence goes on along the minus strand of NC_035435.2, from coordinate 75,713,464 downwards.
CCTGGAAGATCTTCTGAGAAAATACCAGTAACCGAACCAATATTGTCAAAGTCAAAACTAAAATCTTCTACTTTCTGATGTGATGACTTAGGAATATCTTGTTGAACAGGTTTTGGACTAGCAGCTCTGAATCCAGTGATCTCTACATAATCATCATCATCACCTGTCTTCTTTTCTGTTCCCACAACTGGAACTTCTTTTGCCTTCACCTTCGGTTCTTTTGGAACATCAACACTTGGTGATTTTTCTTTCTGAACATGTTGAGCTGCCTTTCCTTCTTTATCTTTTTGTGACTCAGCTCCTGATTTCTTTGATCTGACATTTCTGGGAATTACACCAACTGGAGCTGCCTTTCGTTTCTTTCTTTGTTTCTTTGACTTTTCAGGATCATAAGGAGAATCTTCAACATCTGAACCCTTTTGTTTCTTTGACGGTCTTTTCTTCAACTGAACTTTTCCTTTACCAACAGTTTCAGGAATTAATTCAAATTCAGATTGAGTAGCTTCAGAATCTCCATCACTTGAACTCCTTAAAGCTTTTGTTTCTGGTTGAACCCTTGTAACCTTTTCAGCATGAACACTTGTTCCTTGAGCTTGTTGTGCTGCAATCTCCTCATTCTTTTTCAAATAGCTTTCCAAAGATTGCTTTAACAAATCAGCACCTTGTTCAATCACCACAGATGGCTCTAGAACTGTCTCATCAATTAACTTCTGCTGTGGCTCTCCAGAAGACCCTACAATACAAACATAGACAACAAGATTAGTAACATTTAAATCATATGTGATCTAACTGTCTTAATGCTCCCCCTTTCACTATACCCTTTTCTCCTTCTTTAGGAATAACAACTGCAGGGGATGACTTAGGAGTCCTTTTCCTTTTTCCATCTCTAACATGCCACCACCTAGCCTTTTTCTCAACCATCTCACTCATCTTTGAATCTTCATTGTCTGAATTGCTGTCGTCATGCCTCCATTTATCGTTTTCAGGAGCAACATATGCTTTATCTTTTATTCTGCAAATCATCTGCTTGGTTTTCTCATCCTTATCCTTTGTAATTCTTCCTATTGTTGTCTTATTTACAACACTCATCTCCATCACATCCTCACAATCCTTCGGAAGATCTTTGATTTTGTCATTTAGTAACATCATGATGAATCTAGGATACATGATGTACTTATCTGCTCCAGCTTCACAATTCTCCTTCATGTACTCAAAAATCACTTGTGAAATATTGTACCTTCTGTTTAGCACCAAGCTTGTTATCATATTCATGATGTAATCAGTAACTTCATCATATGCTCCCTTTCTATGTCCCATTGAGTGTATCATGCAGTGCATTAAGTACCTATATGCTTTGGAGAAGCATCTTTTGTACATCTTTCCATTAATGAACCCTGTGAATCCCATTCTACACCACAAACCTTTTACAAGACGTTCATACATGATTGTTGGATCATTGTCAGAATCTTGTAAATCTAGAACTCTCCTCACATCTCCTACATCAAACTTAAATTCCACATCTACATCCTTTCCAGCTTGATCTTTCTTTCTCAATACTGTATGTATCATCTTGACTGAATCTTCATATCTAGCAGTGTTCCAGAATGTTCTAACATATGATTCATAAATCACAGTTTTATCAGACATAGCTTTAGCTATTCTGCTCTCTCTTAAAAACGTTGCCATCTTTTCTACCACAATACCGGTGGTTGATTCAGAATCAATTTCACAAGGTATGTTATGACTCTTGTCTTTCTCTTTTCCTCGTCCCTGTAAAAATTATTCAGTGAAAATTATTCAAACAAGAACATGAAAATTCTGAAAATTTTTCTAACACTTTGACATTTCTATGTGACAACACTACAGAATCGACTGGTCTGGTCGATCGAAGAGCATTACTGTTCCATCGGCTGAGAATGAATATAGTGGAAGTGCCTGGTCGATCGGCTGGTCCAACCGATCGGCTGACAAAATGTGACAAAGAAGTTCATATGGTGTCCGATCGGCTAGCAAATGCTCTTCGATCGGCTGGCAAACTTATGTACAGAAATCTAAGTATGTAAAGAATACTATCCTTTCAACAAGTAATGCTGCCCTATTGACTAACATATGCTTTTCAATAGGTTAGCACTTCCTGTTCGATCGACTGGTCCAGCCGATCGGCTGGCACATTGCTGTTCGATCGGCTGGTCTAGCCGATCGGCTGACAATGTTGTCATTGCTGTTCGATCGGCTGGTCTAGCCGATCGGCTGGCAACGTTATGATCAAAAAGTATTCTTCAAAGGATTCAAACACATAGATTTCATAGCAAACATTTATCACACATTTCAAAGCATCAGCATTTATCTAATATCTCATCACAAACACATGATCTTCATTGCTACTCGATCGGCTGGTCTAGCCAATCGGCTAGCACATTGCTATTCGATCGGCTTGTCTGTCACACCCTGGCTTTGCGGAAGCGTGGTTAATTTGGTGTGACTTCTTAATATCATAGCTTAATCATAACAAGCTATATGAATTAAAAATATGCAAGATCATCCATTAAAATAAAAATCAAAACATTGTCTTAACGGGTTAACACCCAACAACCATAAACTTGTCTAAACATTTCAAACCCAAACATAACATAAACATGATTCAAGGACTGTGACTTGTCCAGGAAAGAGTCACATTCCCCGAACCCTGGATGACCCTGGTGACTTATGCAGCGGAAAACATGCCACACCGTGCCAGATCTTTAATTCCCTGAAATACATGTAAGTTGAAAAATCAACAATAATGTTGAGCGAGTTCATGCGAAAGTGAATAAATAAACCTTTATCTTTATCAAAAACCTGGTATGTAGCAAATAAGGAAAAAGAGATCACCAATGGTTTGCAAGGCCACTGATATGTGTGAAGTGCAAGTAGGAAGACTCAAACCTAGCGGATTTCGCGTCAGGCACAAAGTCACCCCGAGGCCCGTTATGCTGGACCTGGAGTTGGGCTCGCTACACCCAGATAGATCTACCGCTTACGTCCCTCGGTCCTACCATAAGGATTAATGGCCTCCAGTTCCCGCCTACCCACTCACATGATCTAAGTAATAACCCTCCTTACGCTAACCATACCGTGTATCAAGTATTTCATAATCATAGTAACATGTATTTCACCCCCGCAGTTTATAAAACTGAAAAGAGTTAAGAGAAAAGGGGGACATGAACTCACAGTCAGTGCGTCGCTAAGTAGAGTACTCCAAATATCCGAAAGCTGTGCAACGACCTACATGTGCTAATTCTATTAGACGGATGGCCGTGCTTTAGCTTTATAGTTTAATTTTCGGGAAACAGTTAGACAACCGTTCCTTGTATATATTTGGTAGTTAATCTCCTTCCCAAGGATGGGGGAATTAATACATGTGCGTTTATAATATTAAGTCTCACTTAATATATTTTATTTCTCATCCCAAAATATAATTATTTTTCTCAAAAATAATATATTTTCTTTTTACATAATACTTTCCAAAATAATACGTTGACAAAATACGCATTTATGAATATTTCCGTATAAAGCGTAAGTTACTTTTTGGCGATTTAGTGGTAATAGTAATTACCGTTGTAACTTATATGTTTGTCGTGTAGGCGTTGGTATTATTTTGGGTTCGTCAAAGTTTGTAAATATTATTTTTACTCTAAAAATAATATTTATATGTTTTCACAAAATAATCATAAACAGTGTGGTGAAAAATATTTTTATCGAATAAATATTTATCACGTTTAGTTTTGTGAAAATCCCACCTCCGATTATTTAATAAATAAAGTCATGGCGAAATGTATTTTGAAAACATCTCAAAATGGTTTAACACTTGCAAATAACTCTAAGTGTTAGATTTTAGAAAAATTTCGCCAGAGTTTCCCCTGTAACTGGAGGTGGCCACGCTTTCAAGCGTATCATTTTCATTTACAAAATCACTTCAACAATTTCTTTAAATCAACCAATCAATTTCCGATGCTTCAAACCAGTTTCAATACATCAAACTTGTAGACTAGTATGTAAAATCGCATTATTACATGAACTTGTAGTTTTTCCGAAAGTCATAGTGTAGATCACCTTATATTTAGTGGATCTATGTATAAAATAGTTTAGTCTTGTAAAAACCCCGTTTTTGGAACAAAACATTCTTAACAACTTCCCGACATCTTTTGTAAAAATTGTTATTTTGTCGGATCTTTCATTTCACAAGTGTTTATACACTTGTAGTTTGTAAAAATCATATTTGTTAACATGTCATCCAACTTTTATAAACATGATTTTCTTGACACTTGGTTCTACGAATATACCACTTGTACATACGTAGATCGGCTCGTTTTAAATACTATTTTACAAGTCAAAATACTTTTACACAAGTTCATGTTTCTCGTGTGGTGGAGTTTCACCTTTTAACCCTTGTACCGATAGAAACAAGCGTATGTCAAGATTCGTGATCTTAACAAAGTCGGGTTAAACGATGATAAGAGCCACCACAACGGAGATCGGGCCTCGATAATCAACATATTCGAATACTACGACTTTTACACATGTTATGAGCTTTTAACCAACAATATTCGAGTTTTAGTACCCTCTTGTCACCTCATGTTGGCCTCGATAATCCGACATATGCAATATAAAAATCAAAAGTTGTACCCTCTTGTCACCTCATGTTGGCCGATCCCATTAGGGGGGGGTATCCGGTTGGATCTCAATCGCTTAGTTAGTGTTTAGTTACGTTAAGTCGGTTACTTTAGAGATTAACCCCGTTAATTGCATGACGCGTTATAAAGCGGGTGTTAGGGTAATCAGGGACCCTAACTGGCTCAGAAAAAGACTAATAATATTTCTGGCAACATTTTTATGTTCCGGGTATAGTCCGGTTGTTCGGTTGGATAGTAATCCGTTAAAGTGCTTAAGTAATCTTTTAAGCGTCGTAATTAATATTTTTAGCGACACAATTTATTCTGCAAAGTGTCAGGAATATTTCCCCATGTTTTGGCACTTTATTAATTAGCTAGAAGCTAGTGTGTTGATAAAAGTGCTGTGTTTTGTGCTTAGAGTACGTTTTAGGCACATCCAATCTCTGTATCTTATTCCTAGAGACGCAGTTTAATAACCCTTGTATCCCTACACACACTATGGGTGTAGTAAAATATTTCTGGCTCATTCAGGCCTTTAGAGGCAGTGTATGCCTGATGCTGGCTATATCAGCATGTTCAATAGGTTATCCGTTCAAATGCTACTGTGCTTTTGTGCATCATGTTTGTCACTAGAGTTCAGTAAGCAAATAATGTAGTGACAGAAATCAAAGTATGACGCAGATATGTACAAGTATCAACAATCAAGTAGCAGTTTATCAGAAATCTCAGTTAAGCACAGTAATTAAGCAGCAGTTAATTATTAATTAAATCGTACGGATACCTGGTTTAGTGAGGGTTGTCACATTCTCCCCCCGTTAAATAAATTTCGTCCCGAAATTTTAAATTCTGCTTGTAGAAGCAGGGTTCTCAGGAAATAAGTGGGGGTATTTCTCTTTCATTCGGTCCTCACGCTCCCAGGTGAATTCAGGACCATGTCTAGCATTCCAACGAACTTTGACGAGCTTGACACTGCTCCGGCGTGTCTTGTTCACTTTCCAATCCGTGACCTCGACAGGTTCTTCAATGAAGTGGAGCGTGTCATCAACATGAATTTCGTCGGTAGGAATGGCAACGTTAACTTGAGTTGGACTTCTCTTCAGATTGGATACATGAAATGTATCGTGCACATTATTCAGTTCGGCAGGTAGATCCAACTTGTATGCTACGGTCCCAATTCTTTCCAAAACCTTGAAAGGACCAATGTAGCGCGGATTCAACTTCCCACGCTTCCCAAAGCGTGCCACACCCTTCCAGGGTGATACCTTCAACAAAACCATATCCCCAACCTCAAACTCCTGAGGTTTCCTTTTCAGATCTGCGTAGGTCTTCTGACGGTCACGGGCCGCACTAATGCGATCTCGGATCTGCGCAATCTTATCTGTAGTTTCCTGAGCTACATCGGGACCTACCAATTGTCTATCACCTGCGTCAGACCAACAGAGCGGCGACCTGCACTTGCGCCCATATAACGCTTCGAATGGCGCGGCACCAATACTGGTGTGGTAGCTGTTGTTGTATGAAAATTCAACCAGGGGTAAATGCTTATCCCAGCTACCGCCTAAATCCATCACACATGCTCTCAGCATGTCCTCCAACGTCTGAATCGTCCGCTCGCTTTGCCCGTCGGTCTGCGGGTGAAAAGCAGTGCTCATATTCAGCTTTGAGCCAAAAGCTTCCTGGAAGGATTGCCATATCCTTGATACGAACCTCCCGTCTCTATCAGAAATAATTGAGAGTGGTACTCCATGGCGTGTAACAATCTCTCTCATGTAAATTTCTGCCAATTTGCTTGTATTATCCTTCTCGCGGATAGGTAAGAAGTGTGCTGACTTTGTTAAGCGATCCACTATCACCCAGATAGTGTCATGGCCTTTTGGCGTTCTTGGCAACTTCGTAATAAAATCCATGGAGATTTCTTCCCACTTCCACTGGGGAATTTTTGGTTGCTGCAGAAGTCCCGAAGGCTTCTGGTATTCCGCCTTAACTTTGGCGCAAGTTAAACATTTGCTCACGTAAATAGCAACATCGCCTTTCATCCTAGGCCACCAGTAATAATCTTTAAGATCTTGGTACATCTTATCCGCTCCAGGGTGGATAGAGTACCGCGACTTGTGAGCTTCATCAAAGATAACCTCTCTTAAACCACCAAACAGAGGAACCCAAATCCTTTTCTCAAAACACAACGTTCCTTCCCTGTTTGGCACCAATATCTTCTCCATCCCACGGAGATATTCTTCCTCAAGGTTTCCCTCCTTGAGAGCTTCCTTCTGTGCTGCACGAACGCGCGAGGAAAGGTCGGTTTGAATTATCATTTCCATAGCCCTAACCCTTATGGGCTTAATTCTCTCTTTACGACTTAGGGCATCGGCGACCACATTCGCCTTCCCTGGATGATACTTGATCTCGCAGTCGTAATCGTTCAACAACTCGACCCATCGCCTTTGCCTCATATTCAACTCCTTCTGATTGAATATATGCTGGAGGCTCTTGTGATCTGTGAAGATTGTGCCCTTGGTACCGTAAAGGTAGTGTCTCCAGATCTTTAAGGCAAAAACCACTGCACCTAGCTCCAAATCATGCGTGGTATAGTTCTTTTCATGCACCTTCAGTTGGCGTGATGCGTAGGCGATAACCTTTTGACGTTGCATCAACACACAACCCAATCCTTGACGCGATGCGTCGCAGTATACCACAAAATCATCAGTGCCTTCTGGCAGAGCTAAGATTGGCGCGTTACAAAGTTTATCCTTCAATATCCGAAATGCTTCATCCTGTTTGATTCCCCAATCAAACTTCTTATCCTTCTGCGTGAGGAGTGTCAACGGTTGAGCGATCTTTGAAAAGTTCTCGATGAACCTTCGATAATAGCCAGCCAAACCCAAGAATTGCCGAATCTCAGTTGGCGTCTTTGGCGTTTCCCAATCTTTGATCGCCTCGATCTTGGTTGGATCCACGTGGATTCCATTTCCGTTTACCACGTGCCCAAGGAATTGCACCTCTCGTAGCCAAAACTCACACTTAGAGAACTTGGCGTACAGCTGTTCCTTCTTCAGCAACTCTAGAATAGCTCTAAGATGTTGCTCGTGCTCAGCCTTCGTCTTTGAATAAATCAAGATGTCGTCGATGAATACAATCACGAACTTATCCAGGTATGGCTTACAAACTCGGTTCATCAAATCCATGAACACAGCAGGTGCGTTTGTCAACCCAAACGGCATAACGAGGAACTCGTAGTGTCCATATCGAGTTCTGAAGGCTGTCTTCGGAATACTCTCTTCCTGTATCCGTAGTTGATGGTATCCAGATCGAAGATCGATCTTTGAATAGAAGCTTGAACCTTGAAGTTGGTCGAACAGATCATCGATTCTTGGCAAAGGATACCTATTCTTGATCGTCAGTTTGTTCAACTCTCTGTAGTCAATACACATACGGAAACTACCGTCCTTCTTCTTCACAAACAAAACTGGAGCTCCCCAAGGCGAGAAGCTTGGTCGGATAAATCCCTTGTCTAACAACTCTTGAAGTTGTGTCGACAGTTCCTGCATCTCAGACGGAGCAAGTCTGTAAGGTGCCTTAGCCACAGGCGCGGCGCCTGGAACTAAATCAATGTGGAACTCTACTTGTCTCTGAGGCGGCAATCCAGGTAAGTCTTCTGGAAAGACTTCTGGGTATTCCCTCACGACAGGGATGTCTTCGATCTTCGGCTCAGCAGCCTTTTTATCCACAATGTGTGCCAGAAAAGCAACACATCCTTTCTGCAAACACTTCCTTGCTTTCAGGCAGCTAATCATCCTCAACGGCGTCTCACGCTTCTCCCCATGAACAACAATGGTCTCACCATCATTGGTCGGAATACGAATTATCTTCTCGTGACAAACTATCTCTGCTTTGTTACTCGACAACCAATCCATCCCTATTACCACGTCGAAGCTTCCCAACTGGACTGGTAGTAGATCGAGAGCAAACTCACGCTCTCCCAATTCGATTACGCAACCTCGAATCACCTCGTTAGCTTCTACTAACTTCCCATTTGCTAATTCGATTGAGTACGGAATATCTAACTTACTAGTGGCTAAACCAAGCATATTCTTAAATTCTAACGACACGAAGCTATAATCGGCGCCAGTATCAAATAAAACGGATGCATAGCGTTGGTTTACAGGGAACGTACCAGTGACAACATTGGGATCCTGGCGCGCTTCCCTGGCTTCCATGTTAAAAACTCTTCCGCGTGCCTGGTTTAATTCTGGGCAATTCCTCTTGTAATGCCCAACATCACCGCAGTTAAAACATCCGGGCCTCGGCCCGTTCCCACCATTGTTTCCAGCTTGATGGTTTCCCTGATTTCGGTTCATGGCGCCTGCTTGGTTAGCAAGATTGGCACGGTTTCCATCACCTCCCTGGTTTCCTTGTGGGCGGTTCCCAGCACCACCACGGTTGTTCCTATTCCCATATCCTCCTTGGCCTCCCCGGCCAGCATTAGCCCAGCAAGAATCCTTTGAATGACCAGTCTTCCCACAAGATTCACAAACTTTTGGCCCGCATCGGCCAGAGTGATGGCGCTGGCATGAACTACATTTGGGATGAGCACCCATATATCCTCTACCTTTCTTCCTACCACCAGCCGAATCTTGAGCTGGCACATTCGATTCCCCTTTCTTAACCACCATCCCGGTGCCTTGCTTGAAATTCGAAAATTTTCGCTTGTTTCCACCTGACGACTCCACGTGAGTCTCTTTCTTCTTCGGCTCGACTTCATCAAACTTGTTCAACCGAATTGCCTCTTCGGTGAGAGCCACACTCAAATCAATGGCTTCAGTGATTGTTGCTGGTTTGGAAGAGGTCACCATGCTGATGATTTGAGGAGCTAGTCCCCAAATGAAGCGCTCAATTCTCTTGAACTCCGGTGTAACCATATAGGGTACCACATGCGACAAATCGTGGAACCTTTGAACATATTCCGCTATCTTGGGACCTTCCATCTTCAGGTGCCAGAATTCGGTCTCTAACCTCTGGATTTCAGCGCGAGAACAGTACTTCTTGCGCATAAGTTCTTTCAACTCAGTCCAGGTTAGTGCGTAAGCCGCAGCTTCACCAAGGGTCTGGACCTGTAGATTCCACCAGGATAGGGCTCCATCCACAAATAGCCCTGAGATGTAAGTGACTTGTTGATCCAACGCGCATTTACTCATGCGAAGTACGGACTCGGTTTTCTCAGCCCAGCGGACGAAAGCAACAGCACCTCCTGTGCCATCGAAGTTTATGGGCTTGCAGTCCAAGAATTGTTTGTAAGTACACCCATGCGGTGGGTTGTTGTTGTTGCCCGTGTTGCCGGAGTTGCTTCCACTCATTCCTCCTTGCGAGGCAGCATATTGAGCAATAGCAGCAGCAATGACTTGCTGTAGTTCGTCCTGGGTCGTAGGCATTGGCTGAGGTTGTCGTCTTGGCGCCATCTTCTAAACATGTGTACGTTGGTCAGGCCATAGTAAGCATACGAATATAGTAATAGTAATAGCACATAACATCTCATGTTATCAATATATCACACACAACATCCCATGTTACGATCATTATACACACAACATCCCATGTCCCAACATCCCATGTCACAAGTATTATATACACAACATCCCATGTCCCAACATCCCATGTCACAAAAATATAAATAAGCAATCAAGTGAATCAGATATGGTGAGAATACCGCGATTGCTACATATATCGAGACCATAAAGTGTAGTAAGTGTGGCATACAACCATCAATCAAATAGGGGCTACATCACCCCTGTACAAAACCATATCATATCAGTATCACATACATCAGGTACATCAAATAAGTATCAACAAAAGTCAGTAACATCAGGTGGTCTCCAAAAGGCTGTGCAGTCACAATCGCTGTCGTCTCACCAACGTCTACCTCTATAGCACCGATGAGCTCTATGCGGATGGGGGTGGAGGAGGGGGAAAGTGAGTGTAGAGTAAGCGGCGTAGATGAAGCTAGTCCTCCTCCATCGCCTGTTGAGTGTGAATAACAGAAGCGATCTGCTGCTCCAAAGTCTGAAGTTGGGCAGCGAAATCCGGGGGTAATGTTCGAAACGGCTGAAAAGGTGAGGATGTCTGACCATGATATGGGCCTAGTGATAGCTGAGCTCTCTCGAGCTCCTGGAGTCGCTGCGTATGGGACTCATGCTGATGGACAAAGGACATCAAGACGTCCTCTATGGTGTACCCCATATGGAATGGGTGATATGGATCAGTGGGTGGCATCGGAGAGGAAGATGACCAAAGCAGTGGCGTACTGGTGGGATCGAATGGTGCTGCATGAACAGGTGAAACAGAAGATGGTACAGATGTCATCTGAGGTATGAAAGGAATAGACATCGGTATGTGCCCAAAAGGGTGGGCTGAAGAGCCCTCTCTAGGCCCCGCTGGAGGTACAAACTGTGGGATCTGAAATGAAAAATCATCGGATCGTGTCACAGGGATCTGAAATGAGAAATCAGCATGATGTGCATCAGTGTGATGTGGGGGAAACGGCGGAACATCCTCGTCAGCAGGTATCCAACCGTGCTGAGCGTCCTCATCGGGTGGATCCAGGTGATCAGCAAATAGAGCGTGCTCAGGCTCGAGCGGAACAGGATCGAATGGAGCAATGACAGGGTCAACTGGTGCAACATGCTCAACTGGGTGGTCAACAGGGATATCAGCAATCAAAGGGGGATCAACAAAAGGTGGATCGACAACAGGATCATCAGCTATAACATGGTCGTCAACAATCAAAGGAATGTCCACAAGATGGTCACCAACAGGTGGGTCTGCTAATATGGGCTCATCAGGAATGCTGGCATGTACCAGGTCATGCTCATGCTCAGGATCTAGAGCAACTGCCTGCTCTGGGGCCAAGGTAGGCTCTGGGTCATCAAAAGCCATGTCAAAATCAAACTCTGGATCAAAGGGATCAACAAGATCAACGGGATCAACAGGATCCTCCATATGCTGGTCCATAGGAATATACTCAATATCGCGGTCAGGATCAAATCCTGGAGGAAAAACGGGATCAGAATCCTCAATGTCGTCGTGCTCGAACACAAAGCTCGGAATGGGTGCGGCAGAAGATGCCTGATCGGGGTCCGAGTCGTGTACAAAATGTTGCGTGCTCACCTCGTGAGACGGTGCAGATGCCACAGACTCAAAGGAGTTTGGGACTGGCGAATGGGCAGGCGAGTCCTCAAAGGGAGCACCAGCAATCATCAAAAGATCGCCAGCGGGAAGAGGGGCTGCATCAGGAATCTCATCCTCGTAAGGCTCGTCCTCAAAGAGATCAATGTCGCCGTCAGCCTCGGCGTCGGGTAGCAAGTCGTATGCTGGATAAGAAGCAAGGGGTATGGGAGCTGGAATCACAACCAGGGGAAGATACTCAGCAGGAGCGCCATCAATAGGCTCATAAGCACCCTCGGGTAGAGCGAAGGGCAGGGAGTCATCGTCATCGGTGCTGGTGAAGTCGGAGGTATGCACCTCGTGCTCTGAAGACACAATGTCGTCCGATACTATGGGTAAAGGTCCGGTGGTATCTGAATCACATACGCATAAACATGTCGCATGGCACGGGTGACTCATGATGTCAGTAACATAAACACAAATATGCGCAAATAATCAGTAAATCGGGTAATCACATAAGTTACCAAGTAATAATCACATAATCCTCCTAGTCCCACTAGCCTCCCAGCCTCCCAGACTGTCCTTCCTAGTCCCACTAGCCAACTTTCCCAGCCTCCCAGACTGACTCCCTAGTTGTGACAACTCGAAATCCCAAGATTCTAATTCGTATTTATTGCACGTTCTTGTAGTGTTTAGTTGATTATTTGCACAATTAGTTGTTATGGAATTTGTATATGTTTTGATTCAATGAAGTGTGTTGTGTGATTATGTGATTATGCACGATTATGTGTTAATTGTGATAAACTTGTCAAATGCATAAACTTGGTGGTGAAACTGTGAAACTATTTGAGATGGTGTACTATTGTAAAATATATTAGTTAAGGGTGTAGAGGGCCATTTGTGAACTTAAAAACTATACTTAACCCTAAATCATTCACTAAACCTCTCACAAGAATCCAAGCACGTACTTTCATTCCTTTGGCTCTCTAGCAATCATCACCACCATCATTGTGTCTCTAGAATCATCCAAGGTAATTGTTTAATCATTGTTTGTGATTAATTGTTTATTGATCATTGTAATACTTGTAAACCCTAATTGATTGCTTGATTATTATCAATTCTTGATTCATGATTAGGTGTTCATGAAACCCTAGTTCTTCATATAACATTCTGCGATTCTTGATTCGATTCGGATTATGATGATAATGATGTTGAATAGTTGTTTAATTGATTGCCTGTGAATGATAGAATGGTTGGATATTGATTTGATGATTTCAATGCCATGAAAGATTTAGGTTTCCAGAACGTATGAACAAGAAAACAAGAAAACGTAACTGTTACATTGAGTTTAGGGATGTATGATTTGATTACTGTCTGAGTTTCACGATTTGTGTTTGATCCGAATTTCATATGCATATGTTGTCTGAGTTTGCAACCTTGAATTAAATGTCTGAGTTTATTGAGTGTATTGTGGACCGAGTTTTGTATAATATCACAAGACCGAGTTTAATGATATTAAACCATGTCCGACCTTGTTCAAAGGGTTAGATGCCCGAGTTTAATTCATCATGTATGGCCCGAGTTTCATCCAAGAAACTCTTACCCTTGTCCGAGTTTAATATGAATGCCCCCATGTCCGAGTTTATTCATGTGCCTGAGTTTTCCACTCTTGTGTGTCCGAGTTTAATGGACAACATAGTCCGAACTTCCTTTTGATAACAATGGGTCTGAGTTTAATGAGGCTGCCTTGTCCGAGTTTGTGTAAAGGACCTTTGGTCCGAGTTTTGGCAAGAGATCAAAGGGGGGGTTTATCATTCTGCCCGAGTTTAATTGATCAGCCCCTAGTCCGACTTTGTTAGTGGTCCGAGTTGAGCTCCACCTCTAGTCCGAGTTTATACAAGCAATAGGAGCCCGAGTTTGTGAATGGATCCCCACTTGGTCCGAGTTTATTAACTCTTGGCCGACCTTCTTTGCAAAAGCTTGTGTCCGACTTTAATAATAACCAAGGGGATCCGAGATTCATATGTTACTAATCAAGTCCGACTTTTTAACCCCACACCTTATATTGCCTTAGTTTTAATCCTTGGATGCATGATCCGACTTTTAAACAGGGGAAGCCCCCCCCCCCCACATACTTGTCTGAGTTTTAGAAGGGCAAGGCCCTGTCTGTCTGACTGATGTTAGGTGAGATTTAAATTGAATCAATGAGCTGCATACTATATAATGACTAACCTGTTAAACTTATTAACGATAATAACAAGTTAAGTATGTTATCAGTGGTAACCGGGTTAACATTTACGCTAGATTAGACTGTGTAATCAAAGACGCGACGCATGAACTATATGAGTATGATTAACTGTTTGTGTGACGTATGATTCTGTATATGTATAATTGTATGACACTGAATGCAGCTGTATGATTCTACATACGTGAACATACTATGTGATATTGTCATGTACACAATAAACACACAAGACACCACTGCTTGAATGCCAACGATTTGCAAACCCTACTTTGATGCAAACACTTACATCGTATCATGTGCAACACATCCTAGGTCGTGTGTTACGGACTTAGAGATTTATAAACCCTAGAAGCAATAACATACCGAGCAAACCAAGGTGAGTTCACACAGCCAAGGCATGGGGTTCCCAGGGTGGGAATGGGATTTGATTATTCACTGGTGCATATCTATACTGGAACGTAGTGATGTGATTTGATGAACTATGGTACATACTCCGCTGATTGAACTACGACTAGACTAGTAACACTTATTGAACTGATCTTCGCACACCTGCCAAGGGTTGGCCGCGATATTATGACTGACTTCGCACACCTGCCTTTGGAAGGCCGCGAACTGTAATTTACATATCTTTGCACACCTGCCTGGTAGGCTGCGGTACAGATAAACCTAGTCTAGAATACTTGGGATGAACATCCCCTAATATCTTCGCATACCTGCCTGGGAGGCCGCGATGGAAACTAGTACGATACGTGACATAACAAACGAACATACTACTACTCACGCTATACTATTACTGAACTGTTAACTGTGAACTCGCTCAACTAGTTGTTGACTTTCTGCTGCATGCCTTGCAGGACATTAGGTACATATGGAGCTTGCACAGGGAGGAGCAGGTCGTTGTGGTGCATGGATCGTGGATGTTTTGATAAACTTACAACACTTGAACTATCTACATACATTGGATTCTCATTGTTACGCTTCCGCAACTTAAATTATGTTTTGTTGGAATATCAATCGTATTGAATGATTTGTTTACATTTATTATACTTTGACATTAATTACATGTTCGATATGATTGGTGGCTTGATCCTGGTCAGTCACGCTCCCAAGCGGTGATACTCCGCAGGTGGATTTTGGGGGTGTGACAGATTGGTATCAGAGCCATTAGTTATAGAGAACTTGGTTTTAATATGGGAAAAACGTTTTTATTAAAACCAGACTATAACCAGAACAGTGCTCTCAACGATCCACAACGACGCTTCGCTCCACGTGCAAGACTCGACATCCTAGGTAATAAGGTTTATGTTTGTTACCTGCTTGCTAGAACTGCATAGAACTTTGCTCGTAGTATGCTTACATTACTTTGCTCACTACTTGTTATTGCTTGAGCACACTTACGTGCTTACACTCTTCTGTCATCGCACTATTCGCGAACTTTTCTCACTTATGTTGCCTTTGATGTGAAGATCAATGGCCGCACGAATTAACATGACTCAAGCCCAGCTAGAGGCTCTCATTGCTGCGGCAGTTGCAGCCGCTCAAGCAGGTCAACCCGCTCAGCAACAACCTGTGTGCACCTTCAAGAATTTCATGGATTGTCGTCCTAACACGTTCAGTGGCACGGAGGGAGCAGTTGGACTCCTCCACTGGTTTGAAAAGCTCGAGTCAGTTTTCGAGATGTGTGAATGCCCTGAGGCTCGCAGGGTGAAGTTCGCCACTGGCACACTTGAAGGGATTGCGCTCACTTGGTGGAACGCACAAGTGCAGATCTTAGGGTTGGCAGCTGCTAACGCCACACCCTGGAATGATTTCAAAGAACTGATTAAGAGGGAATACTGCACTAGAGAAGACATTCACAAGTTGGAAGACGAGTTGTATAACCTGAAAATGGTTGGTTCGGAAATCGAAGCTTACACCAAGAGATCAAATGAGTTGGCTGTGTTATGTCCAACTATGGTGGACCCTCCATACAAGCGTATTGAGTTGTATCTCAAAGGTTTGGCACCAGAAATACAGAGCCACGTTACCTCGGCTAACCTCGACAACATCCAGGAAATCCAGCGTCTCGCTCATCGCATCACCGATCAGGCAGTGGATCAGAACAAACTGCCAAAACGTGTCAAGGCTACCACTACTGCTGTCACCACTTCTGCTACTCCCAGTGACAACAAGAGGAAATGGGAGGGGGATTCCAGCAAGGGATCGGTTTCTGTTCAGTCTCAGCAGCGCAAGACAAATGACTATCAGAACTCGAGTCAGCAATCATCTGGCAGTCAGGGGCAGGGTGGATATCGGGGAATTCACCCATTGTGTAATAAGTGCAACCGACACCACAGCGGAAGATGTCGCAGGGAACAATGTCAAAGATGCCTCAAGATGGGTCATGAGGCTAAGGATTGTAGAAGCTCTCGGCCAGCAAATCAGAACCAGCAACTTCCGCCACCAGTTCCTCAAAACCCGCAGCAGCAGCAACCACAGCGTGGAAACCGGGGATGTTTCCAGTGTGGGGCAGAAGGTCATTACAAACGCGATTGTCCTCAGTTGAACCAGAACCAGAACCGCAACAATAATCAGGGCAACGGGAACAACAACAACAACAACGGGGGAAACAACAACAACAATGGCAACGAGGCAAGAGGTCGAGTTTTCATGTTAAGAGGAGGAGACGCAATGAACGATATTTAAACTTACAACTTATCTTGGGTTTTCATTATTATGTTTATGCTACTCAAACAAAGTTTGGTTTGAACATCAATTGTATTGGGTTTTATGAATTATTTTAACTTCTATACTTTATGTTTGATATGATGGATGGTTTGATATTATTGAGCGCACCTGCCGTGTTTATGGACCTTATGAACCGGGTGTGCAAACTCTATTTTGACAAATTCGTCATCGACGACATTCTGATCTACTCCAAGAGTCAGGAGGAGCACGAGCAGCACTTACGTCTTATCTTGGAAACCCCTTCGAAAGGAGCAAATATACGCAAGGTTTTCTAAGTGCGACTACTGGCTACGTGAGGTCCACTTCTTAGGCCATGTGGTGAACAGGGATGGAATTCACGTCGATCCATCCAAGGTAGATTCGATCAGGAACTGGCCTGCACCGCGTACACCGACAGAAATACGCCAATTCTTGGGTTTGGTGGGATACTACAGGCGGTTTATCAAAGACTTCTCCAAGATCGCACAGCCGCTTACTATGATGACACAGAAGGGTGTCACCTACCGTTGGGGAGATTCCCAATAGACCGCTTTTCAGTACCTTAAGGATAGGCTTTGCAGCGCACCTATCCTCTCATTGCCAGAGGGCACAGATGACTTCGTGGTTTACTGTGACGCATCCATCCAGGGTCTTGGGTGGTGTTAATGCAGCGCGACAAGGTTATTGCTTACGCTTCACGTCAACTCAAGGTTCACGAGCGGAACTACACGACGCACGATTTAGAGCTGGGAGCTGTTGTTTTCGCGCTTAAGATATGGCGACACTACCTGTACGGTACCAGGTGCACGATTTACACCGATCACAGGAGTCTCGAGCATATTCTTAAGCAAAAGGAGTTGATCATGCGTCAACAGAGATGGATTGAACTACTAAACGACTACGAATGTGCCATCAAGTATCATCCAGGCAAGGCCCATGTTGTAGCCGACGCCCTCAGTCGAAAGGACACCCTACCTAAGCGCGTGCGAGCGTTACAGCTTACTATTCAGTCCAGTCTTCCTGCACGGATACGAGCTGCTCAGATAGAAGCACTAAAACCCGAAAACGTCAAGGCTGAAGCTTTACGTGATTCAAGGCAACGAATGGAACAAAAGGAAGACGGCGCCTACTATGTAACAGGACGTATTGGGTCCTACCCTATGGCGATCTACGAGAGCTTGTGATGGACGAAGCACACAAGTCTCGCTACTCGGTACATCCAGGGTCGGATAAAATGTACCACGACATTAGAACTACATATTGGTGGCCTAGTATGAAGGCTCACATCGCTACTTACGTCGGCAAATGTTTGACTTGTGTGTGGGTCAAGACAGAGTACCAGAAACCCTCAGGCCTACTTCAACAGCCTAAGATACTTCAGTGGAAATGGGAAGAAATTTCCATGGACTTCGTTACGGGTTTACCTAGATCTCAGCGTGGGAATGATACTATATGGGTGATCGTGGATCGACTCACCAAGTCTGCACACTTCCTGGCTATTAAGGAAACGGATAAGTTCTCCACTCTCGCAGACATTTACCTTAAAGAAGTTGTTTCGAGGCACGGGGTGCCCACCTCTATTATTTCGGATCGGGATGCACGATTCACGTCAGAACCATGGCCAGCGATGCACAAATCTTTCGGCTCACGATTAGGCATGAGCACAGCGTATCACCCTCAGACGGATGGGCAGTCTGAGCGCACGATTCAAACTCTAGAAGACATGCTTCGAGCGTATGTTATCGATTTCGGCAACAGCTGGGAAAAGCACCTCCCTTTTAGTGGAGTTTTCATACAACAACAGTTACCACACCAGCATTCAAGCCGCTCCATTCGAGGCATTGTACGGACGTAAATGCCGGTCACCTCTCGGTTGGGCAGAGGTGGGGGATAGTCAGATTACAGGACCAGAAATGGTAGTTGACGCTACTGAACGGATTGCACAAATACGACAACGCATGGCGGCAGCACGCGACCGTCAGAAAGTCTACGCGGATAAGCGTAAGAAGCCATTGGAAATTTCAGGTCGGGGACCGGGTTTTATTAAAAGTCTCACCCTGGAAGGGTGTGGTTCAATTTGGTAAACGAGGCAAACTCAATCTACGGTTTGTTGGACCGTTCGAAATCACTGAAAGAATAGGCCCAGTAGCCTACATACTGAACCTACCAGCTGAACTCGGTGTAGTTCACAATGTATTTCACGTGTCGAATCTGAAGAAGTGCCTGTCAGATGAGACCCTCATAGTTCCTTTTAAGGAACTCACTATCGACGAGCGGTTGCAGTTCGTCGAGGAGCCAGTTGAAAGCACGGACCGGGATGTTAAGGTCCTCAAACACAAGAGAATCCCTCTTGTTCGAGTTCGTTGGAACTCCCGACGTGGCCCAGAGTACACCTGGGAACGCGAAGACCAGATGACAGAAAAGTACCCCAGTTATTCGAAACCAATGCAACCACTACTGAGGCTGAAGCTACTACTACTGAATTTCGGGACGAAATTCCAAATCAACGGGGGGATGATGTGACACCCCAGGAAAATCAGCGAAAGATACGACTTACCTAGCTTCCTCAGTGAGTGCGTACCAAATTTCGGGACGAAATTTCTTTTAAGTTGGGGATAATGTGACAACTCGAAATCCCAAGATTCTAATTCGTATTTATTGCACGTTCTTGTAGTGTTTAGTTGATTATTTGCACAATTAGTTGTTATGGAATTTGTATATGTTTTGATTCAATGAAGTGTGTTGTGTGATTATGTGATTATGCACGATTATGTGTTAATTGTGATAAACTTGTCAAATGCATAAACTTGGTGGTGAAACTGTGAAACTATTTGAGATGGTGTACTATTGTAAAATATATTAGTTAAGGGTGTAGAGGGCCATTTGTGAACTTAAAAACTATACTTAACCCTAAATCATTCACTAAACCTCTCACAAGAATCCAAGCACGTACTTTCATTCCTTTGGCTCTCTAGCAATCATCACCACCATCATTGTGTCTCTAGAATCATCCAAGGTAATTGTTTAATCATTGTTTGTGATTAATTGTTTATTGATCATTGTAATACTTGTAAACCCTAATTGATTGCTTGATTATTATCAATTCTTGATTCATGATTAGGTGTTCATGAAACCCTAGTTCTTCATATAACATTCTGCGATTCTTGATTCGATTCGGATTATGATGATAATGATGTTGAATAGTTGTTTAATTGATTGCCTGTGAATGATAGAATGGTTGGATATTGATTTGATGATTTCAATGCCATGAAAGATTTAGGTTTCCAGAACGTATGAACAAGAAAACAAGAAAACGTAACTGTTACATTGAGTTTAGGGATGTATGATTTGATTACTGTCTGAGTTTCACGATTTGTGTTTGATCCGAATTTCATATGCATATGTTGTCTGAGTTTGCAACCTTGAATTAAATGTCTGAGTTTATTGAGTGTATTGTGGACCGAGTTTTGTATAATATCACAAGACCGAGTTTAATGATATTAAACCATGTCCGACCTTGTTCAAAGGGTTAGATGCCCGAGTTTAATTCATCATGTATGGCTCGAGTTTCATCCAAGAAACTCTTACCCTTGTCCGAGTTTAATATGAATGCCCCCATGTCCGAGTTTATTCATGTGCCTGAGTTTTCCACTCTTGTGTGTCCGAGTTTAATGGACAACATAGTCCGAACTTCCTTTTGATAACAATGGGTCTGAGTTTAATGAGGCTGCCTTGTCCGAGTTTGTGTAAAGGACCTTTGGTCCGAGTTTTGGCAAGAGATCAAAGGGGGGGTTTATCATTCTGCCCGAGTTTAATTGATCAGCCCCTAGTCCGACTTTGTTAGTGGTCCGAGTTGAGCTCCACCTCTAGTCCGAGTTTATACAAGCAATAGGAGCCCGAGTTTGTGAATGGATCCCCACTTGGTCCGAGTTTATTAACTCTTGGCCGACCTTCTTTGCAAAAGCTTGTGTCCGACTTTAATAATAACCAAGGGGATCCGAGATTCATATGTTACTAATCAAGTCCGACTTTTTAACCCCACACCTTATATTGCCTTAGTTTTAATCCTTGGATGCATGATCCGACTTTTAAACAGGGGAAGCCCCCCCCCCCACATACTTGTCTGAGTTTTAGAAGGGCAAGGCCCTGTCTGTCTGACTGATGTTAGGTGAGATTTAAATTGAATCAATGAGCTGCATACTATATAATGACTAACCTGTTAAACTTATTAACGATAATAACAAGTTAAGTATGTTATCAGTGGTAACCGGGTTAACATTTACGCTAGATTAGACTGTGTAATCAAAGACGCGACGCATGAACTATATGAGTATGATTAACTGTTTGTGTGACGTATGATTCTGTATATGTATAATTGTATGACACTGAATGCAGCTGTATGATTCTACATACGTGAACATACTATGTGATATTGTCATGTACACAATAAACACACAAGACACCACTGCTTGAATGCCAACGATTTGCAAACCCTACTTTGATGCAAACACTTACATCGTATCATGTGCAACACATCCTAGGTCGTGTGTTACGGACTTAGAGATTTATAAACCCTAGAAGCAATAACATACCGAGCAAACCAAGGTGAGTTCACACAGCCAAGGCATGGGGTTCCCAGGGTGGGAATGGGATTTGATTATTCACTGGTGCATATCTATACTGGAACGTAGTGATGTGATTTGATGAACTATGGTACATACTCCGCTGATTGAACTACGACTAGACTAGTAACACTTATTGAACTGATCTTCGCACACCTGCCAAGGGTTGGCCGCGATATTATGACTGACTTCGCACACCTGCCTTTGGAAGGCCGCGAACTGTAATTTACATATCTTCGCACACCTGCCTGGTAGGCTGCGGTACAGATAAACCTAGTCTAGAATACTTGGGATGAACATCCCCTAATATCTTCGCATACCTGCCTGGGAGGCCGCGATGGAAACTAGTACGATACGTGACATAACAAACGAACATACTACTACTCACGCTATACTATTACTGAACTGTTAACTGTGAACTCGCTCAACTAGTTGTTGACTTTCTGCTGCATGCCTTGCAGGACATTAGGTACATATGGAGCTTGCACAGGGAGGAGCAGGTCGTTGTGGTGCATGGATCGTGGATGTTTTGATAAACTTACAACACTTGAACTATCTACATACATTGGATTCTCATTGTTACGCTTCCGCAACTTAAATTATGTTTTGTTGGAATATCAATCGTATTGAATGATTTGTTTACATTTATTATACTTTGACATTAATTACATGTTCGATATGATTGGTGGCTTGATCCTGGTCAGTCACGCTCCCAAGCGGTGATACTCCGCAGGTGGATTTTGGGGGTGTGACACTAGTCCCACTAGCAAACTTTCCCAGCCTCCCAGACTGACTCCCTAGTCCCACTAGCAAATTCTCCCAGCCTCCCAGACTGACTCCCTAGTCCCACTAGACAACTACCTCGATCCATTAGATCGAGCCTCGGCCTCCCAGACCGAGCCTCAGTCTCCCAGACCGAGCCTCAGCCTCCCAGACTGAGCCTAAAAATAATAAATAAAATATGCTCAACATTTGTTTATAAAAATGTTTTGGATCTGGACTTAAGTGGTATGCAGTAAAAATGTTTTCGTGAGAGCCCTAGTGATCATAGTCTAGACTCAAGAAAGAATCCTAGTTCGCTATGATCAGAGCTCTGATACCAAGCTGTCACACCCTGGCTTTGCGGAAGCGTGGTTAATTTGGTGTGACTTCTTAATACCATAGCTTAATCATAACAAGCTATATGAATTAAAAATATGCAAGATCATCCATTAAAATAAAAATCAAAACATTGTCTTAACGGGTTAACACCCAACAACCATAAACTTGTCTAAACATTTCAAACCCAAACATAACATAAACATGATTCAAGGACTGTGACTTGTCCAGGAAAGAGTCACATTCCCCGAACCCTGGATGACCCTGGTGACTTATGCAGCGGAAAACATGCCATACCGTGCCAGATCTTTAATTCCCTGAAATACATGTAAGTTGAAAAATCAACAATAATGTTGAGCGAGTTCATGCGAAAGTGAGTAAATAAACCTTTATCTTTATCAAAAACCTGGTATGTAGCAAATAAGGAAAAAGAGATCACCAATGGTTTGCAAGGCCACTGATATGTGTGAAGTGCAAGTAGGAAGACTCAAACCTAGCGGATTTCGCGTCGGGCACAAAGTCACCCCGAGGCCCGTTATGCTGGACCTGGAGTTGGGCTCGCTACACCCAGATAGATCTACCGCTTACGTCCCTCGGTCCTACCATGAGGATTAATGGCCTCCAGTTCCCGCCTACCCACTCACATGATCTAAGTAATAACCCTCCTTACGCTAACCATACCGTGTATCAAGTATTTCATAATCATAGTAACATGTATTTCACCCCCGCAGTTTATAAAACTGAAAAGAGTTAAGAGAAAAGGGGGACATGAACTCACAGTCAGTGCGTCGCTAAGTAGAGTACTCCAAATATCCGAAAGCTGTGCAACGACCTACATGTGCTAATTCTATTAGACGGATGGCCGTGCTTTAGCTTTATAGTTTAATTTTCAGGAAACAGTTAGACAACCGTTCCTTGTATATATTTGGTAGTTAATCTCCTTCCCAAGGATGGGGGAATTAATACATGTGCGTTTATAATATTAAGTCTCACTTAATATATTTTATTTCTCATCCCAAAATATAATTATTTTTCTCAAAAATAATATATTTTCTTTTTACATAATACTTTCCAAAATAATACGTTGACAAAATACGCATTTATGAATATTTCCGTATAAAGCGTAAGTTACGTTTTGGCGATTTAGTGGTAATAGTAATTACCGTTGTAACTTATATGTTTGTCGTGTAGGCGTTGGTATTATTTTGGGTTCGTCAAAGTTTGTAAATATTATTTTTACTCTAAAAATAATATTTATATGTTTTCACAAAATAATCATAAACAGTGTGGTGAAAAATATTTTTATCGAATAAATATTTATCACGTTTAGTTTTGTGAAAATCCCACCTCCGATTATTTAATAAATAAAGTCATGGCGAAATGTATTTTGAAAACATCTCAAAATGGTTTAACACTTGCAAATAACTCTAAGTGTTAGATTTTAGAAAAATTTCGCCAGAGTTTCCCCTGTAACTGGAGGTGGCCACGCTTTCAAGCGTATCATTTTCTTTTACAAAATCACTTCAACAATTTCTTTAAATCAACCAATCAATTTCCGATGCTTCAAACCAGTTTCAATACATCAAACTTGTAGACTAGTATGTAAAATCGCATTATTACATGAACTTGTAGTTTTTCCGAAAGTCATAGTGTAGATCACCTTATATTTAGTGGATCTATGTATAAAATAGTTTAGTCTTGTAAAAACCCCGTTTTTGGAACAAAACATTCTTAACAACTTCCCGACATCTTTTGTAAAAATTGTTATTTTGTCGGATCTTTCGTTTCACAAGTGTTTATAAACTTGTAGTTTGTAAAAATCATATTTGTTAACATGTCATCCAACTTTTATAAACATGATTTTCTCGACACTTGGTTCTACGAATATACCACTTGTACATACGTAGATCGGCTCGTTTTAAATACTATTTTACAAGTCAAAATACTTTTACACAAGTTCATGTTTCTCGTGTGGTGGAGTTTCACCTTTTAACCCTTGTACCGATAGAAACAAGCGTATGTCAAGATTCATGATCTTAACAAAGTCGGGTTAAACGATGATAAGAGCCACCACAACGTAGATCGGGCCTCGATAATCAACATATTCGAATACTACGACTTTTACACATGTTATGAGCTTTTAACCAACAATATTCGAGTTTTAGTAGCCTTTAAAGATTCAAAACGCATGATTCCGACTTTTAACCGTTAAAAATCATATTAACCACTTTAGATACGATCGAGAGTGAGTTTTAAACATTATACCTCTAGCTCGGGGCTAGGGAAGAATCTAGTCGAAAATGGCGTGGATAAAAGCAAAGAAACGAGGTCCTTCAACTTCCGCTTGCTTCAAGCTTCCTTATACGTGATCCGTAAGCCTTGTATAAGCTTGGAATGGATGAACAAGAGCTCGAAAATGATGGATGGTGGTGGTGTGCTTTCGGCCGAGAATGGGAGGGGCAAGGGAGAGAGTGGTGATGGTGCTTTGTAATGTGTGAAGTTTCTAGTGAGAGGTGGAGGGTTTTTATAGAGAAAATCAAGTCCTTTCGTCCAACGGTTTCCATGTCTTCTAGATATCCGACATATGCAATATAAAAATCAAAAGTTGTACCCTCTTGTCACCTCATGTTGGCCGATCCCATTAGGGGGGGGGGTATCCGGTTGGATCTCAATCGCTTAGTTAGTGTTTAGTTACGTTAAGTCGGTTACTTTAGAGATTAACCCCGTTAATTGCATGACGCGTTATAAAGCGGGTGTTAGGGTAATCAGGGACCCTAACTGGCTCAGAAAAAGACTAATAATATTTCTGGCAACATTTTTATGTTCCGGGTATAGTCCGGTTGTTCGGTTGGATAGTAATCCATTAAAGTGCTTAAGTAATCTTCTAAGCGTCGTAATTAATATTTTTAGCGACACAATTTATTCTGCAAAGTGTCAGGAATATTTCCCCATGTTTTGGCACTTTATTAATTAGCTAGAAGCTAGTGTGTTGATAAAAGTGCTGTGTTTTGTGCTTAGAGTACGTTTTAGGCACATCCAATCTCAGTATCTTATTCCTAGAGACGCAGTTTAACAACCCTTGTATCCCTACACACACTATGGGTGTAGTAAAATATTTCTGGCTCATTCAGGCCTTTAGAGGCAGTGTGTGCCTGATGCTGGCTATATCAGCATGTTCAATAGGTTATCCGTTCAAATGCTACTGTGCTTTTGTGCATCATGTTTGTCACTAGAGTTCAGTAAGCAAATAATGTAGTGACAGAAATCAAAGTATGACGCAGATATGTACAAGTATCAACAATCAAGTAGCAGTTTATCAGAAATCTCAGTTAAGCACAGTAATTAAGCAGCAATTAATTATTAATTAAATCGTACGGATACCTGGTTTAGTGAGGGTTGTCACATTGTCTAGCCGATCGGCTAGCACAATGCTAAACCACATCCCAAGCACTTAGCACAAACAAAGCACATTTTTCAAGACATGAACTACCTTATTCAACAACAACTAAGGCACATTATGATTGCTGTCCAATCGGTTGGGCTAGCCGATCGGCTGGCAACTTCGATGAAGAACAGTTTTATGAACATAAACTAATGATTCAAAAATTTTATGCTAATTATCACAAATTGAGCACAGATCCATGTTCCTAATGTTGTCGCGATCAAAACCCTATGTTCATTCTTGTCTAATTCGTCCTAAACAGAGTTTAATTTAACAAAGAACATGCCGACTGCCATAATATCTTAATCTTAGATCTATCAAGTTTTAGCATGATTTTTCAGAAATTGATCCGGTAAACTTAAAGATCTTTGCATTGCGAACAAAACCCTATACCTAGATTTCATCAAAACATCCTGAATCTTCCTAAATCTGAGATTAAGGAACCGACAGATATGAACATGAAGAACACGAAGGATTTCAAAGATTTTGATGTTAGAAAACATACGTTTGCCATTTGAGATTATGAGTAAGCCAACAAATCAAATATATTGATGCAAAGAAAGATGAAGATCAAATGAAAACAGTGTAATCAGTGAATCGGCTGAGAGTGTTTTTGGTTCGATCGAAGTGCGAAAAAGAACAAATGAAGCATGAACTCCTATTTATAGTGTGTCAATGAACCGGCTAGGCAGTTCGATCGGCTGGTCCAGCCGATCGGCTGGCCTGTTCGATTCAAGGCACTTTGACATTCAAACCGATTTGACTTTTTGACCTTTTTCACATTATCAGTGTTCGAGAAATCCACTTAAGTATCTAGGTCCAAGTTAATGACCCTAGGTACTTAATTTGTCGACCAAGTTCAACTTAATGACCTTGGTTGACTCGAAGCAAAAACAAACTGATATTTTAAACATTTTTCTGAAAATTTTACAAGTTTCAACTTAATGAACTTGCATTTTGACTTTTTATTTTCTTTGTTTGTATCAAGATTATCTCCCAACTTGTTTTTCAGCTCAGAACAACTTCCTGCAACTTGCATCGGACTGTGAATCTGAAGATCAATCCTCCGCTTTGGTTTGTCACAAATAAAGCAGAAGTGTAAAATCTTTTTGAGTTTTCAATGCAGATTCTAAACTATAAAAGTATAACTGAAACTGAAAGACAGAATGTAAAGAAAGAAATCTATTTACAAACATATTTTTGATGAGCGTGTCAGGGAATCATATCAGCTTTTTAGACATGTTACACGTACCGTTAAGCTTCATTTCATATTCAGGATTAAACAATTCACCTAGATTGTCGATATACTGATCCATATTAAGTTTTCTCACAGATTTCAATTTATTCAGGATACGATTTAGATGTCTTATAAACTTAACTCATTCATGTGTCCCACCCTTTGAATATACTCCCGTATCAAGTTCCCAGTATTCAGTCTTACAGGTGAGTATACCACAGATGATATCTGTAAGGGGTTAAATGCGAGGGCCGTGAGAGCTCAGGTCGATACTTCCGTATACGCAGAGAGATGACGGCTTCGACTTTTCGGTGTGTCCCCTTTAGAGGATCTTCTAATTTCAACAACAGCGACTATCAATTTTATTGTTTCATCAGCTTGCTGAGGGTGATGCTATGTTTCAAGCATTTTGCGGAAAGTATTATTCGGGGACTAGGTCAGAACTTCCATTCAGCAGAAGTCCCAGAATAATACCCCATATATCACTGAGTATAAAGACCTAGTATCTCAGAATAAGGGACCTATCAAACGAGATTTCAGGGGTTACCTATATATCCAAATAGTGTTCCCCACAAAGTAAGTCTCGTTATGAATTTTTAAGTTTATATCCCAAACAAATCTATTGACTGTGTAAAAACCTATCGACACATCATTAGTGAGACTGTTTAAACCTTTTTAAAACTTTACAAATCTTTAGCATACCGTAACAGTCTAGCTGATGTACTATCATTTTCCCTTTTTACACAAGCTCTTTTTCATTTTTTATTGTTTTTGGATTTTGAAATTTTATCATGTTTTTGGCTTTTTGATTTTTTAATGTTTTTGGATTTTCTAAAAAGTATATACAGATATACCTATCTCCCCCTAAAGACCAAAACAGGTAAAAAATCGACAAACCATTGCAGATAGATTATCAGCATCATCTATAGTGGTATCCTCATCAACGCCAACAATCCCATTCTTCAACGACAAAAGCATCATACCATTTAGTTTTAAAAGATATTTAAAACGTGATCTATCAAATGCTTTGGTATGTAAATCAGCTTTTTGCTTGTCAGTGTGGATTTTCTCAATTCGTATCAACTTTTTCTCGAAACAATCGCGAATAAAGTGATGACGAATTTCTATATGTTTGGTTTTAGCGTGATGTACTGGATTTTTTGTTATATTTATTACGGCCTCATTATCAACAAAAAGAGGAGTGTTAAGAAACTGCAAACCGTAATCGCGCATCTGTTGCTGTATCCACAGGATCTGAGAACAGCAACTGCTGGCAGAAATGTACTCTGCTTCACTTGTGGATAGCGCCACAGACGTTTGTTTCTTACACTGCCAGGTGACCAAGCGAGGTCCAAAGAACTGGCATCCTGTTGTTGTTGATTTGGCATTGACTTTGCAGCATCCGAAATCCGAGTCGGAATACCCTTCGAGCGTAAAATCGCCTATTCTAGGATACCACAACCCCAACGATGGAGTTCCCTTCAGGTAGCGTAATATCCTTTTCACAATGATCAAGTGCGAAGCTCTCGGGTTAGATTGAAATCGTGCTGCGAGGCACGTCGGATACATAATGTCGGGTCTTGAAGCAGTAAGATACATCAAAGAACCAATCATGGAACGATAAAGTGTTTCATCTGCCCTGTCTCCGGTGAGATCTGGGTGAATCCCATGATTTGTTGCTAATGGGGTTGCTGCAGGAGTAGAACCTGACATTCCAAATTTCTCTAGAATATCATGAACGTACTTTGTCTGGTGTATGAAAATTCCTTCAGGAAGTTGATCAACTTGGAGTCCCACGCAGTCCAGAACCCTGCTCAACAAGTTGCCCAGCAACAAGGTCAGGCTGCACGACCAAACTACCCACCAGGTGCTTGTTATAACTGTGGGGATCTGACCCACTACAGAAACCGGTGTCCAAGGCTAGCCAACCAGAACCAGAATGCAAACCAGAATCCGGCACCGGCTCGAGGTCGAGTCTTTAACATGAATGCACAAGAAGCACAAGCAGACAACGAGGTGGTGAACGGTACGTTCTTTATTAATAATCAGCCAGCATCTGTTCTTTTTGATTCGGGTGCCGACAAGAGCTTTGTGTCATTATCTTTTGAGACAATGCTTCGCGTGTCTAGAACGAAACTAGGTAAACCTTTGACAGTAGAGTTTGCCAGTGGTGAACCCATTGTTCTTAATTCCGTTCTACGCAACTGCCAGTTGAATCTTAACGAACATATTTTTCCTATTGACCTCACGCCAATGCAACTTGGAAGCTTCGACGTTATAGTGGGAATGGATTGGTTATCCAAGCATCGCGCAGAGATAGTTTGTTCTGAGAAGATTGTTCGTGTGCCGCTGTCTACAGGCGAGATCCTACATGTTCGTGGTGAGAAGCCTACCGGTGGTCTCAAACTCATGTCTTGTTTTAAAGCACGGAAGTACCTACGAAAGCACTATGTGGCTTTCTTAGCACATGTTACAGCAGATGAAGGCAAGGGTAAGTCTATTTCAGATATTCCTGTCGTTCGGGATTATTCCGAAGTATTCCCTGAAGACTTACCTGGTCTACCTCCAGCACGCCAAGTCGAGTTCCGTATTGATCTCGTACCTGGTGCAAATCCCGTTGCCAGAGCTCCATACCGTCTTGCACCGTCTGAGATGCAAGAATTATCTAAACAGCTTCAGGAGCTCTCCGACAAAGGTTTTATCCGTCCTAGCTTTTCACCTTGGGGTGCTCCCGTTCTTTTTGTAAAGAAGAAGGATGGATCTTTCAGGATGTGTATCGATTATCGTGAGCTTAACAAGCTTACCATCAAGAATCGATATCCCCTACCTCGCATTGATGATCTCTTTGATCAATTGCAAGGTGCTTCATACTTTTCAAAGATTGATCTTCGATCTGGATATCATCAGCTCCGTGTGCATGAAGAAGATATTCCAAAGACAGCGTTCCGTACTCGTTATGGACATTACGAGTTCACAGTCATGCCATTCGGTTTGACTAATGCTCCTGCTGTTTTCATGGACTTAATGAATAGGGTCTGCAAACCTTACTTGGATAAGTTCATCATTGTTTTTATTGATGACATCTTGATATATTCTAAGACGCGAGCTGATCATGAGCAACATCTCCGTCTTACTTTGGAACTCCTAAAGAAAGAACAACTTTTCGCCAAATTCTCCAAGTGTGAATTCTGGCTTAAAGAGGTTCAATTCTTGGGACATATTGTCAACGAACAAGGTATTCATGTAGATCCCTCCAAGATCAGTGCGATTAAGGATTGGAATACACCTACTACCCCTACTGAAGTTCGTTCTTTTCTTGGTCTAGCGGGTTATTACCGCCGCTTCATTGAAAACTTC
Organism: Helianthus annuus; assembly: GCF_002127325.2. Taxonomy (NCBI): domain Eukaryota; kingdom Viridiplantae; phylum Streptophyta; class Magnoliopsida; order Asterales; family Asteraceae; genus Helianthus; species Helianthus annuus. Next base: position 75,682,950 of record NC_035435.2, on the reverse strand, counting down.
TCAAAGATTGCAGTTCCTCTAACTGCTCTAACTCAGAAGAACAAGCCATTTGATTGGGGAGTCAAACAAGAGGAAGCGTTTCAGACTTTGAAACAAAAGCTTTGCGACGCACCTGTCCTAACATTGCCTGAGGGCAATGATGATTTCGTCGTTTATTGTGACGCATCTAAATTAGGTCTCGGCTGCGTCCTAATGCAAAGAAACAAAGTCATAGCATACGCATCAAGGCAGTTAAAGATACATGAGAGGAACTACACCACTCATGATCTTGAGTTGGGTGCAGTTGTCTTCGCTCTCAAAATCTGGAGACACTACTTGTATGGTACAAAATGTGTGGTTTTCACTGACCACAAAAGTCTTCAACATATCTTCAATCAAAAGGAACTCAACATGAGGCAAAGACGTTGGGTTGAACTTCTAAACGACTACGACTGCGAGATTCGCTACCATCCTGGTAAGGCGAATGTCGTAGCCGATGCATTGAGTCGCAAGGAACGTATTAAGCTTCATTATGTACGTGTCCAATCTGTTATTCAAACCGACATCCAAGCACGTATTTCTCAGGCTCAACAAGCTTGTGTTTCACAAGGTTTAATGGATAAGGAATTCCCTTATCACATAACACCTGCTCTTGAATTGAAAGACAATGGATCGTACTATTTCATGGACCGTTTGTGGGTCCCAAGCCAAGATGATCTTCGTACCTTGCTTATGGATGAAGCCCATAAATCTCGTTATTCCATTCATCCTGGCTCAGATAAGATGTATAAGGATCTTCGTATTCAGTATTGGTGGCCTGGTATGAAGAAAGACATTGCCTTATACGTATCAAAATGCCTTACTTGTCTTAAGGTTAAGGCTGAACATCAGCGTCCTTCTGGCTTATTGGAACAACCAGAGATCCCAGTTTGGAAATGGGAAAACATTACTATGGATCTCATTACTAAACTCCCGCGCACAAAGAAAGGTCACGATGCCATCTGGGTAGTCGTTGATCGTCTTACCAAGTCAGCACATTTCTTGCCAATCCGTGAGGATTATTCAGCTGACAGACTTGCTCAAATCTACGTAGATGAAATTGTAGCTAGACATGGTGTTCCTTTGAGCATCATTTCTGACAGAGATGCTCGTTTCACTTCTCATTTTTGGAGAACCATGCAATCCGCTATGGGGTCCCAACTTAATCTGAGCACAGCTTATCATCCGCAAACGGATGGTCAATCTGAAAGAACAATCCAGACACTGGAGGATATGCTTAGAGCTTGTGTGATAGACTTTGGTGGTAGTTGGGATTCACATCTTCCGTTGATTGAATTCTCCTACAACAACAGTTATCACTCCAGCATCAACATGGCTCCTTTCGAGGCTCTCTATGGTCGAAAATGTCGTTCACCAGTCTGCTGGAATGAGATTGGTGAGGCTCAACTTACTGGACCTGCCATCATTCTAGAGACAACAGAAAAGGTAAAGAAAGTACGTGATAACCTTCAGACAGCTAGAAGCCGTCAGAAGAGTTACGCGGACCTAAAACGCAAACCCTTGGATTTTCAAGTCGGTGATCGTGTATTACTTAAGGTCTCACCTTGGAAAGGTGTGATCAGATTTGGAAAGAAAGGAAAACTTGCACCTAGATACGTTGGACCATTTAAGATCGTCGAAAGAATCGGCAAGGTAGCCTACAGACTTGAGTTACCTCCTGAACTTGGAAATGTTCATCCAACTTTTCACGTGTCCAATCTCAAGAGGTGTTTAGCTGATGAGAACCTCCACATACCGCTTGACGAGATTCGTGTTGATAAAACACTGAAATTTGTCGAGAAACCAGTGGAAATCATGGAACGTGAAGTCAAGTGGCTTAAACGCAAGCGCATTCCTTTGGTCAAGGTTCGTTGGGAATCTAAGCGTGGACCCGAGTTTACTTGGGAACGTGAAGACCAAATGAAGGCAAAATATCCGCATCTTTTTCAATCAGTTTCTTCTAAATAAATTTCGGGACGAAATTTCCACAAGTAGGGGAGACTGTAACATTTGTGCCTGTAATCATCATGAACAGTTCAATTATCAATAAAATAATGTTATTTGATCCCAATGTTTGTTTCATTGTGTTTTACATTTTTCGTGTTTTGACTTTTATTCAATTCCAAACTCTACATCACTTTCTGGAGAGTTATACGCTAACTGGTGCGTAAACGTACTCAGTTTAGTGCGACAAATACTCCGGAACATCAACATATACTCAACATACCTTAGATAACCTTTACATAACTTAGAAATAAGTTTTGAAGGCTTTGGTATAGCAAAAACAAGTTAATTCGCTTACAGGGACTAAACTTGACAAACTGCGAAAGTATGCCAATTTGAACTGTAACGAACATTCCGGAACATGTCCATAAGTTAAACATACCATAAATATCCTTTACATAGCTTGGAAATAGGCTTTGAGAGGTTTGGTATGCTAAAATAAACTTTTGGATCATTCAGGGACTAAAAGTGTCAAAAAGTGCATAAGTTTGCACTTTCGCGCATAACTTACGTTCTGAATACATCCGGACATCCAAAAATTTATATAAGCATCCTTATATTATGCCTTAGTGTTTGGCATGAGAAAAATCCATTCGTCGCGTCATTTGGATCGTCTTTCGCGCTTATGCGCATTCCGTCGTAATTAAGCGAACATCGCAATCGTACGGCCAAACGAACCGACATCCGGAATATTTTTGAGCATATTTCAAGTCCCCTACACTTTAACTTCATCCTAGAGCCTTGAAATGAGGTTAACGGGGCTTAAAAGTGCCAAAAATGGGCCAAATTACGTGTTTCTGAAGTGCAGGGACTAAAATTGAAAATTCTGATCTGGGAACCTTAGGCGGGGCGCGTAAGGATTTACCAAATCCTTACGCGGGGCGCGTCAGACTTGCAGAACAGATAAGAACGATTAGTCAGCGATTATTCAGCAGATTCAACCACAACCACATGTTTAAACTTGCCCTTTCAGCTCTCTAAAGGGTGTTTCCAGTAACCACAACTTTACGACAAGTGTACGCACGAGATTCGATCACGTTATTCGATAAACGATCCTAACGGTTATGCTTTTCCTATAAATACCCCCCCCCCTTGATTGCAAAAACCCACAAAAATCTGATCTAAGCTCTAAGTTGGAACCTTTGTTTCATACCTGAGCTATTGTGATCTAGATTAGCATTCGGGGACCCTCCGTAAGTATTCTTTCGCTCTTTTATTCGCTTTTCGAGTCCGAAAGTCAACGTTTTGTTGACTTTCTGCATTGACCAGCTTTTGGTCAATGTGAAGTTCATGGAACTTCATAACGTGAGCGTGATCACGATGGTTATGGTCCATAGTGACCATACCTACTGATTACCACGTTATCTAGGCTCAGTGACGAGTCGTAGTTTCGGCCAAAATGCGCATTCTTGCGTATTTTGTAACCAAACTACTCGAGGGCATCAAAGCCGTTTGTTTTGATGCCAAACCTGTTTCTAAACTTAGTTAAGCATGTTCTAACATGCTTAGCTCGTCACTTTTAGTTTAGTGCTTATATAGGGTCGTAAGGTAAGCGATTTAAACCATCGCTTATACTTTCGAACCCGACCCATTTGGTCGGTCATTAGGACCCGACCAAAACACATTAGGTGACCATAGCTATAACCTTCCGAGGTTATACCGTGTGGTCGCAATGTTAGGCGTTCCGAACGCGTTCTACGCGAACGACGCGTAAGGTGGCATAAGCTACCTAAACGGGTCGTGATGGACCGTAAGCACTTAGGTTAAGTTTCATTTTAGTATGTAGGCTTTGTTAAACCATATTACACGAGTCTCCATACTCGTTTGGTTTACGAACCCGCGTACTATCCGATCCTTCCGATTTGGTCCGGTATATTAACATAAGCTACCTATTAGGTGCCGTTGATATTCCGTGATCTTTAGCATTATCCGGTTATTATACAAAGAACTCAAAGCAATCTCAGGTGAGTACATTGAACCCCTCTTTTACTGTTTTCTAAACTGTTTTGGGGTGAAACACATGTGCCTATCTGTTACTTTCATGCTTTCCATGTTTTCACATCGTATATCTGCTATGCTCATTAGTACATTATAGTACATGATTTCATTACATTTTATGCTACGTATGCCCATTGTGTGCGTACTTAGTACATTGATTTACATTACATTTCTGTTGCATATGTTTACTCAGCATATGGACACATTGATTTACATGAACATTTCTGTTGCATATGTTTACTCAGCATATGGACACATTGATTTACATGAACATTTCTGCTGCATATGTTTACTCAGCATACGGGCACATTGATTTACATGAACATTTCTGCTTCGTATGTTTACTTAGCATACTTAGTACAATTGTTTACATCACATGCCTTCATTTTGTTATGACATTTGGTTTGTTTAACATGGGACAATACATTCATTAACATTGATCACGCCGTTCGTTAGTAGGTAGTGGTACCATAGGAATTGACAACTCCCATTCCTGAAGTCCTGGGTTTGATAGGACTGGAAGGAATGACCGAATTCGATATACATAACTTAGATAAACCTTTAATTTGTTTAAGGGTTTATCGCCGCAGTCTCAAGGCTTGGATGTATGCATAGTTTACAATACCGCATAAATGTTAATATCAATAGAGCATGCATTTTCCGCAGAACATAACGTTGATTTAAACCACGTTTTACTTCAACGACTTGTTTTGTGCATATGGTTTAAGTTGATACATTTCGCTTACCATACATGATACATTTTGGGATGCACACTACATGATTTACATTGAACATAAACACGTCGACATTGACATACACATTTGGTGGTTTACATTTGAACATAAACATTTGACATGGTTTACAATAACACTTGACATTTGGTTTACACATGAACAACTTACATGGTGGATTGGTTTGGGTAAATGATTTAAGTAACGTGGCATATGTAATATGATACAAACATGGTGGATACGCCGCTGGTACTTCCTATATATAAATGTTTGTATAATATTACATATCGTGGCGTTATCTAAGTCATTTCAGTTTAGACACATTGCATTTTACATGAATAACATATCCTTCACAAGACAAAATTTTCACAAACTACTTATCTTATTCAACTCATTTTACTTGGTTATTCATTTAACCTTGCACTTATTTATACATATCCTTTGATGTTATCGTTTTTCAAATGGTTTACAAAGCAAGACAAATTACAAGGTTCATGACTGACTGTTATTAAACATTCTTTAAACACAAGTCATGAATCCCATTTTCACAAAAACTATGTATCTCACAGGCATTTTTATGCTGACGTACCTACTTTCACATGTGTTTTCAGGGGCTATTCCATAGGACGATGATCATGATTCTAGGGCGGACCTGTGCCTTAGAGCCTAAAAATGAAGTTTGAACTAGCTTAATTATGTTTTGATTTCCGTACTCTATTTCCAAGACAATGTAACTCCTTTGTTTATAAATAAAATACAACTTGTATGCCATGGTTATGAAACAATTTAATTCTGTTCACAACACTCCCCGGCGTTTTCCGCCGCGGTTGCATGTTATACGCGGTCGGGGTGTGACAGAAGAGTTGGTATCAGAGCCATTGGTTATAGCGAATTAGGTTATTAGTAATGCTTTGACCTAGACTATAACTTTCTAGGACCCTAACACAAGTTATCTTGTGTTTAGAGTTTAAAACATGCACATCACCTATCCTTAGGTGATAACCACAACGGGAACTTCGGTTCCGAATCCGCTTTGAAAATTAATCATCTGTTCTAGGATGATTGGTTACTAGGTTTTGAACCCTCTGTTATAAGGTTTTGAACCCTCTGTTATAAGGTTTTGAACCCTCTGTTATATGGTTTTGAACCTCTTTGGATTTCAAAAATCCCGTCAAAGTTTTGGGTTAATAGTGTGAACACGTGCGAACTGGAAGAGTGAATGCCTGTACCCTGGGTTTTCTGTCTAAGGCTAGAGTGTTCGTACAAATCCACATAATCGGACCAGTCACTCTTACCTGGGAACTCTTGGGGTGAGTGTTCACTTATAGGCGAGCATGTCTTCGCGATACACTAATTCTAACCCATTTACTTTGACTAAACATTTCATGTCGCTTATTTGCTTTGCGATGCATAACCGCCATCTTTGCTTTTGTTGATTTTGCTTCATCTCATTCTCTTCATCCAATCATCTCACTCGTTTCATTTCATGTTTTCCTCTTCTAGAATGCCTCCTCGCCGCGACAACCAGATAGCTACTGCCGAGCTGGCAGAGATTATTGCGCAGCAGATGGCTGCTCAATTTCCGAATCTCTTTGCTCAATGGAACCAAGCCAACAACAACAATGGTACATGCAAATACAAGGATTTTAACCAGGCTAAGCCACTCAAGTTTAGTGGTTCTGAAGGAGCAACTGGGCTTCTTCAGTGGTTCGAGAGCATCGAGAACACTTTTCGCCATGTGCAGTGTCCGGATAATCGCAAGGTCGAGTTTTCTTCGAGCGTGTTTCAGAAGAGGGCTCTAACATGGTGGAATGGGGTTATGAGAGATCAAGGTGCAGAAGTTGCTCTAGCTCAAACATGGGCTGAACTGAGAGCTCTTATGATGAGGGAGTTTTGTCCTCGTCATGAGCAACGAGCGTTGGAGAAAGAATTTGATGTGTTGAAGCAAGATAGTGGCGAGCACAGGGCTTATACAGATAGGTTTGAGGAGCTGAGTCTTCTTTGCCCGAATATGGTTACCCCACTCGATAAGGCCATCGAAAGATACATCGACGGCCTACCTGACTCAGTACAAGATATCCTTACTGGTAGCAACCCTACCACACTCCGTCAGGCAATCGAGTTATCGGCAACGTTGACTGAGTCGCAGATCCGAAAGAATAAACTACACAGGAAGTGCGACAAGGGCAAGAAACAGTCGGCTGACAAGGAAGATAGCAAGAAAGGTCAAAACAAGAAGGGAAAGGACTCTGGTTCCTCAAGGGGGTCAAGGAAGCGTAAGGCTTCCCAAAATTTTGCTGTCACTGCCCAAGCAAACCAGGCAGCTCCCAACCAGCCTCCAGCAAAGAAACCCTACTCAGGAAGTGCACCTTTGTGCAATCGATGCAACAGTCACCACCAGCCACAATATCAGTGCCGTTTCTGTACTAACTGTGGGAAATCGGGTCATCTTGCCGATGTTTGTCAGTTTGCTCAGAATCACGCAGTCCAGAACCCTGCTCAACAAGTTGCCCAGCAACAAGGTCAGGCTGCACGACCAAACTACCCACCAGGTGCTTGTTATAACTGTGGGGATCTGACCCACTACAGAAACCGGTGTCCAAGGCTAGCCAACCAGAACCAGAATGCAAACCAGAATCCGGCACCGGCTCGAGGTCGAGTCTTTAACATGAATGCACAAGAAGCACAAGCAGACAACGAGGTGGTGAACGGTACGTTCTTTATTAATAATCAGCCAGCATCTGTTCTTTTTGATTCGGGTGCCGACAAGAGCTTTGTGTCATTATCTTTTGAGACAATGCTTCGCGTGTCTAGAACGAAACTAGGTAAACCTTTGACAGTAGAGGTTGCCAGTGGTGAACCCATTGTTCTTAATTCCGTTCTACGCAACTGCCAGTTGAATCTTAACGAACATATTTTTCCTATTGACCTCACGCCAATGCAACTTGGAAGCTTCGACGTTATAGTGGGAATGGATTGGTTATCCAAGCATCGCGCAGAGATAGTTTGTTCTGAGAAGATTGTTCGTGTGCCGCTGTCTACAGGCGAGATCCTACAGGTTCGTGGTGAGAAGCCTACCGGTGGTCTCAAACTCATGTCTTGTTTTAAAGCACGGAAGTACCTACGAAAGCACTATGTGGCTTTCTTAGCACATGTTACAGCAGATGAAGGCAAGGGTAAGTCTATTTCAGATATTCCTGTCGTTCGGGATTATTCCGAAGTATTCCCTGAAGACTTACCTGGTCTACCTCCAGCACGCCAAGTCGAGTTCCGTATTGATCTCGTACCTGGTGCAAATCCCGTTGCCAGAGCTCCATACCGTCTTGCACCGTCTGAGATGCAAGAATTATCTAAACAGCTTCAGGAGCTCTCCGACAAAGGTTTTATCCGTCCTAGCTTTTCACCTTGGGGTGCTCCCGTTCTTTTTGTAAAGAAGAAGGATGGATCTTTCAGGATGTGTATCGATTATCGTGAGCTTAACAAGCTTACCATCAAGAATCGATATCCCCTACCTCGCATTGATGATCTCTTTGATCAATTGCAAGGTGCTTCATACTTTTCAAAGATTGATCTTCGATCTGGATATCATCAGCTCCGTGTGCATGAAGAAGATATTCCAAAGACAGCGTTCCGTACTCGTTATGGACATTACGAGTTCACAGTCATGCCATTCGGTTTGACTAATGCTCCTGCTGTTTTCATGGACTTAATGAATAGGGTCTGCAAACCTTACTTGGATAAGTTCATCATTGTTTTTATTGATGACATCTTGATATATTCTAAGACGCGAGCTGATCATGAGCAACATCTCCGTCTTACTTTGGAACTCCTAAAGAAAGAACAACTTTTCGCCAAATTCTCCAAGTGTGAATTCTGGCTTAAAGAGGTTCAATTCTTGGGACATATTGTCAACGAACAAGGTATTCATGTAGATCCCTCCAAGATCAGTGCGATTAAGGATTGGAATACACCTACTACCCCTACTGAAGTTCGTTCTTTTCTTGGTCTAGCGGGTTATTACCGCCGCTTCATTGAAAACTTCTCAAAGATTGCAGTTCCTCTAACTGCTCTAACTCAGAAGAACAAGCCATTTGATTGGGGAGTCAAACAAGAGGAAGCGTTTCAGACTTTGAAACAAAAGCTTTGCGACGCACCTGTCCTAACATTGCCTGAGGGCAATGATGATTTCGTCGTTTATTGTGACGCATCTAAATTAGGTCTCGGCTGCGTCCTAATGCAAAGAAACAAAGTCATAGCATACGCATCAAGGCAGTTAAAGATACATGAGAGGAACTACACCACTCATGATCTTGAGTTGGGTGCAGTTGTCTTCGCTCTCAAAATCTGGAGACACTACTTGTATGGTACAAAATGTGTGGTTTTCACTGACCACAAAAGTCTTCAACATATCTTCAATCAAAAGGAACTCAACATGAGGCAAAGACGTTGGGTTGAACTTCTAAACGACTACGACTGCGAGATTCGCTACCATCCTGGTAAGGCGAATGTCGTAGCCGATGCATTGAGTTGCAAGGAACGTATTAAGCTTCATTGTGTACGTGTCCAATCTGTTATTCAAACCGACATCCAAGCACGTATTTCTCAGGCTCAACAAGCTTGTGTTTCACAAGGTTTAATGGATAAGGAATTCCCTTATCACATAACACCTGCTCTTGAATTGAAAGACAATGGATCGTACTATTTCATGGACCGTTTGTGGGTCCCAAGCCAAGATGATCTTCGTACCTTGCTTATGGATGAAGCCCATAAATCTCGTTATTCCATTCATCCTGGCTCAGATAAGATGTATAAGGATCTTCGTATTCAGTATTGGTGGCCTGGTATGAAGAAAGACATTGCCTTATACGTATCAAAATGCCTTACTTGTCTTAAGGTTAAGGCTGAACATCAGCGTCCTTCTGGCTTATTGGAACAACCAGAGATCCCAGTTTGGAAATGGGAAAACATTACTATGGATCTCATTACTAAACTCCCGCGCACAAAGAAAGGTCACGATGCCATCTGGGTAGTCGTTGATCGTCTTACCAAGTCAGCACATTTCTTGCCAATCCGTGAGGATTATTCAGCTGACAGACTTGCTCAAATCTACGTAGATGAAATTGTAGCTAGACATGGTGTTCCTTTGAGCATCATTTCTGACAGAGATGCTCGTTTCACTTCTCATTTTTGGAGAACCATGCAATCCGCTATGGGGTCCCAACTTAATCTGAGCACAGCTTATCATCCGCAAACGGATGGTCAATCTGAAAGAACAATCCAGACACTGGAGGATATGCTTAGAGCTTGTGTGATAGACTTTGGTGGTAGTTGGGATTCACATCTTCCGTTGATTGAATTCTCCTACAACAACAGTTATCACTCCAGCATCAACATGGCTCCTTTCGAGGCTCTCTATGGTCGAAAATGTCGTTCACCAGTCTGCTGGAATGAGATTGGCGAGGCTCAACTTACTGGACCTGCCATCATTCTAGAGACAACAGAAAAGGTAAAGAAAGTACGTGATAACCTTCAGACAGCTAGAAGCCGTCAGAAGAGTTACGCGGACCTAAAACGCAAACCCTTGGATTTTCAAGTCGGTGATCGTGTATTACTTAAGGTCTCACCTTGGAAAGGTGTGATCAGATTTGGAAAGAAAGGAAAACTTGCACCTAGATACGTTGGACCATTTAAGATCGTCGAAAGAATCGGCAAGGTAGCCTACAGACTTGAGTTACCTCCTGAACTTGGAAATGTTCATCCAACTTTTCACGTGTCCAATCTCAAGAGGTGTTTAGCTGATGAGAACCTCCACATACCGCTTGACGAGATTCGTGTTGATAAAACACTGAAATTTGTCGAGAAACCAGTGGAAATCATGGAACGTGAAGTCAAGTGGCTTAAACGCAAGCGCATTCCTTTGGTCAAGGTTCGTTGGGAATCTAAGCGTGGACCCGAGTTTACTTGGGAACGTGAAGACCAAATGAAGGCAAAATATCCGCATCTTTTTCAATCAGTTTCCTCTAAATAAATTTCGGGACGAAATTTCCACAAGTAGGGGAGACTGTAACATTTGTGCCTGTAATCATCATGAACAGTTCAATTATCAATAAAATAATGTTATTTGATCCCAATGTTTGTTTCATTGTGTTTTACATTTTTCGTGTTTTGACTTTTATTCAATTCCAAACTCTACATCACTTTCTGGAGAGTTATACGCTAACTGGTGCGTAAACGTACTCAGTTTAGTGCGACAAATACTCCGAAACATCAACATATACTCAACATACCTTAGATAACCTTTACATAACTTAGAAATAAGTTTTGAAGGCTTTGGTATAGCAAAAACAAGTTAATTCGCTTACAGGGACTAAACTTGACAAACTGCGAAAGTATGCCAATTTGAACTGTAACGAACATTCCGGAACATGTCCATAAGTTAAACATACCATAAATATCCTTTACATAGCTTGGAAATAGGCTTTGAGAGGTTTGGTATGCTAAAATAAACTTTTGGATCATTCAGGGACTAAAAGTGTCAAAAAGTGCATAAGTTTGCACTTTCGCGCATAACTTACGTTCTGAATACATCCGGACATCCAAAAATTTATATAAGCATCGTTATATTATGCCTTAGTGTTTGGCATGAGAAAAATCCATTCGTCGCGTCATTTGGATCGTCTTTCGCGCTTATGCGCATTCCGTCGTAATTAAGCGAACATCGCAATCGTACGGCCAAACGAACCGACATCCGGAATATTTTTGAGCATATTTCAAGTCCCCTACACTTTAACTTCATCCTAGAGCCTTGAAATGAGGTTAACGGGGCTTAAAAGTGCCAAAAATGGGCCAAATTACGTGTTTCTGAAGTGCAGGGACTAAAATTGAAAATTCTGATCTGGGAACCTTAGGCGGGGCGCGTAAGGATTTACCAAATCCTTACGCGGGGCGCGTCAGACTTGCAGAACAGATAAGAACGATTAGTCAGCGATTATTCAGCAGATTCAACCACAACCACATGTTTAAACTTGCCCTTTCAGCTCTCTAAAGGGTGTTTCCAGTAACCACAACTTTACGACAAGTGTACGCACGAGATTCGATCACGTTATTCGATAAACGATCCTAACGGTTATGCTTTTCCTATAAATACCCCCCCCCTTGATTGCAAAAACCCACAAAAATCTGATCTAAGCTCTAAGTTGGAACCTTTGTTTCATACCTGAGCTATTGTGATCTAGATTAGCATTCGGGGACCCTCCGTAAGTATTCTTTCGCTCTTTTATTCGCTTTTCGAGTCCGAAAGTCAACGTTTTGTTGACTTTCTGCATTGACCAGCTTTTGGTCAATGTGAAGTTCATGGAACTTCATAACGTGAGCGTGATCACGATGGTTATGGTCCATAGTGACCATACCTACTGATTACCACGTTATCTAGGCTCAGTGACGAGTCGTAGTTTCGGCCAAAATGCGCATTCTTGCGTATTTTGTAACCAAACTACTCGAGGGCATCAAAGCCGTTTGTTTTGATGCCAAACCTGTTTCTAAACTTAGTTAAGCATGTTCTAACATGCTTAGCTCGTCACTTTTAGTTTAGTGCTTATATAGGGTCGTAAGGTAAGCGATTTAAACCATCGCTTATACTTTCGAACCCGACCCATTTGGTCGGTCATTAGGACCCGACCAAAACACATTAGGTGACCATAGCTATAACCTTCCGAGGTTATACCGTGTGGTCGCAATGTTAGGCGTTCCGAACGCGTTCTACGCGAACGACGCGTAAGGTGGCATAAGCTACCTAAACGGGTCGTGATGGACCGTAAGCACTTAGGTTAAGTTTCATTTTAGTATGTAGGCTTTGTTAAACCATATTACACGAGTCTCCATACTCGTTTGGTTTACGAACCCGCGTACTATCCGATCCTTCCGATTTGGTCCGGTATATTAACATAAGCTACCTATTAGGTGCCGTTGATATTCCGTGATCTTTAGCATTATCCGGTTATTATACAAAGAACTCAAAGCAATCTCAGGTGAGTACATTGAACCCCTCTTTTACTGTTTTCTAAACTGTTTTGGGGTGAAACACATGTGCCTATCTGTTACTTTCATGCTTTCCATGTTTTCACATCGTATATCTGCTATGCTCATTAGTACATTATAGTACATGATTTCATTACATTTTATGCTACGTATGCCCATTGTGTGCGTACTTAGTACATTGATTTACATTACATTTCTGTTGCATATGTTTACTCAGCATATGGACACATTGATTTACATGAACATTTCTGTTGCATATGTTTACTCAGCATATGGACACATTGATTTACATGAACATTTCTGCTGCATATGTTTACTCAGCATATGGGCACATTGATTTACATGAACATTTCTGCTTCGTATGTTTACTTAGCATACTTAGTACAATTGTTTACATCACATGCCTTCATTTTGTTATGACATTTGGTTTGTTTAACATGGGACAATACATTCATTAACATTGATCACGCCGTTCGTTAGTAGGTAGTGGTACCATAGGAATTGACAACTCCCATTCCTGAAGTCCTGGGTTTGATAGGACTGGAAGGAATGACCGAATTCGATATACATAACTTAGATAAACCTTTAATTTGTTTAAGGGTTTATCGCCGCAGTCTCAAGGCTTGGATGTATGCATAGTTTACAATACCGCATAAATGTTAATATCAATAGAGCATGCATTTTCCGCAGAACATAACGTTGATTTAAACCACGTTTTACTTCAACGACTTGTTTTGTGCATATGGTTTAAGTTGATACATTTCGCTTACCATACATGATACATTTTGGGATGCACACTACATGATTTACATTGAACATAAACACGTCGACATTGACATACACATTTGGTGGTTTACATTTGAACATAAACATTTGACATGGTTTACAATAACACTTGACATTTGGTTTACACATGAACAACTTACATGGTGGATTGGTTTGGGTAAATGATTTAAGTAACGTGGCATATGTAATATGATACAAACATGGTGGATACGCCGCTGGTACTTCCTATATATAAATGTTTGTATAATATTACATATCGTGGCGTTATCTAAGTCATTTCAGTTTAGACACATTGCATTTTACATGAATAACATATCCTTCACAAGACAAAATTTTCACAAACTACTTATCTTATTCAACTCATTTTACTTGGTTATTCATTTAACCTTGCACTTACTTATACATATCCTTTGATGTTATCGTTTTTCAAATGGTTTACAAAGCAAGACAAATTACAAGGTTCATGACTGACTGTTATTAAACATTCTTTAAACACAAGTCATGAATCCCATTTTCACAAAAACTATGTATCTCACAGGCATTTTTATGCTGACGTACCTACTTTCACATGTGTTTTCAGGGGTTATTCCATAGGACGATGATCATGATTCTAGGGCGGACCTGTGCCTTAGAGCCTAAAAATGAAGTTTGAACTAGCTTAATTATGTTTTGATTTCCGTACTCTATTTCCAAGACAATGTAACTCCTTTGTTTATAAATAAAATACAACTTGTATGCCATGGTTATGAAACAATTTAATTCTGTTCACAACACTCCCCGGCGTTTTCCGCCGCGGTTGCATGTTATACGCGGTCGGGGTGTGACAGCTTGACCTAAGATCTGGATTTGCTCCCCCTCAGATTCAGAATCCCCATGATCAAAAGTTGGACCAATATCAGATGTTGTGTCATCATTTGTTGCTGTCTGATTCTCTGGAGTTTGAGGAGTATCATTTTGTTCACCAGCATTACTAGGACCGGCTTCATCATCATTTGAAGTTTTCTGAGATTGCCTAGAATACTGTGCTGGAAATCTTTCTTCTGATGACTCATAGTCTCTAAGAATATCCAGCTCATCAAAGAAGTCTTCTTCATCTTCAGGTTCTTCCATCACATCAAATGATTCCCACAACGTGTCATAGTGATAACGCCATGAATCTCCTGGGTTCTGAGGCGGCATCGTATTACCTTGACATTCAACATTTGCAGCTTCAATAATCCGCTTTTCACTTGGCACGAAGATACGACGCAAAGGACTTGCATATCCAACAAATATTCCCTCAATGCATTTCGGACCAAATTTTCCAAAAGGTTATATCACCGTGCAGGGTGACCCGAACGGTTCAAGATACTTCAAGTTAGGCTTGCGGTTATTAATCAATTCAAAACATGTTTTGTTGAATTTCTTCACGGTGAGAACTCTGTTGAGAGTATAGCATGCGGCGGAAACAGCTTCAGCCCAGAAATTTATTGGAAGTTTTGAATCTGTGAGCATAGTTCTGGCTGTCTCGATTAGTGTCCGGTTTTTGCGTTCTGCTACTCCATTTTGCTGCGGAGTGTACGGAGCACTAAATTCATGCAGTATACCTCTTTCTTCACAAAATTCTTCCATCTTGTGGTTTTTGAATTCAGTACCATTATCACTTCTAATTCTTCGGATACGCCTCTGGTACAAATTCTCAATCTTTTTGAATAACGCCATCAGACTGTCAAAAGTATCATCCTTTGTCTTCAAGAAAGATACCCAAGAAAATCTAGAATAATCATCAGTAACGACCAAGCAATAGTAATCTCCCGTAATGCTTTTGACATTCACAGGACCAAATAGATCCATGTGAAGTCTTTCCAGTGGTCGTGAAACTGAATTGACTTATGTTTTGGGGTGTGACTTTTTCTTCTGTTTGCCTTTAATGCAACTTATACATTCCCCTTCTAGATGAAAACCTTTGATGTGAACTCCTGTAACCAGATCATTGTGCACCAAGTGATTCATTTTTCGAAGATGTATATGCCCCATTTTTCGGTGCCACAATCTTGACTCCTTCTCAGTTGCTCTTGACACAAAACAGTGAGCCTGACCTGTTGTTGTCGTTGCTATGCTCATATCCAATACATACAGGTCGTTGACTCTTGGTGCCCTCATGATGACCCACTCCTCAGGTACAACAAATCCCGGTTTTAGTATCAAACACTCTTTGTCAGTGAAGTGAGTGGTGTATTTTCTGTCACAGATCTTAGAAATACTTAGTAGGTTGTTCTCCAACTCAGCAATGTAATTGACTCTTTCAAACGTTACAATCCCATTTAATAACGTTCCTTCACCAATTATACGACCACCTTGATTGCCCGTGAATTCAACATATCCTCCATTTATATTCCTCACATCGTATAACAATGCAGTCTTCCCTGTCATATGTCTGGAAGCTCCACTATCCATGATCCATCTTGAAACAAGTTGTGGAAGATCCTGCATATAAACAATCATGATTAGAACATATCAATTTAGGATGCCGATACATGCTTCGCGATCAAGGAAGCTCCGGCAATTCAAATTGTTCAGTCAAACATCGAGTCCACCCAGGCCTCATCAGCCTTAGGTGTAACTTTGACTCTCGCAATTTGAATTTTGAAATTTTTAGCCTTGAGAGGTGGAAAATTTGCATCATAATCAACTGTAATTGATTCTTCAGACTTTTTCACCTCAGAAATTGACATTTTCTTCTCACTTTTTGGTTTCCAAACTTGTTGAGATAATGGAACCCTTTTCTTTTCAGGAACACTCATCTTTACCGATGTGGTAGAAGATGATTGTTTTTCCA
This sequence comes from Helianthus annuus, assembly GCF_002127325.2. Classification (NCBI taxonomy): domain Eukaryota; kingdom Viridiplantae; phylum Streptophyta; class Magnoliopsida; order Asterales; family Asteraceae; genus Helianthus; species Helianthus annuus. The sequence goes on along the minus strand of NC_035435.2, from coordinate 75,666,558 downwards.
CTTCAGAAACCTTTGATTTTGACCCACTTGCTCTCATTTCAGTAACATTCGGCTTCCATGTTTGTTGAGTTGTTGCGACCCGTTTGTAAAATTTATCATTTTTAATTACCACCTTCTTTACGGGTTCAGTTTTGACTTTGGTGTTGTCATTTTTCAAACTCTTTTTCTCAACAATCAATGGAGCCTTTTCTTTCTCATCATTTATCTTCTTTTGATTTTCAACAACATCAGTCTTAGACTTCAAGTTGGTACACTTTCGTGCAATATGCCCAACTTGATTGCATCTGAAACATGTTCGGGTATCAACAACCCGACTTGTGCCTTCAGACTGAGGTTGTGAGGCTTTTTCTTCAAAGAATTCTTTGTTTGATTTTGAAAAAATTTCAGGTTCTTCATTTGAAAATGAACTTGAACTGTTCACAAAAAATTTCTTTTCAATAAACTTCTTGTTTTGAACATTTTTCTTCTGATAAGACTTACCCCCTGATATCCACTCGACCAATTGTTTCGATTGTTATTAGAAAAACGTGGAGGAATAACGGGTTTCTTGTAGTAAGCTTTATCTTTTTCAAAATTCATTTGTCTTTTTGTTTGGTTCAAACTCTTCACTTCTGTCAACTCAACTTCGATTAATTTGTAAACATTTTTCAATTTGTTGACATTTACATTCTCAATCGGAAACTCAGTATCCGAAAACAACTTATCTGAACCCAACATCTTGTACATGACAAGATTTGGTTCTTCATTTAAGTTGTTCTTAGATTTTTGTTTCGGAATGTATTTATCCAAGAAACAACCATCATCTTCATTTGAATCAGACTCTAAGACACTTCTGCCATGCTTTTGACAATATCAGTCTGAACACTATCATCAGATGATGATGATGAGAATGTAACATCAATCGACTCTGGAAGTTTTATTTCATCTGAATTTTCATCATCATTAACCAGTCCGGACTTTTTCTTTGAGAAATTGTTTAAAACAGGTGGTGGGACTTGATGATATCCCACTCCAGTTCCGTCTGAAAATACATCTTCGCCAGCTTTGTTTTTCCCGATGGGTTTGGGAACAATGTGCTGTAGAACAAAGCTTGCGGAGTTGTAACTGGTTAATTTTAATTGGATGCGTTCATTTTTGATTTTTGCTTCTTGGAATTGAAGCTTCAGATTAGCAATTTCATCCAATTGTTTGTTTATTAACTCCTCTTTCACCCTTAACACACCCGTCAGTTGAACATTTTCTTTTGTTGTTTTCCCATTTCGATCATCCGAATCTTTAACCGTTCGCTTAAGCTTCTCAAAATTTTCAGTGATGTGACGATTTTCAAGAATGAGTTTTTCATTTTCTTTCTTAGTTCTTTCTATGTCACTTTTATCACTTTCAATTTTTTCAGTTAATTCTTTTGCACGATCATTTGAAGCTTTTAGCAATTTATCTCGGTTTAAGATTTGGTTTTCAACCTCTCTGACTCTTTTAGTCAGATCTTCAACCTTTTTGTTGTTGAGATAAGCGATAGTACTACAATCTTTGCAATTTTTCATGCAATTCTTGCAGTCACTTTCGCTTTTGTCTTTCTTACCTGACACTACATTCATGTTTATCTGACTGACCTTGGCGTTTGACTCAGTTCCAGAACTAGAATCTACCTCCAATTCTTTAGCAGCTAGAACTTTGTCTGCCATCTTCATCAGATTTTCAGCTGTGAGCTCCTGTGATGTATCTGTCATCCCATCATCGATCTTCTTTTCTGCTGACTTCACCTTTTCTTCTTTTTCTTCCACTTTCTTTTCACCTTCACCCCACCATTCTCTTTGTCTAGCTTCCTCTTCTTCAGCATATTGCTGAATGATTGCATCAACACTGAATGAACTTGGATCGATTGCGATATTACCTTGAGGATCAAGATAGCATTCTCTGTCTGGATCCCACCTTTTAGCCCTTTTTGCTTCTTTGTAAATGGTATAGATTCTGCTTACTTTTGTTTGGGCTTTCATTCTTCTGTTCACAAACTTTTCTTCTTCTGTTCTTGTATCTTTGAACGGAACAATCTTTCCTGCTGCGAATGCGTAACCAACTGCATCTTCTTCAGGCAATATCTCACTCCAGTCGTATCCCTCGTCATCATGAATGACTGCTAGAGCTCTTGACTTTTCCTTATCTTTTTCTTCAATCTGCTTCAGCCTTGGAGGTTCCGATTTGTTCTGATGATAAATGGCTTTCTTATAGTAATCTTCTCGGAACGGATTAGCAGATTCATCAGCATACTCGTTTCTGCACTCTCGTTTAAAGTGACCTTTTTGTTTGCATTTGAAGCTTGTCACTTTAGACTTATTGAAACCCAATTTGGTAGATGGACCACCAATTGTTTTCCTGCCAGTTATTTCCATGAAGCGTTGTGCTCGACGAACGGCACTGGCCATAGCCCAACGAATATCAATTAGCTCCATTTCTTCAGGATCTATTTGATCGTAGTCTTCCTTCGTCAGGTTGGTGTTACCTATCTTTCCAGCAACTAACCCCTCATATGACTCCAATACAGATGCCAAGAAAATCATCTGTTGTTTCGCCGACTCCTCACTAAAATTCTGACCATTTTTCAAGTCAACTGCAATGTTACATTGAAAGACATTCTTTGGTGCAGTTTGCTGTTGGTTTGATGTGCTTGAAGATGGTCATTGACTTGTAGTGTTGGAAGACATTCCTCCATGAAAACCATTGTGTGAGGTTTCTTGAGTCATTGGTTGTGAACTTTCTGCAGTGAAGGCTGTTTTCGGAGATCCTGTCTTTTGCATCAAGTTCTTTGGATAATAAAGTTCCACATTTTGTTGATATAACGAGTGATTGACTTTATGTGTTTTCTTTATTTCGAGCTCATGACTCTCCAGTTTCTCTATCAGTAAATCAACTGTTAGAACACTTGGCTGGATTGTATTCTTGATCATCATTGCAAAGTATTGCCAATCCATTTCGTCTGGCAAAGAATCAAATAACTTGTCTACAAGCTCATCTTGAGTAAAAGCAATTCCATGCCTGGCCAACTCTAGCTTTAGATGCCCGAAACGTTCAATCATTTTTGGAGCAGACTCATTTTTAAGACAACCAAACAGATCAAATTCCTTTTTTAGCAGTTTCTTTTTGTTTTTAATGATTTCTGCAGTACCGACACATTTCTTTTGTAATTTATCCCAGAGATCCTTTGCGTCTGAATAATCAATCAGTGAGATAATGTCTTCTCTCACTGATTGGTTAATCAAAGCTAGACATTTTTCTTCAGCCACAAAATATTCAATCTCTTCACTTTCTGACATGTTCTCAAAGTCTTCTCTTCCATTGTTAAAGCCGTTTTCTAAGCTTTTCCAACTAGGGTACGCGAAGGCTTTCAACCATTCCTCGAATCGTTTTGCCCACCGATTATAATCTTCAATTGCTAACAGCTTTGGTGGCTTATTGTAGGTTCCATAAGCGCTTTCCACACTAAGTGCTTCTGTCAACGTCTTTCTCGTACTTGGAGTATTCTCATTTGTTCGGTTTGTTGAATCATCTCCACCATTACCAGTAAACGCATACATTTCACTGAATGGGTTCATGAATTCTTCCATTGTTAAGTACCTGAGATGTTTATCAAACACTTAGAAAAATTTTGAATTTCAAAGATGTAAACACAAGGACACTTGAATCGAATGGCTCGTTCGATCGATCAGCACACCCACAATCGGCTGGCTCATTCGATCGAGTGACTCGTTCGATCGGCTGACAAACACAACTATGTAATCACTACACAATTACTGTCCGATCGAGTGGCGTATTCGATCGGCTAGCAATATGATGTCAGCAACAATATCAAATGTCAACAATGTTGTCCGATCGAATTGCTCGTTCGATCGGCTAACACTGATGATGTCAGCAACACTTGAAAATATCTGAATGGTTATGCAACTGGAATGATGACGTCAGCAAGTACAAGAATCGGCTAGGTCGTTCGACTGGCTGACATCAGCAAACATGAACAGTTTTCCATAGATTTTGATCAATTTGAGCAAGTTTTAGATTAAATCTGATTGTGAAACTTTGTAGGATTGTAATTCTAATGATTGCGATTCGATTGATAGCAAATTTGTCAATTTTTTAACCGTAAAATCTCACTGAATTTTAAGTTTTTCTGGTTTTATGATGTAAAAGTGAAAAGTAAAGCTAGATCTGAGAAGAATATAGAAGAATCGGTCAAATTTCCGGCGAAATTTGAGTCAGAATGATAGAAATAACAAATTTCCGGTGAAATTTGTTTCTGACACAGCAAACACGACTTGAATTCCGGTAAATTCATCTCTAAATCAACAAGAACGGCTTGAATTCCGGTGAATTCGTCTCTGAATCAACAAGAACGGCTTAAATTCCGGTGAATTCGTCTCTGTAGGTCTCGATTCAGCTTCCTTAAGCTCTGATACCACGTGTTGGTCCCTCGGATGGGATCTTCCTGTTCGTAAATGTAGTTGAATCGTAAAGTGATCAATGCGCGGAATTCATGTAATCACATAGCAGATATACAGAGACAACATTCTACTTTGAATCACCGTCTGATATTCTATTGAATGATGTGAAAATGTACAGGAGCCAGAAAGAACTTAGACATACAAAAGGTAGGTAGCAAATGAAAGTGTGTAAAGAGTTCTAAATAAACTGACCTACCAACTATTTATAGGCAAGGACAGAATAAGAGAGTGCTGGCCGATCGGCTGGGCTAGCCGATCGGCTGACAATGCTAACCGATCGAGTAGCCTGCTCGATCGGCCGGGCTGTCCGATCGGCTGGGCTAGCCGATCGGCTGGCATCAACAGCACTTAACAAAAACTTCACCGATTCTGTCCTGCTTTACATACACACATACAAAACATACACACAACTATACAAAATATGACTACATGTTGACGGAAGCTACAGATGTTATCTCTTTAACTAGACCACCAAAGGGTCTCTTTAACTATATCAACGCATGATATATTTAACTAGAACAACACATGATCTCTTTAACTAGATTGACGAATCAATCTCTTTAACTAGACCACCAAAGGGTCTCTTTAACTATATCAACGCATGATATCTTTAACTAGATCAACACATGATCTCTTTAACTAGATTGACGAACAATCTCTTTAACTAGACCACCACAGGGTCTCTTTAACTATATCAACGCATAATATCTTTAACTAGATCAACACATGATCTCTTTAACTAGATTGACGAATCAATCTTTTTAACTAGACCACCGAAGGGTCTCTTTAACTATATCAACGCATGATATCTTTAACTAGTTCAACACATGATCTCTTTACTAGATTGACGAATCAATCTCGTTAACTATGGAATAGTACTTTAAAATCCAAGGGTCTTAACTATTGCATAGAAGCCCATTAAGGATTTAAGATAGTACTTTTTGGATATCCTTCTAAGAATCTATCATATGAAAATATGGAAGATTCTATAAGGATTTGGATATCGAGCATTTGAATCAACTAAACACATAAACACATAATCACATAATCACATAATTGTCAACTTGGTCGTCAACTTGTTATCAACTTGTCGTCAGTTTGTACATACGTATTTAAAGTACACCACGAATCCAATCAAGGAGTTCAATTAGTACTTTAAACATTCTCAAGAATCTAACTATAAAGATAGGAAGATCTTATAAGGATTTGGTTTTGTCTTATTGAATCATAACATATGCATTAAAGCACACAAGGAATCCAATTAAGGACTTTGATTTTTTGTGCTTTAAACATCCAAAAGGATCTAACTATGAAGATAGGATGATCCTATAAGGATTTGGAATTCGTGTAGCGAAAATGTTTTGAAAACCATATACTAGGTATGCTAAGCCAACATACAAAGTAAAAGGATCCTTGAAATCAATGTGCTAGGCATGTTAAGTCAACATACGAAGCAGAATGTCCTTGAAAATCGTGTACTACGTATGCTAAGTCAACATATGAGCAGAATGTTCTTGAAAATCGTGTACTACGTATGCTAAGTCAACATACGAGCAGAATGTTCTTGAAAATCGTGTACTACGTATGCTAAGTCAACATACGAGCAGAGTGAAGTTTAGAATGCCACATTCCGATTCTTCATGATCCTCCCCACAATAATCGCACCATAAACCTTAAGAGTGGCGAGGATTGAATTAATCAAAGAAATCCATGTTTTTCCAGAAAAGATTTAACCGTCGGGATCAGACGGTCACTATTTTCTTACAAACTGTTGGTTTGACACGGCCCCGTGTTATGGTAACACCACCCGGTGCTGCAGTCTGTATCTGGCAGATAATAGATTTAAAGGTACTGGAGAGTTGACATGACCCCGTGTTGGAGTAGCACGGCCCCGTGTCAATTTTGCAGAAAGTGAATAATTAAAAGAAAAAGAAGAAAAAACTAAAAAAGAAACGATAAAAAGGATTAGGTCGTTAATTTTAAGTTTTCTTAAAATTCTTGTGTCCCCGACATCGGCGCCAAAAACTTGACGTGTGTCGGTGTGAGTATAATTTTATGTCTATTTTTAGCTCTTTTTTTAACTCGCCATTTCAAGTTTTAAATTTATAAAACACGATATTTTACTATCACTCTACACACGTTAGGGCAAGTGCACCTATCACGGACGTAGTGTAGTGATGGCAAGATACCGAGGTCGTCCTAAGACACAAGAGCTTCTAGTACCGGCTTATCGTCAACGTCTAATCAAACCAAACTTTGAGAAAAGATATTTAAACTAATAAAAAGATAAAAACAGAAAAATAAAATTAAAAACAGATAGACAAGAAAGAATCACTTGGATCCGACTTATCTTTCATGTACCCTTTTGATGATTTCTGCACTGTAGGCATTTTAAGAGATTATCTTAGTTATAGTAGTAGGCCCCTCTTGTGAAGGCGACGTTACCCTCAACCTAGTGGTTTGAGTCAGTAAGGATACAATCCCACTTGGTCAGAATATTGAAAGATAATTAAGTAAGTTATTAATGTAAAATGTGGTGGGCCCTCTACCAGACAGCGGTCACCCTCAACCCGTTGGTCTGAGTCAGTAGGGATATAATCCTCGCGGGGTTGATTTAAAGTTTTAATAGTAGTTTATGAATAAGGGGTTCAAGCGGTTTCTTACCTCAGTCAGGCCAGTCATTCCCGGTCAATCCATGGAGTAGTACTAAATTTAAACAAGGTTCTTGCAGAATCTCTACACTAAACGAGACATAGAATTACCCAACAACCCTTCTAACCTCCTTCCAAGTATAATGTGCTTTATATAGACCGTAAAGACATGAATATGTGAATAAATGACATATAAAGAATGGTTAAGTAGATTCACCTTCAATATAAAAAACTAATTATTAAAGTCATTAATACATACCCAGCTAAAAAGTTGACAAAGATTGGAAATCATAAAAGAAATACATAAAAAATATGTCTTCACCAAGTGATGTAAGAATTTAACCAAGCATGGCCTTTGTTTGACAAAGATTCCTACTATCAATATTGGATCCCGAGACTACACACACACTATAAAAGATGGAAAATGGATGATGGTGGTGGATAATGGTGTTGTAGTGGTGGTGGAGTGGAGGCAAGTGAGAGAGAAGTGGTTTGCCAAGGGATGGTTTGAAGTGGAACCAAGCACTTCTATTTATAGCTGAAATCAAAAGCTCCACCATAGCCCGTGCCCGCCTGGCACGACCCTGTGGCCATCTCTCTCTCTTCCTCATTAACTGCTTGTCAGTTCTTGTACTAACACACCCCGTGTGTCAATAGCACCGCCCGTTGTCATACCCTGACCGCGTTAAAACCATGGTTGTAAAAGTCCCGCCTAGGCTCCGAGTACTCCCCGAGTACTCGCTACAAGGTAGGCTGCCGAGGCACGAGTACTCCTCTCTCAGGCCAGTTACTCCCCGAGTAATCTCCGCCTAAGCCGAGTACTTCCCGAGTACTCCCGAATCCGACTAGGGAGCGCCTAACGACTTTTGCAACCATGGTTAAAACAACAAATCGTGGCGGAAACGTCGGGGAGTCTCGTAACAGAATCATTGTTTCACAATACATGGATTGAAGTTTCGTTTTATTGAATTAAGTTTATTACATTGTATTGAAATCAAAAGCAAAACATGAACAAATTGTCTTTCATTGTTATTGAGTCACTAAGGCCTCGTCCGTTCCTATGTGAGCATGCATCATAATCATCGTCAAACATCATCAAACTATAGTACCTGAAACATATGTGAAAATACGTCAGCATAAAAATGTCGGCGAGTACATAGGTTTTGTGTGAGTGTTGAATTCATGGCTCGTTTATATGTTACAATACCTTGTTTGACTGCAAGAGTTGTTTATCGAAAAACCTTGTTTGGAAAAGAGTTTGGTATTGCAATGTGAATAACCAACTTAAAATAAGTAGTTATAGTTTACAAAATCTCGTTGCCATGAATCTTAACCCAAAACATTTGTTTAAATAAACCAAATCGTAAATTGTTCTCGTAATAAAACTCGTGTGGTTTATATCGTTAGGAAAACCTTGTAGTGTAACTTTGTTTTGAAAACATTCGACCAAGTGATCTAGATAACGCCACGATATGTAATGTGTTAAAAGCACTTATATATAGGAAGTACCAACGGCGTATCCACCAGGCTTATATCACATTACACCCGCCCCGTTACCTAATCACTTACCATAACCCAATCGTTTAATAGTTCGAAGAGTTCCAATAGTTCAAGTAGTTCACATAAATCAAATAGTTCCAATGGTTCAAATAGCTTAAGTAGTTCACATAGATCAAATAGTTCCAATGGTTCAATAGTTCAAATAATTCACATAGATCAGTAGTTCTAGTGGTTCAATAGTTCACATAGTTCTCGTAGTTCCAGTGGTTCAATAGTTCAATAGTTCCATTGGTTCAATAGTTCAATAGTTCCATTGGTTCAATAGTTCACATAATTGAAATTGTTGTGTTTAATATAAACCCTAGCATTTGTTTTAGAAAACTCGAAATCGTTTAGCAGATATGAATCACCCTAAAACAATTGAAAACAGTAAAAGAGGGGAACTTTGTACTCACATCGAAATGCAAAGTATCCTTGATTAAATGAACTAGCAAAGCTTGGGCAAACCAAGGAAATCAAATAGCACCTAGTAATCGGATCGCTAAGTTAAATAAATCGACACCTAAATCGGGAGATCAGATAGAATGAGGGCAAATGAGTATTGGAACTCATGTGATATGGTTTTACAAAGCCTACATTCTAAATCGGAACCTATCCTAAGTGCTTTCGACCCATTAAGATAGCTTATGCTACTTTAAGGCGTCGTTCACGCGAATGTGCGTTCGAGACACCTAACTAGTCCTGTTGACCAAATCGTGGTCAAAGCAGAAAGTCAAACTCGGTTTGACTTTCATGCTTAAAAAGCAATAACAAGCATGAAAGAAACTTACAAAAGGTTTAAGCAATGAAGAATTTGATCTAAAATACTCAGGTGTGAAGCTAAGGCTTCAACTTAGAGCAATATTCAGATCAAATGTGAGGAATGAAGTGAAGAACAAGTGGGTATTTATAGGAAGTTAGGATGAATGAGATCATTCCATGTGTTTAGAAGGATAAATCTTGGCCCTACATTTGGGGACATGGTTTTACAATACAAGATTACAAGGGGTACTCAAAACAAGTCCATAGTATCCAAAATCAGGGGTTAAAAACCATTAGAACAGGTGGTAAAGGCCAAATTCAACGTTTCAGCAATTCTGCTGCTCTGTGCTTAGCTTACGAACTATAAGCAAGTCCATACAGTACGTAAGGACCTGGCTTGCTGGCAGTAAGTTTCAGAAGTTGGCAGAACAGGCCCCTATGACTCCATACTTGATTTTTGATGCGTTTCGGCACTTTTAACACCCGTCAAGCCCATTTCTAAGCTCCATAAGGATGTTGAAGCATAGGAAATTGAAATATGCTCAGAAACGTCTTGGATATTCGTTCGTTTGGCTGCACGGTTGCGTTGTTCGGTTAATTACGGCGGAACCGTAACGAACGCGAAAACGATCCAAATTGCTAAACGAATGAAGTTTTTAGCATTCCAATCACTAAAATAAAATAATTTAATGATGACAAAAATTTTTGGATGTCCGGATATGTTCAGAACGTAAGATATGCGCGTATATGCAAACTTATGCACTTTTTGACGCTTTTAGTCCCTGTTTAACCGAATAAGTTTATTTTCGCATACCGAACCCCTCAAAGCCTATTTCTAAGCTATGTAAAGGATATTTAGGGTATGTTTAACTTATGATCAAGTTCTGGAATGTTCGTTACAGTACGAATCGGCATAATTTCGCAGTTTGACATAAATAGTCCCTGCGATCGAATAAACTTGTTTTTGACACACCAAACCATCCAAAACTTATTTCTAAGATATGTAATGGTTATTTAAGGTATGTTAAGCCTATGTCACTGTTCCGGAGTGTTTTTCGCGTTAAACTGATTATGTTTACGTATCAGTTCGCGTAAAACTTTCTAGAAAGCGATTTAAAGCTTGAAATTGAACAAGAATTGATATGTGCAAATGATACACATATTTACACAAATCCCCAAGTATGAAACACAAGAATTCATTGGTTTTGTATTCGTATGATGTCGTAGAGGCACAGATGTCACAGTCTCCTCTAGTTTAGGAAATTTTGTCCTGAAATTTATTCGTAGGAGTCTGTCTGTAACGTTGTGTTAAACAATTGTCTTGCATGGAATCTAGGGTGTCATCTATTTGCATAGAGTAACCCATCAAAGATTTCCATGTAAGGCATAACCTTGTCATTCCACAGTGGATATACTTTGAAGCGAAAATGAATGGATGATTCATTTTCTTCAATGGATTCTTCGTCAGATGTGGAAATGAATGATGAATAGGTTATTTATTTCCAATGGATATTTCTTTAAAAGCGGAAATGAATGGATTATTCGTTTTCTCCAATGGATGCTTTTATCATAAATGGAAATAAAGGAATGAATAAGCTGTTCATTTCTCAATGGATTTTTCTTCAGAAGCGAAAATGAATGGATGATTCATTTTCCGCAGCGGATACTTGGTCAGAAGTAGATAAGAAGGATTATCGCAAGGAATATTCATTTCCCCGATGGATATTTCTTTCGAAGTGAAAATGAATGGATGATTCATTTTCCTCGGTGGGTACTTCGTCAGAAGTAGAAATGAAGGATAATTGAAAAAGATATTCATTTCTCCGATGGATATTTCTTAAGAAGTGAAAAAGAATGGACGATTCATTTTCCGCAGTGGGTACTTCGTCAGAAGTGGAAATGAAGGAATTAATACAGAATTATTCATTCCCCAATGGATTTTTCTTTAGAAGCGAAAATGAATGGATAATTCATTTTCTTCAATGGATACTTCATCAGAAGTGGAATGGATTTATTTATTTTCCTCAGTGAATATTTCTTCAGAAGTGAAAATGAACGGGTGGTTCATATTTCTCAGTGGGTACTTCATTAGAAACGAAGATGACAGAATTAACTCAGGATTATTCATTCCCTTAGCGGGTATTTCTTTAGAAGTGAAAATGAATGATCAATTCATTTTCCTTAATGGGTACTTCGTTAGAAATGGAATGAATTTATTCATTTTCCTCAGTGGGTATTTCTTCAAAAGTGAAAATGAACGGATGGTTTATCTTCCTCAGTGGGTACTTTATCAGAAATGAAAATGAATTTATTCATTTTCCTCAGTGGATATTTCTTAGAAGCGTAAATGAATGGATAATTCATTTTCCTCAGGGGGGTACTTCATACGAAATGAAAATGAATACGTTTCATGAATAGATTATTCATTTCCCTAGGCGGGTATTTCTTTCAGAAGTGAAAAATGAATAGTTAGTTCATTTTTCCTCAGCGGGTACTTCATCAGAAATGGAAATGAATAGAGTTAACTTTGAATACATGACAAAACTTGTTGTGGTTTCTGTGCACTAAATTCCATAATTATGTATGCATCCATAATTACGTAATTCCTTGCACAGTCGCACAGTTTGTTTTATAATGTGAAGGGGATAGAATTTGTTGAACAAGCCTGAGATAACTTTGATTAGGTCAACACATAAACACATAAGCACATAATTGTTCACTTGGTTATAAATTCGTTATCAGTTTGTTATTAATTATTATTAACTTGTTTGTCGATTTGTACATGGGTATTCAAAGTACACCAGGAATCCAGTTAATGGACTTTTATTTTGTGCTTTAAACATCTATAAGGATCTAACTATGAAGAAGACCCTATAAGGATTTGGAATTCGCATAGCGGGAAGAGTTTAGGAATCTTGTACTAGGTATGCTATGACAACATACGAAGCATGGTGTTTATGAAATCAAGGTGCTAGATATGCTAAGATAACATATGAAGCAAACGGGTCCTTGAAATCATTGTGCTAAGCATGCTAAGTCGGCGAACGAAGCAGGGTGTTGTTGGAAATCGCGTATTACGTATGTTAAGGCAACATACAAGCAAAATTGTTTTTGAAAGATATGCTAGGAGTTGTTAAAAATATGATTTTGAAAACCTTTTTGTAATGCTTTTGAATCATGTACTAAGTATATTAGGTAAACATTTTTATGAAATGTTTTAAAACCATGTGTGATGATTTTGAAAACATGTATGAGGTTTTTGAAAACATGCATAATCTTTTGAAATCATATGCTGTGTAAAATATCGTGAAGTCGGGAAGATATGATATGTAAGACCAATTAAGGGCTTACGGGAGTATCCTTAGGTATCCTATTAATGATTTAAAGTGGTACTTTGGGTATTCGTCTAGAGTTGTAAATTGCGCCTTGTACTTTGTTTCCTTAGAAGAAACGGGTACTTAGGATTTTCGTGGAGATTGCAAGCGATCATAAAGTGGAAGAATTTCGAGAGTAGTTTGTTCTATAAGGAACACGGTTCCTTGATCGTCGGTATCGTAGGGGATATGTTGTTTATACATGTAACCACATTTGTACATCGTAATGTAAATAAAAGATTTATTTCCAAACCAAAATAACTGTTTCATAGACTTTGATAACAAAAGAAAATAATACATAAATTTCGATTGTTTCTAAATAGCATCGTCTTCCAGTCAGTCGAATGCTCATCCTTGTGCTAGATTTGCATTAGCAAGTTTTGGGCAATTGTTTCGGAAATGGCCCATCTCGCCACAGTTGTAACAAGAACCTGGTGGAAAAACGCTTGACCAGGATTGTTGTCAAATTGATTTGGTGCAGCTGCAGCTCGACAAACCCTAGCTGTATGACAAGTAAGTCCATAGTTTAGGCATTTGCAGCATTTCACACTAGCATGATGATGAAGGTTACATTGGTTGCACATAGGTGCAGTCCCGTTGTATGGCTTCTTAACAGGGGGTTGAGCTGGTTGGTTAGGGATAACTTGATCATTTTGAGCAACCACGACGAAGTTCTAGGAAGCCTTACGCTTCTTTGACTTCTTAGAGGATTCAGTCTGCTTATCCTTTGGTTTCGCTTCATCGGTGGGTTTCTTGTCGCCTTTTCAGAAAAGTTTACCCTTCCTGATCTGAGATTCAGTCAGGGTAGCGGATAACTCAATGGCCTGTCTAACTGTAGTAGGGTTGCTACCAGTAACAATGTCTTGTACTGAGTCAGGGAGGCCATCAGTATACTTTTCAATTTCCTTATCCAAAGGCGTAACCATGGTCGGGCATAACAGACTTAGCTCCTCATATTGGTCCGTGTAGGCTCGATGCTCACCACTATCCTGTTTAAGATTGTCGAAGAATTCCCTTTCCAATGCCCTGATTTCATGACAAGGACAGAATTCCTTCATCATTAGAGCTCGAAGCTCTTCCCAAGTTTGAGCCAGTGCCACATCGGCACCCTTATCTCTCAACACACCATTCCACCTTGTTAATACCCGTTTCACAAAGACACTTGATGCGAATTCAACCTTTCATTCATTTGGACACTGAACATGTCTGAATGTGCTTTCCAGACTCTCGAACCATTGTAGGAGCGCAGTTGCTCCTTGAGACCCAGAAAATTTCGATGGTTTAGCTGAATTGAACGTTTTGAAGTTACACAGAGCATTGTTATTGTTGTTATTGTTATTCGCTTGGTTTAGTTAGGTAATGAGGTTCGGAAGTACAGCATCCATTTGCTGAACGACTGTGGCTGCGAGGGCAGCATCGTGTTCTGGATCACGTCTAGGTGGCTTATTCTAAAAAGAACAAGGAAACATGAGAAATGAGTGAGATTGACGATTGGATACACAAAAGAGGTATTAAAGATATCAACGAAACATAAGGAAGGCGATCATTTGTTTGTTATTTTGAACAAACAAACGACGCAAAATGGCTGAACAAAGTAAATAGGTCCTTATAATGTATTGCGAAGACATGCTTTAGCCTATAAGTGGACACTCATCCCAAGAGTTCCCAGGTAAGAGTGACTGGTCCGATTATGTGGATTTGTACGAACACTCTAGCCTTAGACAGAAAACTCGGGATACAAGCACCCACCCTTCCAGATTGCACGTGTTCTCATTAATAAGACCCAAACTTTGACGAGGTTATAAAAACTTCGAAGGTTCAAAACCTTATAACAAATCATCTAAGAGAAGATGATTATTTTTCAAGTCAGATTTGTAATTCGTATTCTTGTTGTGGTTGTCACTTTAGATAGGCAACGGTATTGTTTTAAGACTAAACACAAGGTAACTTGTGTTAGGGTCCTAGGAAGGTTATAGTCTAGGTCAAAGCATTACTAACAACCTAATTCCCTATAACCATGAGCTCTGATACCAACTTTTCAGTCACACCCCGGCAGCGAAACCGCGACGGAAACGTCGGGGAGTGTCGTAACAGAATCATTGTTTCACAACACATGGATTGAAGTTTTGTTTTATTGAATTAAGTTTATTACATTGTATTGAAATCAAAAGCAAAACATGAACAAATTGTCTTTCATTGTTATTGAGTCACTAAGGCCTCGTACGTTCCTATGTGAGCATGCATCATAATCATCGCCAAACATCATCAAACTATAGTACCTGAAACATATGTGAAAATACGTTAGCATAAAAATGTCGGCGAGTACATAGTTTTTGTGTGAGTGTTGAATTCATGGCTCGTTTATATGTTACAATACCTTGTTTGACTGCAAGAGTCGTTTATCGAAAAACCTTGTTTTGAAAAGAGTTTGGTATTGCAATGTGAATAACCAGCTTAAAATAAGTGGTTATAGTTTATAAAATCTCGTTGCCATGAATCTTAACCCAAAACATTTGTTTAAATAAACCAAATCGTAAATTGTTCTCGTAATAAAACTCGTGTGGTTTATATCATTAGGAAAACCTTGTAGTGTAACTTTGTTTTGAAAACATTCGACCAAGTGATCTAGATAACGCAACGATATGTAATGTGTTAAAAGCACTTATATATAGGAAGTACCAGCGGCGTATCCACCATGGTTTTATCACATTACACCCGTCCCGTTACCTAATCACTTACCGTAACCCAATCGTTTAATAGTTCGAATAGTTCCAATTGTTCAAATAGTTCAAGTAGTTCACATAAATCAAATAGTTCCAATGGTTCAAATAGCTCAAGTAGTTCACATAGATCAAATAGTTCCAATGGTTCAATAGTTCAAAAAATTCACATAGATCAAATAGTTCCAA
Organism: Helianthus annuus; assembly: GCF_002127325.2. Taxonomy (NCBI): domain Eukaryota; kingdom Viridiplantae; phylum Streptophyta; class Magnoliopsida; order Asterales; family Asteraceae; genus Helianthus; species Helianthus annuus. The sequence goes on along the minus strand of NC_035435.2, from coordinate 75,650,833 downwards.
TGGTTCAATAGTTCAAAAATAGTTCACATAGTTCTCGTAGTTCCAGTGATTCAATAGTTCAATAGTTCCATTGGTTCAATAGTTCACATAATTGAAATTGTTGTGTTTAATATAAACCATAGCATTTGTTTTAGAAAACTCGAAATCGTTTGGCACATGTGAATCACCCCAAAAAAATTGAAAACAGTAAAAGAGGGGAACTTTGTACTCACATCGAAGTGCAAAGTATCCTTGATTAAATGAACTAGCAAAGCTTTGGCAAACCAAGGAAATCAAATAGCACCTACTAATCGGATCGCTAAGTTAAATAAATCGACACCTAAATCGGGAGATCGGATAGAATGTGGTTTCGTAAACCAAATGAGTATTGGAACTCATGTGATATGGTTTTACAAAGCCTACATTCTAAATCGGAACCTATCCTAAGTGCTTTCGAACCGTTACGACCCATTAAGGTAGCTTATACTACTTTAATGCATCGTTCGCGAATGCGCGTTCGAGACGCCTAACTAGTCCTATGACAAGTATTATGCCCTATCATGTTTAAATATGTTGCATAATCAGTTTAAGTGACAAAAATTAAGTTATATATGCTTAAATACCAATTATGTATGAAAAGGGCATTTTGGCAATTTACCTAAGGCATATAAACAACCTATCACACAACTAACTAAACGAAGTGACCATAAGGTATAACCTCGGAAGGTTATTCCCTATACAACTATGGTCACAATATATGCTTGGTCGGATCCTAACGATCGACCAGACGGATCAAGTTCGAAAGTTTAAGCGGTGGTTTAGACCACTTGACTTACGACTCTAAACAAGCACTAGACTAGAAGTGACGAGTTAAACATGTTAAAACATGTTTAACTAAGTTAGAAAACAGGTTGGATATCAAGACAAAGTGTTTTGATACCCAAAAGTAGTTTCATTGTAAAATACGCATAAACACGTACTTTGACCGAAAGTTTGACTCGTCACTTCGACTAATCAATGTGGTAATCAGTAGGTATAGTCACAAGTGACTATAACCATCGTGATTACGCTCACATTGCAAAGTTTGAACGAACTTTGTGTTGACCAAATCATGGTCAAAGCAGGTCCATTAGAACATGTGGTAAAGGCCAGATTCAATGTTTCTGCAATTTTGCTGGTTTGTGCTTAGCTTACGGACCGTAAGCAAGTCCATACGGTCGGTAAGGACCTGGCTTGCTGGCAGTAAGTTTCAGAAGTTGGCAGAACAGGCCCCTGTGACTCTAAACTTGATTTTTGATGCGTTTTGGCACATCTAACACCTGTCAAGCCAATTTCTAAGCTCCATAAGGACGTTAAAACATAGGGAACTTGGAATATGCTCAGAAACGTCATGGATGTTGGTTCGTTTGGCTGCATGGTTGCGTTGTTCGGTTAATTACGACGGAATCGTAACGAACGCGAAAAGGATCCAAATTGCGAAATGAATGAAGTTTTTAGCATTCCAATCACAAAAATAAAATATTTTAATGATTACAAAAATTTTTGGATGTCCGGATAAGTTCAGAACGTAAGATATGCGCGTATATGCAAACTTATGCACTTTTTGACGCTTTTAGTCCCTGTTTGACTGAATAAGTTTATTTTCGCATACCGAACCCCTCAAAGCCTATTTATAAGATATGTAAAGGATATTTAGGGTATGTTTAACTTATGATCAAGTTCTGGAATGTTCGTTACAGTACGAATCAGCATAGTTTCACAGTTTGACATAAATAGTCCCTGCGATCGAATAAACTTGTTTTCGACACACCAACCCATCCAAAACTTATTTCTAAGTTATGTAAAGGTTATTTAAGGTATGTTAAGCCTATGTCACTGTTCCGGAGTATTTTCACGTTAAACTGATTATGTTTACGTATCAGTTCGCGTAAAACTTTCAAGAAAGCGATTTAAAGCTTGAAATTGAACAAGAATTGATATGTGCAAATGATACACATATTTACACAAATACCCAAGTATGAAGCACAATATTTCATTGGTTTTGTATTCGTATGATGGTCGTAGAGGCACAAATGTCACACCCGTGGCCAAAGTACTTGTTGTACTGTCGTAGATTCTGAAAATCTTTGAGTTGACCACGCCTCGTGTTGGCTTAGCACGGCCCTGTTTTGGTTGCCAGTTTTGTCTTTTGTAGTTGTATTTTCTTCTGCATAGTATCCACCTTCGAACACGACCCTTGTCTGGTGGACACGGCCCGTGTCTGGTGGACACGGCCCCGTGTCAAGTCTTCTGTTCTTGCTATTTTGTGGTCTGGATGTGAATCGGGGCATGGCGAGTTATGCCAATTCCTCCTTTTTTACATTTATGTTGGTTTTTGCTGTCTTTTTGTTCTTTTGCACATTTAAGCTCTTTTAACCCTGAAAATTAAAAAGGAACGAAAACACAAGCTATTTCCAACATTAGTACTAAAAAAGGCTTGCTTTTACACCGTAGTTAATATAATTTATATGTTTTATTTTAATCACATCAATCGTAAAACTGTGACTTCACGGTAATGCAAGTTTACCCACAAAATTTAGGAAACCCTAATGATCACTGATGGATGATGACATAAACTTTCTTCAAACAATAACTTGAATCCTGTAGGATCAATCTCGAACCATACAATAAGAGCAAATGCTCTGATACCAAATGTAGGTCCCTATCACGTGGATCGTTACAAGATTGACAATCAATCAAGGGTGCGGAATCCCCTTGATAGATCACACAAACATAGAAAACAAGTAGAGATGAAGAACACAACACAAAACACCTTCAAATCGATATTCTATTGATTAACCAACACGAATATTTACAATCAATTCAATACCATAAGAGATCTCTCAGCCACTCTCTATATATTTCTCACTCAATCTCACATCCTGTCACACCCCCAAAATCCACCATGCGGGGTATCACCGCTTGGAGGCGTGACGCGACCAGGATCGAGCCACCAATCATATTGCACAACGTAATTAAGTAAATAAAACCAACCACAATACAATTGGTGACCAAAAGCTAGTTAACCAAGTTTAACTTAAACAGCAGAAGCATAATCGTAAGTCCAAAACATAAGTTCATACTCATAAATTTAAAGTCCAAAACGTAGGTTTAATAAGTTCGTAAGGATTAAATGTTTAACACGGGACATAACAATCCATATTCCACAACAACCTCCTCCTCGTGCAAACTCCAAAAGCATCTAGCGACCTTCAAAGCATGTAACAACGGGTCAACAACAAAGTTGAGTAAGTTCACGGTTGGTTGTCCATTTTAGAGTTGTTTCCAAAAACGTAGTTTAATCTTAATCAGCTATCCAGCCGTGGGGGTTACCCCATAGTTCGAAAACGTTTATTAGTTAACCTTCCCATGTCCACATTCCCTGGCTATCCAGCCCGGCACTCCGGCCGTGGGGGTTACCCCATTATTTAAACTACCAGACTCGTTTATCATATCGACTACTAACGAAAATTACTTGTGCCCAAGCGTCGGTGTCTATCATCACCGACGTGCCATAGTCCATTAGTACACGCCCGTCCGACTGGCACGGTGTGAGGTTTCTTAAACCTAATAGCGCTATTAACTAATGATCTGCTCGCCATAGCCTCGGCGATTAAGTCGATATAAAGGGAGGGACTTCGCTGATAGAGTTCTAGTCTAGTAAGTCTAATTCTGTCCCAACAGGACGAGGAAATCTCATTCCTGAACACGTCCCAAGGACGAGGAATCCCTATTCCTGAACTCATTCCCATTCCCACCGGGAATTACCATGCTTTGTAGAAAAGTGTGAACTCACCTCGGTTTGCTCGGTTAGATTAGTTACTCTAATAATCAGGAAATCAAGCACGTCCTAATAAGGTACAGATAACAATCAATTTCTCATGCACAACACGTATGGTTTATCTACTCATTACTTTTATCACATATCACACAATTTAAAAGTCAACGCACTTTGTTAAGTTATATATTATTTTACCCTAAAATAATATAACGGTAAAATAAACAAATATTCACACAAGAGTTATAGTATACAATATATATTTTAAATATATATATATTTATCAAATTTTATTTATGAAAGTCAACCTCCGATACTTGGTGTTTTGTTACAAAAATCATGGTGAAGTTTATATTCGAAAAGCAAGTTATAAAATACACTCGTAATGCTTGTTTTAGAAAAATAATTTTCTAAGTGTTGGGATTTTAGAAAATTTCGCCAGAGATTCCTTTGTAAATGGAGGTGTCCATGCTTACTAGCATATCATTTTCTTTTCAAAAATTCATTCAAACAATTCTCAATCATTAACATAAAATCTCTATTTACCAAACATGTCAAAACAAGCATAAACTATAAACTTATGAACTTGGAAATTTATAAAAATATGTAGTAACTCACTAGCATACTTAGTAAGTCTTGTTACCTTTTAAAATGTGATTAGTTCTTTAAAAACTTTATTTTTAAAGACTTTAAGTGTTTACAACTTCCACCATATTTTCTAAAAATATTTCTTTATGAAAGTTTCTAGTTACACAAGTGTTTCTACACTTGTTTATCCACCAAAAATGTGATTAGTTTTCGTAAGGTCCAATATTTAATGAAACTTATATTTTTCACTTGGTTCTTTTGAAAAACCACTCATGGATCGTTAGATCTACATGATTATAACCTACTTTGTTCTTTATTTTTCAACAAATCACTCATTCATCTAAGTTCATAGTTTATGTATGGATGATTCCATCATCCTACAACATTCTTACTTTCTCATCTTGCTAGATCATGTTTTTAATCATGATCTAGCAAGACCATATGATGATCCATCAACTACATAAGTAACAACAACCGACAATCATAACAACACATGAATATCATAATTTCTTCATCTTTTAATCATACTTTTATCACCAAATTAGTTTATGTTCAAGACCTCTTTACAAGATTCATTAGAGTTCTTATCATTTTGACCATTAAACATTATTAACCACTTAAACAAGATGTAAAAAGCAAAGATCTAAGTTCTTACCACTAGTTCAAGACTAGGGAAGTTCAAGTGAATAAATGTGGTGGATAAAAGAAGATGAGAGCGGTCCTTCAACTTCCGAACACACCGAGCTTCGTTGTTTGCCTTCTAACACCTTTGTATGCTTGTAGAATGCTTGAAGAAGGTTGAATGATGATGATGGTGTGTGGGGTGTTGTTCGGCCGAAGCCAAGAGAGAAGAGAGAGGATGAGTTGTGTTGAGTTGGTGAATGAATGAGTGTGATGAAGATCTAATGGTTTTTATAAACAAGTTTCCAACATCTTAATAACCATTGTGTTACATGTCCTCCAAGTACTATACAAATACAATAAACAAATAAAAGAAATCAAAGTGGGGATCCCACTTTCTAGAACCGGTTGGGGGAGGGGGTTGGTCTAGTTGGGTTTCAATTGTTTAGTTACTAATCTAGTTAGAAATCTAGTGCTTAGTTAGTGCATTATGGTGTGTTATTAAATATATAGTGTGTTAGGGTGTTCGGGGACCCTAACTAGCTCAGAAAAAATAAAAATAATGTGTTTGACAATATTTTTGTGTTCCAGGTAAAGTCCGGTTGTTCGGTTCGGTGTTGTTCCGTTAAAGTGATTAATTAATCCGTAAGGTGTCTTTTATAATATTTTTAGTGACATTTTTAATTTTCAACACTCAGGAGAACATACCAGACTATTTAGTAACTTTTCCGTACACTACTAGTATGTTAACAAGCACATGTAAGTATAGCACAGTAATCAGAAAGCAGTTAAGTGATTCAACACAGTCATCAAGCACTTTAATTATCATTAATAAATTGTACGGATACATGGAATTATGAGGGTTTTCACACATCCACTCTCTATGTAACTGAAACTCCTATGATCAACCAAAACCCTAATGCAAAACATGTTTGTATACTACATGTTTGCATACTGGGCTTTGCACTGGGCTAGGCCATTCTCCCAGCCCACTACAACTTTAACAAGCTAAACACAAATGCTAGGCCTAATACAAAATATCCAAAGACTAAACTATTAAACTATTGTCACAAAATATGCACCAACACATGTGACTGGTAAAAGGATCTATAAGATGGTATACAAGCCTGCTAAGTATATTAGAAAGTTTCCGATGAGTGAATTTGATCTAGATTGCTTGAAAGGGATAAGGAGTTGGTATGTAGATGGAAGTATAGGTGAAGCAGTCATCATACGAAAGAATGTTTTAGATGAAATCGTCAGAAATTTGGATCATATGTGGCTCATCAACTTGAAGATGGAAGATCTAAAGAGACTGAAAAAAACATGCATTACAGTACCGGTGACAAGAGAACAGTTGCGTTGCAATACATTCAGGTGGTTCAGTTTTGTATGAAGTTAAGAGTTTGTACAAGAAGTTTATACTCGAAGCATCAGTTAAAAGTTGTAGCAAAAAGTTTTGAAGATCCAAGCATTCAACAAGAGGGAGTCTGTAAATGCCTTGAAGTGATAAAGTGCTAGATTCGATAACTCTCACATTGATTAGGGTCTAAATTGTAATTTAGGTTGTATTTGTGTTTGATGTAAAATAAACTAAGTGTTGGGTGTGTTTGATGTATAACCCAGAACTAGTTTGGTACGGGTTAGTGGTTTCGAGTCATTGTAGTTCAGGGGTTTGTTCCCCTGAACAAGTGTATCTGTAGTATAGGTTTTGTCTGGAACTTTTAGAAGTTCGAGACTATAGTCTTTGCCTATATATATGTTATTTGTGATGTAATTGGAAGAACTTTTGAGCATTTGTAAGCTGTAAGTTGTGTGTTTACAATGTGTGTTAATACAAGTACATATTTGGTGAATTCTCTATGTTTCTACTTCTTTCTGTTTAGTGTCTACAGTATGTACATGCTTGCTTCATGATGGATTTCGCACATCATGATGTATTGTGTTCGTGATTCGATCCTTGTAGTTAAGTTTTAGGTTGCCTTACAAGAAACCTAAAGCAATACCATACTTAAATTAAAGAGAATGCTTGTTGGTAATACGGTTTAACTTAAAAAAAAAAACAATATTATCGCATGAAAAAGTTATAGCCGTTTGAAAATCAAAGGGGCGGGAATTCAAGGGAGAGATCATAATACCCTTTTCGTATTTGTTTTTTCAATTGTTTGAACCATATATTTACCAAAATATCACCGCTTAAATTTTAGTCTTTGATCATTGGAAATCAACGGCTCTTCTTCTTCTCTCGTATACTTGGTACACAATTAGTGCATTGCACGTGACCCTCCAATCAAAATCTATAACTAGTATGTTTACTTTGTTTTTAGTTTTGTATTTTCTGAAATAGATTACTCTCAAATTAATATGATGTTGATGTTTATATTTAACATATGATATGAAGAATAAAATTAGTTACCACGTTATCTAGTTCCTGAATCTGATCTAACTGGTTGAACTGGCCCGACCAGTGAATCGGTAAGGACACTGGCTTAAGGTGTGGTCCGATCATGAAAATATTACCTATAGGGGGCGGTGTTTAATGCCCCTTCACTGCCACATCACTAAGGAGTTACCTGGTTACTCTTAACCTTACTATTGGTTAAACGTTAGGATATTATAAATAACATTGTAATTTTAGATCATAAGTGTTTAGTTAAATAGTGAACTTGCTTGATCTACAATCGTTAAATTGCCCAAATTTCTATAAATGACCTAACTCATCTTCACTTTGATAAACTCAACGAGAGGTCGAGAGTAATGCCTAGTTATGTACAAGACATATGTTACAATTAAGGGGTATAAGGCCACTAGGGATGGTTCACTAGTGATGGAATTCCATCACTCCCACTATCCAATCAAGTAATGCCATGTCATCAATTAAATTTCCATTACTAGTGATAGAAATGTAGGAGGGGTGGAATCACTAGTGATGGAATTCTATCACTCCCTCCCAATTTTTTTAATTTTTTATTTTAAATTAGAAATTAACAATAAACACTAAAATTAAAAATTTCATTAATTTTAAAACATACTACTTCAATTTCACATACTAGAAACATACAATTTGTAAAAAAAAAAAAAAAAAAAAAAAAAAAAAAAAAAAAAAAAACCTACTCCTCGAATTTAACATACTAGGAACATACAATTTAAAAAAAAAAAAACCTACTCCTCGTCCGGATCCGGAAACTCCAAACCTAAAGAACCTACTAGTTCGATTAAATCGAATCTCAACCGAAAGTGAGTTTCTTCGTTACGCAATTGTAAATTGATATCTTGTGGAACTTGAACTTGTGTAGGAGGATCCGGTACCCAATCCGGGGATATTGCACGTCCGTCGTGTTTGATCAACATATTGTGCAATATGATACACGCATACACTATGCTATGTATTGCTTTCTTGGTCATGGAACGAACCGGTCGGTGTAGTATACCCCATCTACCCTTTAAAACACCAAATGCCCTCTCAACATCTTTTCTTGCCGATTCTTGCAATTTTTTGAACGCCTTTTCTTTAGCCTCGACGGGAAATGAGGGAGCTTTCACAAAAACAGACCAAGACGGGTAGATACCATCCACAAGATAAAAGTCTCGTCTGTAATGTCGACCGTTAACATAGAAAGGAGAGGAAGGTGCGGTACCATCCGTTACACTTTGGAACAACGGCGACGTGTGCAACACATTGATGTCGTTGTTTGAACCTGGGACACCGAAATACGAATGCCAAATCCATAAATCATTCGACGCCACCGCTTCTAGTATGATGGTTGGTCTTTTGATATTTCCCCTCACATACGCCCCTCGCAACTCTCTTGGACAATTTTTCCACTCGATATGTGTACAATCGATGCTATCGAGCATCCCGGGAAAATGCCATCTAGCCTCGTGTGCGGCGTAAATACGTGAGATGTCGTGGCTCGTCGGTTTACGTAAAAACTCGTTAGAATACAACTTAATGACCGCATTGCAAAAAATTGCAAACATTCACGTGAAGTTCTTTCAGACATAGCTAGGTATTCATCATATTGATCGGGTGGGTTACCTGTCGCTAGTTGGCGAATGGCGGACGTGCATTTTTGAATCGGCGTGAAACTTGGTTTGCCCCTCGCATCGTAACCTTCTTGAAACCATCCCTCGCTTGCCTCGATGTCTCCAACAATCTTTAAAAATAATTCTTTGGGTAAACGAAAACGATCTCTAAACGTTTCGGCATTGTATAGCGGGTTTTCCACAAAATAATCGTTCATCAAAACTTCGTTGGCACTTATACGATCACGGCCGACCATCTTCTTCTTTGGGCGGGACGACTCGGCATCAAGCTCGTTATACACCGATACAAAATAGTTTAGCGTGTCGTTGTCGGAAGACGACTCGGTATCGGTATCGCTAGACATCGGAAACGTCGAATCCGTAGGGAATTCCATTTGAGAAAGATATAAAAATTGTGTGAAATGGGTTTTAAATGGTTAAAAGATATAGTTTGGTGTGTGAAAAAATGGTTAAAATGTGGATATATATATAGATAAAATGGATTATTTTTTTTTTTATTGAACTTACCGTTCAACAACGGTCATCATGTGCAACGGTCGATTTTTTAAAAGTTCAACGCGTTGTGTGGTTAACGCGTTAGATATATAACGCGTTTTGAATTCACCGGCGGCGGTGTGCCGTTCGAATATCACGCGTGACCGGTGGCCATCACGCTCCCGCCCCGGGTCCTCTAAAGCCCATTGTATTTTACTTTCATTAAATTGTGAATTTTTAATATTGTTGTTACTCTTTTGATTAAAAGCTAGTAATACCGACGGATATTCAACTAACGTCGTTATAGACATTCTTTTATGTTAATAAATACCCCTTTATTTGTAATCATCACCAAGTTATTAAAACAATGAGAAAGAGGAAGCAAATCTAATTGTTGGAAATTGTTAATTTTTGGGCTTTGTGTCAGGCCGAAAGATCTAGTGTATGTTTGGTAGCATCTCAGGGGCTTGTTTTGAGCCCATTGTAGGTCTAATTCAGATCCGACTAAAGGCCTAATTGTTAAATATGGTCTTATGATGCGGGTTCAAGTGTGAAGAGGCGGGCCATTTTGTATTTAGAGGTCCAAGATCGTGTGACAAAAAAAGTTTCACTAAATTGGCTCTAACTTGGGCTACGGGGGTCCGTTTTGGGCGTGCGACCAGCCGAAGCGATCGTGAGAACGAGCTCCATCTTGCTGCAAATGGCCTACGGCGGTTTGGGTCATCGTCCTGGCCAAAAAACGCTTATTTCTATTAGTTATTTACCTTTTTATGTTTTTTTCGGTGTTTTGGGCATTTTGTTTTTGGTCTTATGTTTGGCGCATGGCCTTTTTGTGGCCCATTTCGAATTTCTGTCATTATTTATATGTTCTCTTGTCAGTTGAAAGATCAGACATCAATTTTAAATTTACTCAATTTTCACTTCAAATTTTGTGCTCTTTGCGTTGAATTTTGGGTGTTTGAGAAAGATCAACACGAGTATTCGCAGAATCAACGTATTATGCTCTTCGTTATCATAACACACGCTACATCATCTTATAGGTTTATTTTTTTGGGCTAGTCTGGACTTTGGGTTTATGTCTCCGGTCTAACTTGTGCCTTTGTTTTCAATTTTTCATTTTTTATCTGATAACGTTTGTTGGAGAGAGAGGGGGGTATGTAGTGGACTAGATCGTGCATGGTTTGAAAATGTTTTTTAGTTCAATTCAATATGATTAAATACATAAGCATGTGAATGGTCATCGACAATATTACTAGGGTTATTTTGTTCTAATTTCATAAGTGGTAAATTTGTGAAGATATTTAAATGAGAAGTATAGATTAAAAGGGAAAAGATAAATCAAAACATTTAACGCACATAGACAAACAAACTCCTATATATAATACTGTTTAAAAGTGGAAGGATGAAAAATAAAAAAAAACAACAGGAAAAGGCCAACACCTGAACAATTGAAGACACACAATAATCTTAATGACCTAAAATTAAACCCCACAAGCACAAACCGATTTCCAGTTACTTAATATGATCATACTCCGAATCATCCTTTGGGTCTGATAAAAACTAGTTAGTCGGTGGAGGAGACTCGTAGACATATTCGACCGAGGCAATTGGTGAAGCAGGGACATCATGTGAGCGTGTGTGAGGTGCATCATGCCCCGGATCTGGAGGTGGATCTGCAAAACTATCATTTGCGGTTGCTAAAAGAGTTGAAAGCAGCAACATGCAACAGAGGATAACACGTGTGTGTTTCATTTCGCTAACTCGAGTATTTCTAGTGTTTGGTTTGCATATTTTCATTAGCTTGAATGGTATATATACACTTTCTTAAACATGTTTAGTTTTTAAAATAATTATTAAATACTTTTCTTTGATGTGAAGGCAAACATAACACATGTTTTACTATTCAAACCTATGTAAGATCATAACAACAATAATAATAATAATGAGTATATTTCTTCACAAATGAATTTTAATCATATCTTTTCATAGGATTGTATTAATATTCAACATGGTCACTAAATTCGTGCATGGTCACTAAATTCATGCCATAGTTGAGTAAATTTATTAGTTTTACGAAATTTTTATAAACTTAGATATCATACTTGTCTCTCTATTTGTTCAAAAAAATTATATTATAAAATCAAACATTTTTTTTTCTTTTTGATAAGAGTACACAATTGATTTATTTTTTATAATTAAAAAATAGTTTTCTAATTACAAAAGCGAAGGTATTGTTATCTAAAAGCACAATTATTAATAACGCAATTTTCAAGATCTACCAGATATCGACACCCTATAAATGATATAACAATACAATTATATGCACAATATGATTTTAGAGGAAGTTTCAAATGAAAACCACTAGTAATCGCGAAAACTCGAAAACCAACTAAAAAACCTAAAAAACATATCAATTTTTTTTTGTATACCAATTTTCACTATTTAAATTATATAAAAAAAAATTTAAAAAAAAATTGTAGTGCACATGTGTAATAGTACACATGTGTATGTGTACTACACATGTGAATTGTTACACATGTGCACTACAATTTTTTTTTAATATAAAAAAACTAGTGATTTTAATAAAAAAATTAAAAAAAAAGTTTTGTGTGCTTTTTAGGTTTTTTTAGTTAGTTTTCGAGATAAAAGTGTTTTTAATTTGAACCATCCCCTATGATTATAAGTCTTTTAAAATATATACAAGTCTACTCATACAATAGAGAAAAAATTGTTAGATTTAATGGTATATTTAAAAAAGAAAATATCATATAAAAAAGTCATTGCGGTTTAAATTTAATTAAGGAAGATGAAAAAAGTTAACAATGGTAGGGTATACAAATTTTATCCCTCCACCTCACTTCTAGCTCTTTACAAACTTTTAAGTATTTACTAAACTGCCAATGAATTATATAATGTGATCAAGATTAAAGAGTGTTTTTTACTTCACCACGACTAAAACTATTGTCTATCCGATCAAACCTCCAAAATCAAATACATATAGAATTATGGTACAAAGTGTACGAAGTGAAGAAAACTTAAAAAAAAGCATGATAGCTTTTTTTTTTTTTTTTTTTTTTTGGTAAATTACACTTTTCGTCCTTTATGTTTGTATTGAATTACAATGTATAACCTTTAACTTCAATAATTACAGTCACAATCCTTTATTTGGAAAACCCATTACATCTTTCATCCTTTACCACTAACTAGGTTAAATTCTTTTGTTAAGTCTATTCGCTTAAGAATAATTTTATAATTTTACCTATTTACTTAACAAAATATATATTTAAAAAAAGAAAAACTCAAGAAAATATATTTTATATTTATGAATCAACCACTCACATACTCAGCAGGCCAGCACCCCTTCCCACCCACAACCACCTACAATACACTCTCCCTGAAACTCAAGGCAGTCTCCCACCACCACCACCACCCCCACCCCCACCCCCACCCCCACCCCCACCTCCACCTCCGTCTACCCTCATATTTCTGCCGCAACCTCTCAGTCACTTCACCCCAAAACTCGAACCCGAACCCGTTTACACCTCCGTCAAATCCTTCGCCCCAGCCACCGTCGCCAACCCGTTTACACCTCCGTCAAATCCTGTGGGTGGTCGATTCATCCAAACTTGTGGACGGCTCCAAAAAATCTGCCACACTATGGTTTTTTTTGTTGGCCGCAAGCACCGATTTTGGAGGGATTTTGGTTCCATCACTTAAATCTACTGAAGTATTACATAAATCAAAAGGTAACTGAAGTATTGGAGGGGTTTGTGGTGGGACTTTCAAGTAAACTTAGTAGAAAATAAATACTCATACAGTTACAAAAACAGCAAAGAACAAACCTTTGATAAGCCCTTGAACGCCTGAGCTCCAAGTCTTGATAATTTAGAAATGAACTTTTTTTTTGTTGAAAGGCAGCCTTATATGAAGAATGAACAGATAACAATTCAAAATTAAAAAGCAAGACTATACATCATCCCGATTGAAAACCACTAAAAGTTTAGATTAAAGTTTTGTTTATTAGAAGGGGCAAATAAACAAACACTTAGTGGGCTCTATGTATCCGGTGCTCAACACGTTTTTGAATGGCTGAAGTCTGGTAGATCGTGGATGAGGAAATGATTGTATTTTTATGAAGCGGCGGTGGTGGTGGTTGCTCACGGTAGTCTGCTGTGGTGGTGCATCTGAGAAGTTTGGGGGAGAAGGATGAAGCTTGGTGGGGTAGGGTTAAAAATGGTTATCTATTTATTTACATAGATATTCATTTAAAATATCTTTTATAACTAAATGTCATGAATTATGTAAAACGACTAAATTGCCCTTATATGAATAGACTTAACTGAAAAATTTAGGCTGGTTAGTGTTATAGGACGAAATGTGTAATGAGTTTTCCAAATAAAGGATTGTGATTGTAATTATTGAAGTTAAAAGTTATCCATTGCAATCTAATACAAACATAAAGGACGAAAAGTGTAATTTACCCTTTTTTTTAAATATACTAGGTTATAACCCCGTGTATTACACGGGGTTGAATACATAAATTTTATATACTAAATAATAAAATAATATATTTTTAAAAACCTCATTTATTGTACGGGTTGAATAAATATAATTTTATATGTTAAATAATAAAAAGTTATATCTATAAGAACCATATTGTACGGGTTGAATAAATATAATTTATATACCAAATAAAAAGTTATATCTTTAAAACCACGTGTATTACACAGGTTGAATAAATGTAATATTGTTTACCAAATAGTAAAATTATACATCTTTAAAAAACCTCATTTATTACACGGGTTGAATAAATGTAATTTTATATACCAAATAATAAAAAAAAAATACATCTTTAAAACTATGCGCATCGGTTTGAATAAATGTAATTTTCTGTACTAAATAATAAAAAAAATATCCATCCTTAAAAAAACCCCTTGTATTGTACGAATTGAATAAATCTAATTTTATGTATCAAACAATAAAAAGTTATATCTTAAAAAAAACCTCATGTATTACTTGGTTCGAGTAAATGTAATTTCGTATAGTGAAAATAAAAATATTTAATATATTAATACAAAGTTTGGTTGTCGTGGTAAAAATAGATTATTTTGTTGTTGCAAAATTTATTAACAAAGTCTCGATAAATTTAACCCTTTATTTATAACTCCGTAAATGTATAAATGATAAATGATAACTAATATTAGTTAATTTTATTTTAAGTTTTATAAAAATCTATTTGATACCAAACTAAACAAAACGTTCAAATATAATTAATTGAAATAAATAATATTATAAATTAGAAGGAGATTAAACTGAATAATAATTATTCATAAGATATTAAACTAATAATATTTAGTAGGAGGGTTATCTATAATATAAGATATTAAACTAAATAATATTTAGTAGGAGAGTTATTTATAATCAATTAGAAGAGATTAAACTAAAATAATAATTATCTATAAGAGGTGGCCTAATTTGATGACAAGTGTCCCTAGAGTGGTTTCTTTTATTATATAGTACTAGCGGTAAGACCCGTGTGCAAACACAGGTCGTTTCTTAGAAAACCATGCATAACACATTTTATTAGTTGATGAATGACTAAACAGTTTTTAAGGTTTAATTAAAAAATGGATTATAAAGAAAGGGAACATCATTTAAATAACAAACATGGTTAATAATTTTAACACAATAAAGCAAAGAGTAAATACAATCAATCACTAATGCTTTATAGAAATTTTACATAGCCCATTTATTAAACAACGAATCAGTATACAACTTTAAAAGTAGTTAATTCAGTTACAACCAACTTTTTATAATCATCATTGGTTTTACTCATCGATATCAAAAAATCGATGATTACAAAGGTTTCGGATACACCGCCTTTTCCGTTAGTCACTCGACCCTGCCTAGAAAATTTCTTGGCTCTTGCCATGATACAAACCAACCATGTCCCAACAAAATATTATGTACACAAACTTGTTAAGTTATAACTCGCTTGTTAAATAACTTGTTATTATAACTCGCTTGCTAAATTATAACTCGCCTTTTCCGTTAGTCACTCGACCCTGCCTAGACTCGTTTTCATCCCTAAGGAGAGCAGCCCGAAAATGGTCATGACCTTGAGGTGGTGGTGTCCAAATCCGAATCCGGATGCCGCTAACAAACAAACTTATATATAAATATTTACTAAAATTATAACAATAATTATAATAGACAATAAAATCAGCTAACAATACATACCTCCTTGTAGTAGTCTTTAGACTTGCTGAACGTAATTAGATCGTCCAATATATCCTTCTTCTTTTTTAGATCCATCGCAAGCGTATCAAACGTAGATGCGTGCTCGAATATGATATGGATCCAAATCGTATTCCTGTAACCATGCCAGTTGTATGATATGGCTCGAATATGATCAGGGATGGTATTCGGTTAGCATATAAATCAACCTTTATTAAACACAATACGATTATAATTCAGTTAGCAGCAACCTTTGTTGAAACCTCTGTTTTTAAACCACTGTTTTTAAAACCTCTGTTTAGCTAAAAATTCATCCACTACTGAAAGGTATCCTCTGTTCTCATAACCTCTGTTTATCTTCACCATTGTTGTCTATCGACAGTGGTTAGGATAAACAGTGGTTATGAGAACAGAGGATACCTTTCAGCAGTGGATGAATTTTTAGCCAAACAGAGCTTTTAAAAACAATGGTTTAAAAACAGAAGTTTCTTAACAGAGGATACATTTGCGTTAATCCATTTCTCGCGAGTATAGAACATAACATTAAATTAAAACATGGGAAAGAATCAGACTCGTACCAGATGTTCGAGGCGTTGGAACAACATAAGCACCATACGCTCTTGCACGCGTTGGAGGAATATCAGCCTTATTAAACTTCACAGCAAATTGAGGCTTGGCTTTAAGCCTTATTAAACTTCACAGCAAATTGACTCTTCCTTTCTTTCGAATAGTTTTATTCTGTTACAGCTGTTGCAGTTGTTACGAGTCGTTATAATCAGTTCAGTCGATTTTTCGGTCGTTATAATCAGTCATAAAATCTGTTCGAGGTTCGTGTTCGTTGCAGAATCAACATAAGGAACATATATAGTTGCAGAACCTGTTCAGTGACAGTATTTGTCCATTTGAACTGATTTGCACAAGTTCAAAGTTTGACTTGGTTAGAAGCTTAAGTAAAATGTTTCATTGTCAACTAAATGTCTAAAACGCTAAGTGATCTTAAATAAAGATATCTTATAAACCCAATTTAATATCAATCTGTAATTTACTTATAATGATAATACCTGTAATGCAGATTGCAAAAAACTTATCACAGTTAGTTGATTCCATTGCATCGTGCGACCTTGCCTTAATTTTACTCAAAATCATATCCATGTCTAGTGACGGCATTTCATCACCAAAATCAAATTGGGCTTCTAACTCTATAAGCAACTCAATGTATTGTGTCCTTGTGATGGTGTCTTCTGCATTAACATTAAGGAGCAACTACTATTCAAATATAAAATTCAAATTAACTTTCAGGCAAACAAACCATTACAATAATGATAACTTGCTTTGACATAGACATATATCCCAAGCCAATGTGAGTGATGGTTTTTTTTATATTATCTCTTTTTCTTACTAAAAATTTAAAAAAAATCAACAAATATAAGAATAATAAATCTACAAAAATAAAAATAATATGAATAAATATGAGATTAGAAAACCTACAGAGCCAACATAATCCGCCAGCTTTGAACCTTCCACCAAAGTGATCTTCTGTGTTCACTCCAGTTCCTTCGCATTGAGTAAAATATCTTGTCTATATTGGAATCCAAAAGTATGCATTTAATACCATGCACAAATTGTGGCTCAAGAACCAACGGACTACTATTTTGGAAATTAACGACTTGATTAAGCATCAATTTCCTTGCCAATATTGTCCAGCTTCCCAACTATAATAACAATAAACATAGTTAAATATTGTCTTTTAAATGCTCAGTTTTTGTTTAGTGTGTCTGTGTATGTGTTTCTATTAAGAAGAATTACCGATTAAATTCATCTGAATCATGAGCAAGAAGGAAAAACAAATCATCATCTCTGAGATCAGATTGTAAGCGGATAGGAGCACTGTAACCCTACAACAGAGACGGAATCGGTTTCTCCGGCACATCAGAGAACGTAAATTCTTCTTCACCCTGAATGCAAATACACAATTAAATATTAACCTCTTTTATATCAATATAATTTTGACTTTTCCAAGCCTAGTCAAATATAAAGTTACCTTTGTGACTCTGAGAACAGTGGTGTAAACAGGCTGACCACAACATGTAACAAACTCTAGTTTCCCGTCATGATAAATTGATGATAATGGCATATCCTTGCCGCTTGAATCGAGAAGCCATGCTGCTACCGGAATAAACTTGAGTTCTATTACCGGCTGACCTGGCATAGGCGGCACTGTTTGACTGAGAAAAAGGTCAAAAGGGACGGGTCATCACAAGATATATACATAGCAAAACCTTTAAAAGAAAAAAAAAGTTATATGCATTAAATATCCTGGAGTCAGTTTGTATAATAGAAATGATATAATTATATGATACATGAAAAACTGTAATCATCGCCAATCTTATATCATCGATGTTCATGCCAAATAAATTTGACTGTAACCAAAAACGATCTATCAATTTCCTTATTTTCCTAATCTTGGACTACTGTAAACAAATCCATCAATTTCTGAAAGTACATGTTCAGCAAAAATCTGGCCGTTAATATCCAACAAATCCATCAATTTCCGAAAGTACATGTTCAAGTTTATACGACTTCAGAAACATTCACATTCACTCAAATTGATTTAAGGTTCATTCACTCTGAATTAAGTTGAATGTAAGCCTACGCTTATATGTAAAATACACACAAAAGATGGAAAATCTAAATACTGAATCTTGTAGGAAAAACCAACACGATATAGGGGAGTACCTCTAAATAACTTTGGAGTTGTGAAGATGCAAACTTTTTTTAATTTGGACCAGAATGTGTGGTGTGTCAGTTTGATCAGGCACGGTTTAACCCATACTAAAATAAGTATATTTTAACTAACATTTCCCCTTCTGTCAGCTTCTCGTCATACTCCTTTTTCTCAGCTGACTGATTATCATCAAGTCATTAAAGTGCTTCTGTTGTTGCGGTTTCAATTCTCTTTTTTCCGACTCGAGCTTATTAGCTAACTTATCTTTATAATCAACATGATTTTTTCATGCCGTAGACATAAGTTTCAAGCCGTTACTCGCTTAAATCTTTTCTTTCACCTTTTTGTCTTCTTCAGCAAACTCTTGGGCTTCATGAATCATATGCTCTCTTTTCTTGGCTTAACCGACCCTTCTGATCGGTGAATGTGATCTTTTCCAAATTTGCCACCCACATTGTATTCTGCCTTCATGTTTAATATACTGGTGTTTACTTCGAATGTGACTTAGATTTGTGGCCTTGTGGGGTGCCCCTGGATTAACAAAAGAGAGTTTTAGCCCCTCCATAGCACAAATGCGATTTCAATATCGTTAAGACGAAAAGACAAACCTTGGAGCTAGAAGGATTCCGGAGGGATCAAATGTTCTAAGAAGCCTGCAGTTCTTTGTGAGACTTCTGTCACCTTCATATACCTGTTACGAAATTAAAAATATGATAATTCTTTGTGAGAAAATTCAAAAAGTTACCATTGAAACTAAACTGGCTCAGGATCAACTTCTCAATTTTGAGCATACTATTTGATGTAGAGGCTAAAATCTCCGCACATGCTTTCTCAAATGTAGCCAAAAGAGGCTTTGGAGCCATCTGTTTCAATAAAGAAAGATATGTTAAAACACTTCAAATGTCTGATTAACCTTTCTAGCTCGCACGATTGCTAGGGTTTCTCTTCACAAATCTCAATCCAATAGCAAGCAAGGAAACAGAAATCAGCAGTTACAATTAGGGTTTCACTTCATTCGATCTATCTACACATCTTAATTTAACCTTTTTGTCATATCAATCACACCGGTTTTAGAATTAGGGACTGATGTACTGACATTGCTATTCCTGATTTTCCATGTCTGTAAGGAAAAAAAATCCATTACTTTGATCGCTGATCCATCCTCTACACATTAGCAGTTCATTCAATAGCAGATAATTTGACTAAAATCGAGCACAAAAATTATATAATCAGAAAGTAAAAACAAAAAAAAAGAGATCAGAAAATACCTCGATTGATAGGGCGAGAAGCAGCGGTTGTGTGATCAGAAAATACCTCGAATTTCTCCGGCAATCTCACTTTACAATCGCCTCCGGTGTACAATGACTGGCGAATGATTTCGACTTTGCAACAAATACGCTACTTAATCCTCCAACATACCGGAGAATGATTTCGACTTTGCAACAGATACGCTACTTGATCCTCCAACAGATACGCTCAAAGTCCAAAGAGCAAGCAACTACAAATGTATAGGATGGGGGGATGGGTGTGGACTCACCAACAAGATTAGCAGCAGTGAGTTGGTCTCCAATGGCCTTGATGGCGGGAATAAGAGCCCCAGCTTGGTTGGTGTTGGGGAGCCTCTGCTGTGAAATCACCGACCGGAGAAGCTCCGCCGTCAGCTTCGCAGTTGTAACACGCCGTGTTTCGAAAGTCAAAGTCAAACTCAAGATTGAAGTCAAAGGAAGAAAAGATTGCTAATTGCGATCTGTCACTCCTTGCTCTAATCCTGTTTTGACTTCTTTGACTTTTAGTTAGTCTAAACATCATTAAGTTAGTTGTATTATGTGGAGTATCTATTAATAATCGAAGTTTATCGCTATTTATCGATATTTATCGTTGTTTATCGCATGATTAATCGCCTTATCGCTTATCGCAATCGCGCTCGCAAACTCGAAATACGCATATTAGTTACTATTATACGTGTGTGTGCACCTTACGTGTTACTTGTGCATGTTTATTTATGTTATGTGTGGTAATCAATCGAATCGCAATCGAATTCAATCGAAATCGAATTATGATAATTAGTGGAGAAGGGATAGTGCGAGATATGAATAGTTGGGATTAAAAGTAATTTGAATAGG
Source organism: Helianthus annuus (assembly GCF_002127325.2). Taxonomy (NCBI): domain Eukaryota; kingdom Viridiplantae; phylum Streptophyta; class Magnoliopsida; order Asterales; family Asteraceae; genus Helianthus; species Helianthus annuus. The sequence continues at coordinate 75,630,222 of NC_035435.2, read as the reverse complement.
AAAATCTATCGCATTCACATCGCTCGCAATCGCAATTGAAATATCAAAAATCGTCGCACCGAACACTCGAACCAGATGCCAGCCGACCGGATTGCCATCCGACCGGGCTACCATCCGGGTGAGGTACCATCCGACCGGGCTGCCACCCGGGCGAGGTGCTATCCGACCGACCAGCCTCTTTCCACTTTGGGAATCCTATAAATACCCCATGTCACTTTCACACTTTCTACTTTTGGCAACTATCTGTCCGAACAGCTCGTGCTCCTCACCTTTTCTTCGATTTCTCTCAATTTCGGTAAGTTCTCATCCTAAATCTTGTACTTCCTTAATCTACAAGCACTTCTACACCTTTCTATCTTTTGAATCTTAACTTTTAACCGTGAAATCACCAGGATTTAAGGTGTTCTAGGATGACGTCATCATGTGTTCTTGAAGAACTTCATGTTTTGGCCTCAATCCACCAAGAACAACTTAGATCTAACCGATTTCCACGCAAATAAACAAAGATATTGCATAGATCTAAACACATTCATGGTGAAAAAGGATTGAAAGATGGTTTCTAACTTTCTTTCAACTCTTTTACACTCAATGCACTCAAAACCGATGGAATCGGACCTTGTTCTAGTCTTCTACTCATTCTTAGTGTTGTGCTAGTTCAAGATCTGGATTCTACTCACGAGACCACCGATTTCGGGTTAACCAAGAACAACCGTCTTGAACCGGTTAACTGGTCGAACTAGGGTGATTCCTGTTTGACCGGACCACTTAGGTCAAGATGAGGTTCTGTTGGTTAACACGTTGTCAAGACGTCTCGATAAAACTACAAACAATCAAAACGACCAAATAAAAGATGAACGGAATGACCAGGACGGGGTGCTATCCGACCGGACTACTGTCCTAACGGACAGCCACCCGAGCGACTGGCCATCCGAATGACTTACACCCTGGGTCCCACACTTAACCAATTTTATCTGAAGTCTGAGTGTTGAACGAATTGTTGTCTGATCGGACTACCATCCGACCGAATTACCTACGGATCATGAGATACTTGGACTTTAACACTTAAACGATTTTCAAACATGTTCAATGCACTAAGGATGCCACCCGACCAGACTGCTGTCCGATCGAGTGACAACCTGATGTGAACTTGTTCTCACTGAAGTGTCAACCTATCGGAGTGCTGTCCGATCGGACGACCGTCTGATCGACTGACCTGAAAGGTAGAGGTACTTCAATGTTTTCAAAATGCTACAACAAAAACTTCAAAAGACAACCCATCATACACAAACACATCCTTCTCAAAGGAAGAAACAATCCACTCGAATAGTCATCCGACCGGACTACCGTCCGACCGGACCACTGTCTGAACGGATTGCCACCGCACGACCGGCTGTCCGATCGGATTACCATTCGATCGAACAGCTATCCGACCCACTCACACTTGTATCGTTTTACGCGTCTCTTATCGTTATGCTATCGTTCTGATCAGGCTAACCTTACTCTTTAAGCGCTCCATTCAATCCATCAATCGTTGTGAGTATACTCGATCCCTTTTTGCTTTGCGCACTTTTGGGTGTTACATACGTTACTTATACTAGATCACATCGAACACACTACGCAATACTTTAAATGCTAATCGTTATCGCATGTTATACGTAACTTAATGAATGATGTTTGTTATGTTTACACATGGAATGCTGTCTACTTGCCTTAGCAACGATAGTACTATAGTTTGGACTCAGCACCCGCTCACGCGGGGGTTGTTAAGGATAATTATTTACATGGATTACAGTGGTGATCATGTATTACGAACTGCCTTGGGCAGTCAACCCGCTGTCATTGGTATCGATAGGTTCATGTCGATAACTAACGTGCTTCGTTTTACTCAGTGTGCGTGCTGGTTATGCGTAAACTATTTCGAACTCTATATGCTATTATTAAACTTGTATACTCGCCTTTACACTATGTATATTGACTTTTATTTTAACGTATGTGACAGGTGTTTAAGGTGTCTATTTGCTTGGAAATCGAGGCTAGGAAAGAGTCTTAGTAACCAACAAATAGTTGTCTGTACTATTGAAACCTGAGTTGTCGAAACAGAACAATTTGCCTAGTTTTATCTGTAATAATTTGTTTACCTTTTGAGACATGATATGGGACATGTTATTTAAATTGACTGGTGATGATAATTGTTATGGAAACTTCTAGACAATCTGTTTCGCTCAGTGCCACGCCCCGATGTTTCCGCCATCGGTTGGGGTGTGACAGATTGATCTCCGAGCCATAACTATAGGGAATTAGGCAAGACTCGACCTAGTCTGGGTCGATGTCTTAGAGACCTAGTCTATAGTTAGGAACCAGCAGACCGACTTGTGCAAACCCTTAAAGGTTTGGTACGAGCTTACGTGCTATATCTCGCTTACACTACAATATCACTGCACAATTATTCAAGACCAAACGAGTAATTTGATCGAGATTGTAGGATCGGTTTGTGACCCAAACGAGTCAATCAGAAGAGTTCTCGTCAATTCAAAAGGCGGAAACAGATGAATTGACTTGGAAAACAGCTTGTTTCACACTTAATTGTCTTGTTTTATTTATATAACAGCTTTTTAGATCAAATGACACGTCGGCAGCACTTCGGTACCGGAATTACGAAAAGTTACAAATGATTTCGCATAAAGCCTATTTATAGAGAACTAATTCCGCATGAAACAGTCCTAAACGGAATTAGATTCAAGCGGAATCTAATTCCGCACGGAATTACACATGCATACTTTCATGCGGAATTACACAATTTCATGCGGAATTACACAATTTCATGAGAAATTACCTCTAAAACCTATTTTCTCGAACTACGTGCCCTGATCTAATATTCTTAATACAAGACTCGATACAAGACGAAGTCGACAGACGTATGCACCAATAGACTCCCCCTCGGATGTTGACGAGTCTTAAATGTCGAGTCTTTAACGTCTTTAGTTTTTATCTGTCTTCGGGCTCTTTCAAAGATATATCTGACAGTGTAAGCATCCATCAAACTTTATCTCTTGAAATTCCAGGATCTTGACCTGGCTCCTATCTCACTCTAATTCTTTCTTCAACTAACCTCCCCCTTGGACGTTGCTCTCCAGGATCAAATTCCTAGCTCTTGCAACTTCAGGCTCTTCTTTACAGCAGACTCCCCCTCAAGTTGTGCTGGGATCGTTGTCTGACTTTCACAGGATCAGGATCGTTACCTGGCTCTCACTCGGCTCAGAAACCAGGCTATCAATTGAGATAGTCATTTAAAATCAAGATGACCACTTGAAATTAAACAAACATTTTGTTTATCTTTAACCATGCTCCCTCTCAAGTTAATATTCATCCGGTTTAGCACTTGGAATTTTGAATATCAACTATTCATCATCAGTTATCAAAAATCTTTTTGCATTTTTGAAAACTTTATGCTAAAACACTCCGAAAATCTTTTTGGATTTTTTATCATTAAACAGAAAGCTTGTAAAGAAATATTTACAGACAATATTTTTGCGAGTTTGTGTAAGAGGATCATATCAGTTTATGAGACAAATCACTAACACCGTTAAGCTTTAGACATTTTAAGTTCTAAACGATTCACGTAGATTGTCAGTATATTTGTCCTCTTAAATTTTCACACAAAGTTCAACTGTTTCGAGATACGAGATTAATGTTTTAAAACACTTAAACTGATTCGAGTATCCCACCTCAGAATATACTCTCGTATCCAGATTTCTATATTCAGTCTTACAGGTGAGTGTACACAAGTAATATCTGTAAACGGGTAAATGCGAGACCGTGAGAGCTCAGGCTATTGCTTCCGCAAAATCGGAGAGATGACGGTTCGACTTTAGGTGTGTCCCGTTTGGGGATCTTTTCTTCAACTGCCATTGATACGTATCTTTCGATATTTTTCAATTTTTTAGAAGAGGGCTGGCTTTAACAATAAAGCTTTTTGCAAAGCATTATACGAGGACTAGGCTATTGCTTCCGCAAAATCAGAAGTCCTGGTATAATACCCCAGATATCACCACGCACAAAGGCCTAGTATGTCAGAAATAGAAAATCTTTCAAACAAGATTTCGGGGGTTACCCATATATCCAAGAGATGTTCCCAACGAGATAAGCAAGCATATTAGTTTACGTTTATATCTCGATAACAATCTGCTAAATGAGTAAAAATCTACTGACACATCATCAGAGAGATCATTTATCACTTTTTGACTTTCCAAATCTTTAGCATGTTATGATAGTCCACTGATGTACTATCATTTCCTCTTTTTTTCACAACCAAACTCATTTTTGAATTTTTCAATGTTTTTTGGCTTTTTCTGGTTTTATCATGTTTTTGGATTTTTCAAATTTTCTGAAATTTCTAAAAATTTTTACTCCCCCTAAAATCAAAATATGTTCCAATTTTGATTTTCTGAGAAAATTTGAAAACAAACTGTATAAACTTGACAACTGATTCGAATTGCTTCAATCCATCATTCACTTGGCATAAACAATCAGAACTCCCCCTTACAACAAACCATTTTCCCATTATGATTTCAAAACACATAAGTTTGTTTTAATCAAAATGGTTTATTCGGAAAATTAGTTTCGTTGTTACCACATGTAGGATGGGGATCACTTCATCACTTTGTTTTTCAATACTTGAATGAAAGTTAAATCAAGTTCAACTTAATGACCTTGATTTACCACTTGTAAGATCATTCATCAGTAACCTATAGATTTACCTATCAACCTTACCACTTGAAGATAGATAAAATATGACATTTATCACGAAAATACCACTTGTAGGTTGACATTTCACTTTTGTGAATTTCTAAAGAAATATGCCGATTCCTACTCCACTCTTACCAACGTGGAAGTTCCTGCTATTCCATAACCTGTAAAAATATAACAATTTTAAGTTTTTCTCAAAACAAAATATTTAAGAATGATGCCGATTCATGCTCCACAATTACCCACTTGGGAGCTCCGGCAAGTCAGGATTTCAATTTGGTACACATCTATCCCACCATCTTTTCGATTGGTAAAATTCTTTTGCACCCTTCACTTTCCCATCAACCATCTTCCCGAAAATATGTTTAACTTTTCCATTAAACACCTTTTCAGTATCAAATTCTTTCTTACCAGCAAAGAATTGTCCTGAAATTTCAGTTTTACCCACTTTCAACTTCAAGTTTTCCTTTGACAATTTAGGAAAGTTTTCATCGTTCACCTCTGGAACAGAATTCTCATTCTTCTTTTCAACAGATGACTCCTCTGATTTTATGGAATCAGATTCATTGTCAGAATTTGAATCCGATTTAACAACCCATTTTTGTTTTCTTCGACTTTTCTTTTGTAAAACCATTTTGAAGTTTCACCAACTTCCAAAGTCGATTTATCAAACATTTTGAATTTTTCTTTTGATTGTTCTGATTTAACAACATATTCTCTTCTCATTTCAGAGTTAGAAGAAACTCCCTGTTTCGAATGAGTGAAATCGTGGCAATTCCAAGAAATATGTCCAGTTTTTTGGCACTTAAAACATGTTCTTCTGTCAACTCTTGGAGCAAATTTCTTCACATTCTTCTTTATTTCAGCAAGAAACTCTTGATTTGACTGTTTCCAGAATGGTTTCTTCTGCTCTTCATTAGAACTTCCTCCTGCAACAAATGTTGTTTTTGTTTTATAATTTTTCTCATTTTTATAATTTTCTGAAGAACTAAAACCCAATCCTTTCTTTTTGAAATTACTGTTATGATTTGGTTTCTTTTGAAAACCATAACCAGAACCGTAACCCATTTTCTTGTTTACTCTTTGTTGAATTCTTGAAGAAGTGTACTTATTAGGTTTTTCGTGAAGATTTAAATCTTTTATTTCAGAAATATTAATTTCTGTTAATTTGAAAACCTGTTTGATCATTTCAGTTTTGACATTTCTTATTGGAAATTCCACATCAGAATATAATTTATCTGAATCATTCAAAGTATAAGCCACTTTGATTGGTTCATCATTCAAATTAGATTTTGATAACAGAAATTCTTTATTGTAAACCCTTTTAACCGGTGAACTCAGACTCTTTTATGATGAACTCGAATGTTCAGATTTAGACTCCGGTTTTGACTCTTCATCCATATCCAACACCTGATCGACTACTTTCTTTAACAACTCAGACACATGATCAGTGTCAGACACTGTGAATGTGACATCGGTTTGTGACCCAAACGAGTCAATCTGAAAAGTTCTCGTCAATTCAAAAGGTGGAAACAGATGAATTGACTTGGAAAACAGCTTTTTTCACACTTAATTGTCTTGTTTTATTGATATAACAGCTTTTCAGATCAAACAACACGTCGACAGCACTTTGGTACCGAAATTACGAAAAGTTACAAATGATTTCGCATGAAGCCTATTTATAGAGAACTAATTTCGCATGAAACAGTCCCAAACGGAATTAGATTCAAGCGGAATCTAATTCCGCACGGAATTGCATATGCATACTTTCATGCGGAATTACACACTTTCATGCAAAATTACCTCTAAAACCTATTTTCTCGAACTACGTCCCTGATCTAAAATTCTTAATACAAGACTCGATACAAGACGAAGTCAACAGACGTATGCACCAACAAAGATTAGGTGTGAAAACCTCAAACTCTTGATTAAAATTTCTTATTGATCTGTATTTATATATAAAACGCGAGAATTCGCGTTGAATCAGGAGTGAAATCCATACTTTAACGCGAATTTTCATCGCTATTTCTAACAAAAGTGGGAACAAGTTGTTAAGCCAGGGGTGAAACCCGAACCTTGACGACCTATTCCGCTCAATTTTGCCTTTACAAAACTCTCACCAAAGTTTCGACGGACTCCAACGACCTGAAGACACGATATGACTAAAGGGATGCGTGCCGAATGCCCAAGAATCGAGGCAGAGGCACGATCCTGAAAGTCAAAATGTGAACGACAAGTCCTTGAGAATAGTCGAATTACCTTGGTTAGTCAATGTTTATCTAGCCGCAGACAATCCATTTCTCCATTTTTATATGTTCCGATTCTGAGCCCGTAACTGCTGACTCTGATAACTCGTCGATTTTATGTGTTTATATGTATTTACCTGCTTATGTGCTTAAATTTTGGAGACTTATTCGATTTTTGCTTACACTTCGATCAACACGCACGACTCGCACTCGGTTAGTCAATGTCCATAAGTTAAACATACCATAAATATCCTTTGCATAGCTTAGAAATAGGCTTTGAGAGGTTTGGTATGCTAAAACAAACTTTTGGATCATTCAGGGACTAAAAGTGTCAAAAAGTGCATAAGTTTGCACTTTCGCGCATAACTTACGTTCTGAATACATCCGGACATCCAAAAATTTATGTAAGCATCCTTATATTATGCCTTAGTGTTTGGCATGAGAAAAATCCATTCGTCGCGTCATTTGGATCGTCTTTCACGCTTATGCGCATTCCGTCGTAATTAAGCGAACATCGCAATCGTACGGCCAAACGAACCGACATCCGGAATATTTTTGAGCATATTTCATGTCCCCTACACTTTAACTTCATCTTAGAGCCTTGAAATGAGGTTAACGGGGCTTAAACGTGCCAAAAATGGGCCAAAATACGTGTTTCTGAAGTGCAGGGACCAAAATTGTAAATTCTGATCTGGGAACCTTAGGCGGGGCGCGTAAGGATTTACCAAATCCTTACGCGGGGCGCGTGAGACTGTCAGACAGATTCAATGTATCTATTTAATGCAGTTGGCCTTTCGTTCGATCAAGAGGCAATGCCCTTTCACCTAATCAAGAGCCAAGGGGCAATTTCTGACTTACCACAAGAATTTGACAAGTGTACGCTCGAGATCGCGGCACGATATTCGATAAACGATCCTAACGGTTCCACTTTTCCTATAAATACCCCCCCTTTTGTGTAAAAACCCACAAGAATCAGATCTAAAGCTCTAAGTTGGAACCATTGTTTCATACCTGAGCTATTTGATCTAGATTAGCACTCGGGGACCCTCCGTAAGTCTTCTTTCGCTCTTTTATCGCTTTTCGAGTCCGAAAGTCAATGTTTTGTTGACTTTCTGCATTGACCAGCTTATGGTCGATGCGAAGTTCATGGAACTTCATAACGTGAGCGTGATCACGATGGTTATAGTCCGTAGTGACTATACCTACTGATCACCACATTATCTAGGCTCAGTGACGAGTCATAGTTTCGGCCAAAATGTGCATTCTTGCATATTTTGTAACCAAACTACTCGTGGGCATCAAAGCCGTTTGTTTTGATGTCAAACCTGTTTTCTAAACTTAGTTAAGCATGTTCTAACATGCTTAGCTCGTCACGTTTAGTATAGTGCTTATATAGGGTCGTAAGGTAAGCGATCTAAACCATCGCTTATACTTTCGCACCCGACCCATTTGGTCGATCTTTAGGATCCGACCAAACACATTAGGTGACCATAGCTATAACCTTCCGAGGTTATACCTTGTGGTCACGATGTTAGGCGTTCCGAACGCGTTCTACGCGAACGACGCGTTAGGGTAGCGTAAGCTACCTAAACAGGTCGTGATGGACCGTAAGCACTTAGGTTAAGTTTCATTTTAGTATGTCGGCTTTGTTAAACCATATTACACGAGTCTCCATACTCGTTTGGTTTTCGAACCCGCGTACTGTCCGATCCTTCCGATTTGGTCCGGTATATTAACATAAGCTACCTATTAGGTGCCGTTGATATTCCGTGATCTTTAGCATTATCTGGTTATTGTACAAGGAACTCAAAGCAATCTCAGGTGAGTACATAGAACCCCATCTTTTACTGTTTTCCAAACTGTTTTGGGGTGAAACACATGTGCCTATCTGTTACTTTCATGCTTTCCATGTTTTCACATCGTATATCTGCTAATGCTCATTAGTACATTATAGTACATGATTTCATTACATTTTATGCTATGTATGCCCATTGTGTGCGTACTTAGTACATTGATTTACATAACATTTCTGTTGCATATATTTACTCAGCATATGGACACATTGATTTACATAAACATTTCTGTTGCATATGTTTACTCAGCATATGGACACATTGATTTACATGAACATTTCTGCTGCATATGTTTACTCAGCATATGGGCACATTGATTTACATAAACATTTCTACTTCGTATGTTTACTTAGCATACTTAGTACAATTGTTTACATCACATGCCTTCATTTTGTTATGACATTTGGTTTGTTTAACCTGGGACAATACATTCATTAACATTAGCTACGCCGTTCGTTAGTAGGTAGTGGTACCATAGGAATTGACAACTCCCATTCCTGAAGTCCTGGGTTTGATAGGACTGGAAGGAATGACCGAATTCGATATACATAACTTAGATAAACCTTTAATTTGTTTAAGGGTTTATCGCCACAGTCTCAAGGCTTGGATGTATGCATAGTTTACAATACCACATAAATGTTAATATCAATAGAGCATGCATTTTTCCACAGAACATAACGTTGATTTAAACCACGTGTTACTTCAACGACTTGTTTTGTGCATTTTATATATGGTTTAAGTTGATACATTTCGCTTACCATACATGATACATTTTGGGATGCACATTACATGATTTACATTGAACATAAACACGTTGACATTGACATACACATTTGGTGGTTTACATTTGAACATAAACATTTGACATGGTTTACACAATAACACTTGACATTTGGTTTACACATGAACAATTTACATGGTGGATTGGTTTGGGTAAATGATTTAAATAACGTGGCGTGTGTAATATGATACAAACATGGTGGATACGCCGCTGGTACTTCCTATATATAAATGTTTGTATAATATTACATATCGTGGCGTTATCTAAGTCATTTCAGTTTAGACACATTACATTTTACATAAGTAACATATACTTCACAAGACATTATTTTCACAGACAACTTATCTTATTCAACTCATTTTACTTGGTTATTCATTTAACCTTGCACTTATTTATACATATCCTTTGATGTTATCGTTTTTCAAATGGTTTACAAAGCAAGACAAATTCCAAGGTTCATGACTGACTGTTATTAAACATTCTTTAAACACAAGTCATGAATCCCATTTTCACAAAACCTATGTATCTCACAGGCATTTTTATGCTGACGTACCTACTTTCACATGTGTTTTCAGGAGCTGTTCCATAGGACGATGAACACGACACTAGGGCGGACCTGTGCCTTAGAGACTAAAAACTGAAGATAGAACTAGAATAACTGTGTTTTGAATTCTGTACTTCCTTTTAAGACAATGTAACACCCTTGTTTAATAAATAAAAATGTAACTTTAATTTCCATGGTTGTATAACAATTAATTCTGTCCACAACACTCCCCGACGTTTTCCGCCGCGGTTGCATGTTATACGCGGTCGGGGTGTGACAGAAGAGTTGGTATCAGAGCCAATGGTTATAGGGAATTAGGTTATTAGTAATGCTTTGACCTAGACTATAACTTTAGGACCCTAACACAAGTTATCTTGTGTTTAGAGTTTAAAACATGCACATCACCTATCCTTAGGTGATAACCACCACGGGAACTTCGGTTCCGAATCCGCTTTGAAAACTAATCATCTATTCTAGGATGATTGATTACTAGGTTTTGAACCCTCTATTGTAAGGTTTTGAACCCTCTGTTATAAGGTTTTGAACCCTCTATTGTAAGGTTTTGAACCCTCTGTTATAAGGTTTTGAACCCCTTTGGATTTTCAAAAATCCCGTCAAAGTTTTGGGTTAATAGTGTGAACACGTGCGAACTGGAAGAGTGAATGCCTGTACCCTGGGTTTTCTGTCTAAGGCTAGAGTGTTCGTACAAATCCACATAATCGGACCAGTCACTCTTACCTGGGAACTCTTGGGGTGAGTGTTCACTTATAGGCGAGCATGTCTTCGCGATACACTAATTCTGACCTATTTACTTTGACTAGACATTTCATGTCGCTTGTTTGCTTTGCGATGCATAACCGCCATCTTTGCTTTTGTTGATTTTGCTTCATCTCATTCTCTTCATCCAATCATCTCACTCGTTTCATTTCATGTTTTTCTCTTCTAGAATGCCTCCTCGACGCGACAACCAGATAGCTACTGCCGAGCTGGCGGAGATTATTGCGCAGCAGATGGCTGCTCAATTTCCGAATCTCTTTGCTCAATGGAACCAGGCCAACAACAACAACAATGGTACATGCAAATACAAGGATTTTAGCTCGGCTAAGCCACTCAAGTTTAGTGGTTCTGAGGGAGCAACTGGGCTTCTTCAGTGGTTTGAGAGCATCGAGAACACTTTCCGTCACGTGCAGTGTCCGGATAATCGCAAGGTCGAGTTTTCTTCAAGCGTGTTTCAGAAGAGGGCTCTTACATGGTGGAATGGGGTTATGAGAGATCAAGGTGCAGAAGTTGCTCTAGCTCAGACATGGGCTGAACTGAGAGCTCTTATGATGAGGGAGTTTTGTCCTCATCATGAACAGCGAGCGTTGGAGAAAGAATTTGATGTTTTGAAGCAAGATAGTGGCGAGCACAGGGCTTATACGGATAGGTTTGAGGAGTTGAGTCTTCTTTGCCCAACTATGGTTACCCCACTCGATAAGGCCATCGAAAGGTACATCGACAGCCTACCTGACTCAGTACAAGACATTCTCACTGGTAGCAACCCTACCACACTCCGTCAGGCAATCGAGTTATCAGCGACACTGACTGAGTCGCAGATTCGGAAGAATAAGCTACACAGGAAGGGTGACAAGGGCAAGAAACAGTCGGCTGACAAGGAAGATAGCAAGAAAGGTCAAAACAAGAAGGGAAAGGATTCTGGTTCCTCAAGGGGGTCAAGGAAGCGTAAGGCTTCCCAGAATTTTGCTGTCACTGCCCAAGCAAACCAGGCAGCTCCCAACCAGCCTCCAGCAAAGAAACCCTACTCAGGAAGTGCACCTTTGTGCAAACGATGCAACAGTCACCACCAGCCACAATATCAGTGCCGTTTCTGTACTAACTGTGGGAAATCGGGTCATCTTGCCGATGTTTGTCGATTTGCTCAGAATCACGCAGTCCAGAACCCTGCTCAACAGGTTGCTCAGCAACAGGGTCAGGCTGCACGACCAAACTACCCACCAGGTGCTTGTTATAACTGTGGGGATCTGACCCACTACAGAAATCGGTGTCCAAGGCTAGCCAACCAGAACCAGAATGCAAACCAGAATCCGGCACCGGCTCGAGGTCGAGTCTTTAACATGAATGCACAAGAAGCACAAGCAGACAACGAGGTGGTGAACGGTACGTTCTTTATTAATAATCAGCCAGCATCTGTTCTTTTTGATTCGGGTGCCGACAAGAGCTTTGTGTCATTGTCTTTTGAGACAATGCTTCGCGTGTCTAGAACGAAACTAGGTAAACCTTTGACAGTAGAGGTTGCCAGTGGAGAACCCATTGTTCTTAATTCTGTTCTACGCAACTGCCAGTTGAACCTTAACGACCATATTTTTCCTATTGACCTCACGCCAATGCAACTTGGAAGCTTCGACGTTATAGTGGGAATGGATTGGTTATCCAAGCATCGCGCAGAGATAGTTTGTTCTGAGAAGATTGTTCGTGTACCGCTGTCGACAGGCGAGATCCTACAAGTTCGTGGTGAGAAGCCTGCCGGTGGTCTCAAACTTATGTCTTGTTTTAAAGCACGGAAGTATCTGCGAAAGCACTACGTGGCTTTCCTAGCACATGTTACAGCAGATAAAGGCAAGGGTAAGACTAGTTCAGATATTCCTGTCGTTCGGGATTATTCCGAAGTATTCCCTGAAGACTTACCTGGTCTACCTCCAGCACGCCAAGTCGAGTTTCGTATTGATCTCGTACCTGGTGCAAATCCCATTGCCAGAGCTCCATACCGTCTTGCACCGTCTGAGATGCAAGAATTATCTAAACAGCTTCAGGAGCTCTCCGACAAAGGTTTTATCCGTCCTAGCTTTTCACCTTGGGGTGCTCCCGTTCTTTTTGTAAAGAAGAAGGATGGATCTTTTAGGATGTGTATCGATTATCGTGAGCTTAACAAGCTCACCATCAAAAATCGATATCCCCTACCTCGCATTGATGATCTCTTTGATCAATTGCAAGGCGCTTCTTATTTTTCAAAGATCGATCTACGATCTGGATATCATCAGCTTCGTGTACATGAAGAAGATATTCCAAAGACAGCGTTCCGTACTCGTTATGGACATTATGAGTTCACAGTCATGCCATTCGGTTTGACTAATGCTCCTGCTGTTTTCATGGACTTAATGAATAGGGTCTGCAAACCTTACTTAGATAAGTTCATCATCGTTTTTATTGATGACATTTTGATATATTCTAAGACACGAGCTGAACATGAGCAACATCTTCGTCTTACTCTGGAACTCCTAAAGAAAGAGCAACTTTTCGCGAAATTCTCCAAGTGTGAATTCTGGCTTAAAGAAGTTCAATTCTTAGGGCATATTGTCAACGAACAAGGTATTCATGTGGATCCCTCCAAGATCAGTGCCATTAAGGATTGGATACGCCTACTACTCCTACTGAAGTTCGTTCTTTTCTTGGCCTAGCGGGTTATTACCGCCGCTTCATTGAGAATTTCTCAAAGATTGCAGTTCCTCTAACTGCTCTAACTCAGAAGAACAAGCCATTTGATTGGGGAGTCAAACAAGACGAAGCGTTTCTGACTTTGAAACAGAAACTTTGTGACGCGCCTGTCCTAACTTTGCCCGAGGGTAATGATGATTTCGTCGTTTATTGCGATGCATCTAAATTAGGCCTTGGCTGCGTCCTGATGCAAAGAAACAAAGTCATAGCGTACGCATCAAGGCAGTTGAAGATTCATGAGAAGAACTACACCACTCATGATCTGGAGTTGGGTGCAGTTGTCTTCGCTCTTAAGATTTGGAGACACTACTTGTACGGTACAAAATGTGTGGTTTTCACGGACCACAAAAGTCTTCAACATATCTTTAATCAAAAGGAACTCAACATGAGGCAAAGACGTTGGGTTGAACTTCTATACGACTACGACTGCGAGATTCGCTACCATCCTGGTAAGGCTAATGTCGTAGCCGATGCATTAAGTCGCAAGGAACGTACTAAGCTTCATTGTGTACGTGTCCAATCTGTTATTCAAACCGATATCCAAGCCCGTATTTCTCAGGCTCAACAAGCTTGTGTTTCACAAGGCTTGATGGATAAGGAATTTCCTTATCACATAACACCTGCTCTTGAACTGAAGGACAATGGATCGTATTACTTCATGGACCGTTTGTGGGTCCCGAGCCAAGATAATCTTCGTACCTTGCTTATGGATGAAGCCCATAAGTCTCGTTATTCTATTCATCCTGGCTCAGATAAGATGTATAAGGATCTTCGTATACAGTATTGGTGGCCTGGTATGAAGAAAGACATTGCCTTATACGTGTCCAAATGCCTTACCTGTCTTAAGGTTAAGGCTGAACATCAGCGTCCTTCCGGATTATTAGAGCAACCGGAGATCCCAGTTTGGAAATGGGAAAACATTACTATGGATCTCATTACTAAACTTCCGCGCACAAAGAAAGGTCACGATGCCATCTGGGTAGTCGTGGATCGTCTTACCAAGTCAGCGCATTTCTTACCAATCCGTGAGGATTTTTCGGCTGACAAACTTGCTCAAATCTACGTAGATGAAATTGTAGCTCGACATGGTGTTCCTTTGAGCATCATTTCTGACAGAGATGCTCGTTTCACTTCTCATTTTTGGAGAACCATGCAGTCTGCTATGGGATCTCAACTTAATCTGAGCACAGCTTATCATCCGCAAACGGATGGTCAATCTGAAAGAACAATCCAGACACTGGAGGATATGCTTAGAGCTTGTGTGATCGATTTTGGTGGTAGTTGGGATTCACATCTTCCATTGATTGAATTCTCCTACAACAACAGTTATCACTCCAGCATCAACATAGCTCCTTTCGAGGCTCTCTATGGTCGAAAATGTCGTTCACCAGTCTGCTGGAATGAGATTGGCGAGGCTCAGCTTACTGGACCTGCCCTCATTTTAGAGACAACAGATAAGGTAAAGAAAGTTCGTGATAACCTTCAGACAGCTAGAAGCCGTCAGAAGAACTACGCGGACTTAAAACGCAAGCCCTTGGATTTTCAAGTCGGTGATCGTGTATTACTTAAGGTCTCACCTTGGAAAGGTGTGATCAGATTTGGAAAGAAAGGAAAACTTGCACCTAGATATGTTGGACCATTCAAGATCGTCGAAAGAATCGGTAAGGTAGCCTACAGACTTGAGTTACCTCCTGAACTTGGAAATGTTCATCCAACCTTTCACGTGTCCAATCTCAAGAGGTGTTTAGCTGATGAGAACCTCCACATACCGCTTGACGAAATTCGTGTTGATAAAACTCTGAAATTTGTCGAGAAACCAGTGGAAATCATGGAACGTGAAGTCAAGTGGCTCAAACGCAAGCGCATTCCTTTGGTCAAGGTTCGCTGGGAATCTAAACGTGGACCCGAGTTTACTTGGGAACGTGAAGATAAAATGAAGGCAAAATATCCGCATCTTTTTCCACGAGTTTCCTCTAAATAAATTTTGGGACGAAATTTCCACAAGTAGGGGAGACTGTAACATTTGTGCTTGTAATCGTCATGAACAGTTCTATTATCAATAAAACAATGTTATTTGATCCCAATGTTTTTTTGGTTGTGTTTTACATTTTTCATGTTTTAACTTTTGTTCAATTTCAAACTCTACATCGCTTTCTGGAGCATTATACGCAAACTGGTGCGTAAACGTACTCAGTCTAATGCGACAAATACTCCAGAACGTCAACATATACTCAACATACCTTAAATAACCTTTACATAACTTAGAAATAAGTTTTGAAGGCTTTGGTATAGCAAAAACAAGTTAATTCGCTTACAGGGACTAAACTTGACAAACTGCGAAAGTATACCAATTTGAACTGTAACAAACATTCCGGAACATGTCCATAAGTTAAACATACCATAAATATCCTTTACATAGCTTAGAAATAGGCTTTGAGAGGTTTGGTATGCTAAAACAAACTTTTGGATCATTCAGGGACTAAAAGTGTCAAAAAGTGCATAAGTTTGCACTTTCGCGCATAACATACGTTCTGAATACATCCGGACATCCAAAAATTTATGTAAGGATCCTTATATTATGCCTTAGTGTTTGGCATGAGAAAAATCCATTCGTCGCGTCATTTGGATCGTCTTTCGCGCTTATGCGCATTCCGTCGTAATTAAGCGAACATCGCAATCGTACGGCCAAACGAACCGACATCCGGAATATTTTTGAGCATATTTCATGTCCCCTACACTTTAACTTCATCTTAGAGCCTTGAAATGAGGTTAACGGGGCTTAAACGTGCCAAAAATGGGCCAAAATACGTGTTTCTGAAGTGCAGGGACCAAAATTGTAAATTCTGATCTGGGAACCTTAGGCGGGGCGCGTAAGGATTTACCAAATCCTTACGCGGGGCGCGTGAGACTGTCAGACAGATTCAATGTATCTATTTAATGCAGTTGGCCTTTCGTTCGATCAAGAGGCAATGCCCTTTCACCTAATCGAGAGCCAAGGGGCAATTTCTGACTTACCACAAGAATTTGACAAGTGTACGCTCGAGATCGCGGCACGATATTCGATAAACGATCCTAATGGTTCCACTTTTCCTATAAATACCCCCCCTTTTGTGTAAAAACCCACAAGAATCAGATCTAAAGCTCTAAGTTGGAACCATTGTTTCATACCTGAGCTATTTGATCTAGATTAGCACTCGGGGACCCTCCGTAAGTCTTCTTTCGCTCTTTTATCGCTTTTCGAGTCCGAAAGTCAATGTTTTGTTGACTTTCTGCATTGACCAGCTTATGGTCGATGCGAAGTTCATGGAACTTCATAACGTGAGCGTGATCACGATGGTTATAGTCCGTAGTGACTATACCTACTGATCACCACGTTATCTAGGCTCAGTGACGAGTCGTAGTTTCGGCCAAAATGTGCATTCTTGCATATTTTGTAACCAAACTACTCGTGGGCATCAAAGCCGTTTGTTTTGATGTCAAACCTGTTTTCTAAACTTAGTTAAGCATGTTCTAACATGCTTAGCTCGTCACGTTTAGTATAGTGCTTATATAGGGTCGTAAGGTAAGCGATCTAAACCATCGCTTATACTTTCGAACCCGACCCATTTGGTCGATCTTTAGGATCCGACCAAACACATTAGGTGACCATAGCTATAACCTTCCGAGGTTATACCTTGTGGTCACGATGTTAGGCGTTCCGAACGCGTTCTACGCGAACGACGCGTTAGGGTAGCGTAAGCTACCTAAACAGGTCGTGATGGACCGTAAGCACTTAGGTTAAGTTTCATTTTAGTATGTCGGCTTTGTTAAACCATATTACATGAGTCTCCATACTCGTTTGGTTTTCGAACCCGTGTACTGTCCGATCCTTCCGATTTGGTCCGGTATATTAACATAAGCTACCTATTAGGTGCCGTTGATATTCCGTGATCTTTAGCATTATCTGGTTATTGTACAAGGAACTCAAAGCAATCTCAGGTGAGTACATAGAACCCCATCTTTTACTGTTTTCCAAACTGTTTTGTGGTGAAACACATGTGCCTATCTGTTACTTTCATGCTTTCCATGTTTTCACATCGTATATCTGCTAATGCTCATTAGTACATTATAGTACATGATTTCATTACATTTTATGGTATGTATGCCCATTGTGTGCGTACTTAGTACATTGATTTACATAACATTTCTGTTGCATATGTTTACTCAGCATATGGACACATTGATTTACATAAACATTTCTGTTGCATATGTTTACTCAGCATATGGACACATTGATTTACATGAACATTTCTGCTGCATATGTTTACTCAGCATATGGGCACATTGATTTACATAAACATTTCTGCTTCGTATGTTTACTTAGCATACTTAATACAATTGTTTACATCACATGCCTTCATTTTGTTATGACATTTGGTTTGTTTAACATGGGACAATACATTCATTAACATTAGCTACGCCGTTCGTTAGTAGGTAGTGGTACCATAGGAATTGACAACTCCCATTCCTGAAGTCCTGGGTTTGATAGGACTGGAAGGAATGACCGAATTCGATATACATAACTTAGATAAACCTTTAATTTGTTTAAGGGTTTATCGCCACAGTCTCAAGGCTTAGATGTATGCATAGTTTACAATACCACATAAATGTTAATATCAATAGAGCATGCATTTTTCCACTGAACATAACGTTGATTTAAACCACGTGTTACTTCAACAACTTGTTTTGTGCATTTTATATATGGTTTAAGTTGATACATTTCGCTTACCATACATGATACATTTTGGGATGCACATTACATGATTTACATTGAACATAAACACGTTGACATTGACATACACATTTGGTGGTTTACATTTGAACATAAACATTTGACATGGTTTACACAATAACACTTGACATTTGGTTTACACATGAACAATTTACATGGTGGATTGGTTTGGGTAAATGATTTAAGTAACGTGGCGTGTGTAATATGATACAAACATGGTGGATACGCCGCTGGTACTTCCTATATATAAATGTTTGTATAATATTACATATCGTGGCGTTATCTAAGTCATTTCAGTTTAGACACATTACATTTTACATAAGTAACATATACTTCACAAGACATTATTTTCACAAACAACTTATCTTATTCAACTCATTTTACTTGGTTATTCATTTAACCTTGCACTTATTTATACATATCCTTTGATGTTATCGTTTTTCAAATGGTTTACAAAGCAAGACAAATTCCAAGGTTCATGACTGACTGTTATTAAACATTCTTTAAACACAAGTCATGAATCCCATTTTCACAAAACCTATGTATCTCACAGGCATTTTTATGCTGACGTACCTACTTTCACATGTGTTTTCAGGAGCTGTTCCATAGGACGATGAACACGACACTAGGGCGGACCTGTGCCTTAGAGACTAAAAACTGAAGATAGAACTAGAATAACTGTGTTTTGAATTCTGTACTTCCTTTTAAGACAATGTAACACCCTTGTTTAATAAATAAAAATGTAACTTTAATTTCCATGGTTGTATAACAATTAATTCTGTCCACAACACTCCCCGACGTTTTCCGCCGCGGTTGCATGTTATACGCGGTCGGGGTGTGACAACAAACGCGGGAATGATGCAGCTTATGAGCTGACTTGGGAAGAGTTGAAAGCCATAAGGATGGACGAATTCTGCCCTCCCCATGAATGCCAAAAGCTGGAGGACGAGTTCTGGAATATCAAACAGAAGGAAGGTGACAACGCTGCCCTGACTACTCGCTTTAAGCAGCTCAGCATCATCTGCCCTGATCAAGTGAAGACGTCTGACATGGCAATCAAGAAGTACATCCGAGCTCTACCCGACTGTGTTGCGGATTTTGTGCATGCCGAGAAAATAGCAACGATCGAAGAAACTTACTTGCTTGCCGCCGAAATCAACGACAAGCGAGTAAAAGCTGGTTTTTGGGATAAGCCTTCAAAGTCTCTGCATCAAGCTACCACCACACCAACCGCTGAAACCGCCACCGCTCAACCTTCGAAGTCATCACGCCGCAGGAAGAAGAACAACAACAGTAGCTCCAGCAACAAGAACTGTGCTATCACTACCACTACTGCTCCTCTGCAAGTCTTACCAGCTCAGCAGCAGTCTCATCACCGACCAGCACCAGTTACTTATGCACCGCCAGCAAAGCGTGCATACACAGGCCCCCACCCTGCTTGTCCAACATGCTCATATCATCATCCGGTGGGTCTTGACTGTCGTTTCTGCACTCACTACAATATGTACGGTCATTTCACTGCTAATTGCCGTACTGGTCCCCGTCAAGCGCCAGCTCAAGCCACTGCTCATCAAGCTCTACTCCCAGCCCCGCAAGGCCAATACGCGGCTCAGGCACCCGCGAACAACGCCCGAGTCTGCTTCGCATGTGGGTGATCCCTACCACTTTGCGAACATGTGCCCGAACAGGGTTGTGAAACAAGAGCCCCAGCAGCAGCAGCAGCAACACCAGCAGCCACAGCCTCAGCAACAACAACAAGCCGCACGCGCCAGAACCTTTAACATCAATATGCGCCAAGCCCAGACTGACAACAACGTGGTCAATGGTACGTTCCTTGTGAATGGTATTTATGCTTCATGTTTGTTTGATACTGGAGCTGATAACTGCTTTGTATCGTTTAAATTCGAGAAGCTCCTTATTCGTAAGTGCTCCCAACTCTCCTCGACGTTCGATGTTGAAGTCGCCACCGGAAGAACTGTCGCAATTAATTCTGTTCTTCATGATTGTACTCTTGAGCTCAACAATACATCTTCCCAATCGACCTTATTCCGATGCAACTCGGAAGTTTCGACGTCATAGTACGCTTGGACTTTCTTCGTGAAAACCATGCTGAAGTTGTATGCTTCGATAAAATGATTCGATTTTCGCTCGTGAGTGGTGATTTATTGTGTGTTTATGGCGAAATTGCTTCGAAAGGTCTCAAGCTCATGTCGCGTGTCCAAGCTAGCAAGTATCTCCGCAAGGAATATAGGGCTTTACTGGCTAATATTGTAGTAGCGGAGAAGGAAAAGAAAGGTAGTCCGGGAGTAGACGACGTCCTCGTGGTACGTGAATTTCCTCATGTGTTCCTGATGATCTTCCAGGTCTCCCGCCAAGTCGTGATATCGACTTTCTGTTAGGACCGGTTTTCAACTCCGAAACGATTGCGTGTGACACGTTCGACGTGCGGAATCCATGAACGTGCGTGACCGAACACACGAGAATGTACTAAATCTGTGATTCCATTGATAATATGAAAAGTACAAATGAACCGTGAGTCACCTCTTGCACTTTCTCTCTCTAGTTTCTCTCTCTAGGATCCAAGCTCTCCAAAGTAGCAAATGTGCAAAAGTCTCCAAAATGTTCTAAATGAGAACCCTAATGGTTCTATTTATAGGCCAAGGGGCTTAATGAGATTTCTCATTAATTACATAAATGCCACCTTGCCTTTCTATTAAATCTAACACTATAAGCTCAAGTATTCTTCTATTTCTGCTACGACTCAGGTTGACGAAGGCTATAGACATAAATGCACTAACAGACTCCCCGTTGGATATTGCCGTAGTCAATCCGTAGTCAAACTCGTAGCGACTTGTCTTTCTATCTCTTTGAGTCTTCTTGAAAATTTGACGTCTTCAGCAAACACAGACTCCCTCTTTCTTGAACAGAATCCCGGTGGATCTGTCTTCAACTTCAGCTTCTCCCCCTTTCGGTAGACTCTTCTCTTCATCAGGCTCCCTTTTCGTCAAGCTTCCGTGCTTTTGGGATCAACACCTGGCTTTCCGGTTACAAGCTCTTTCAGGATAGTCACCTGGCACCTTGAATGCACGCTTCCTCTTGCATTGAGCTCGTCTTCAGACTCCCCCTAAGACTCAGCTGTCGGGATCGTAGTCTGGTACAACATCTGCAATCCTCATACGTTTATAAGTAACAATGTTTTGAAATTGTCCAGGAATCGTAATCCTGGCTCTTTTAAACTTTCTAAATCAAGATCCTGGCTTTAAGATATAATAATATGAATATATCCAAGATTCACTTGATACTCTTCCCCTAACAATAAACTTCAAAGATTTGGCAATTTCAGCGAACCGGATCAGAAACTGGCTCTATTACAGATTTTAACAATATGAGCATCCAAATCCCTCATAGTTAATCATCCAAGTCCAAATTAATGACCTTGGAGATATCACAAACTGTATTTGATTTTTTATTTTAAAATTTCAAGTTTCAAATTAATGAACTTGTTTTATTTTCAGAAACACGACCAGCATACTTAGATTTTGAAACTTAGCTTCTCAGACATCGGTTGTCGAAAATAAATTGAAAATCAAAATCTTTTTGTATTTTTCTGAAATGTAAAGCAACAAATATTTACAAACATATTTACAGACAATATTTTTGTTTGAGTTCGTGTCAGAGGATCATATCAGTTTATGACAAATCACTAGCACCATTGAGCTTTAAACACTTTAAGTTCTAAACGTTTCACTTAGATTGTCAGTATACTGATCCACTTAAATTTTCACACAAACTTCAATTGATTCGAGATACGAGATTAATGTTTTAAGAACTTAAACTTATTCACGTGTCCCACCTCAGAATATACTCCCGTATCAAAGTTCCCTAGATTCAGTCTTACAGTTGAGTATACCAATCTGATATCTGTTCTCTGGGTTAGTGCGAGACCTTGAGAGCTCAGGTATGAACTTCCGTTCAGTCAAAGAGATGAAGGCTCGACTTTAGGTGTGTTCCCTTTAGGGAATCTTTTCTTCAACTGCAATTGATTCATATCTTTTGATATTTTTCAATTTTTGTGCAGAGGGTAAGCTTTTAAAAGCGCGTAAAGTAGTATACGAGGTATAGGCCATTGCTTCCGCAAAATCAGAAGACCAGGTATAATACCCCATATATCAAACAGTATAAAGACCTAGTATCTCAGAATCAGGCAATCTCTCAAACAAGATTTCGGGGGTTACCCATATATCCGACAGATGTTCCCCACGAGATAAGTAAGTATTTGATATTTAGGTTTATATCTCGAAAACAATCTACTAAGAGTGTAAAAACCTACTGGCACATCATCAGTGAGACCGTTTATCACATTAAAACATTCCATTTCTTTAGCGTACTGTGGTTGTCTACTGATGTACTATCATTTCCTCTTTTTACACAAAAACTCATTTTTGAATTTTTATCATGTTTTTGGCTTTTTCAAATTTTCTAATGTTTTTGTATTTTCAAAAATTTTCTTACTCCCCCTAAAATGCAAAATCATTTAAAGAAAATTTGACAAACCGACACTGATAGCTTTGTCTCGCCATCCATTTTCTGCTTTTCGTCCACTGAATTGCAGAAAATATAACGTACCTCCATGATTTACAACACATTGATTTTTACAGTTTGAAAACCGTTTTTCAATCTTGTGAAATTAATCATGTTTGTTCCGCCGTGAGGGTTTCAACATATTCAAGCAACATATATATATATATATTTAATAAAATAAAAAATATTTTTGGTTTTTTTAAAATCTTTCAATTTTTAGGGATTTTGAAATATTGTTTATTTATATACAGAAACCAAATAAACAAACTCCCTGTTCAACAGTCGCAGGGACCAGTAGCCTCCTCTTCTCGTGCCAGGCTGCTCCGACATTCTTCTTGACATTCAAATTTCTTTGGAAGCACCTCCACATTCAAATTACTCAATTACTTGAACAATTTAACCCATGTCTGTTTGACCTTAGGCATTTCAACACAATATGCTTCATTCAACTTCGGAAAATCTTTGTCATTTTGTACAAAGACTTTTTCAACTTTAGCATTGTCTACCAAAGTCACTTGTTTCTTAACACTCCATGTTTGACCTTTAGGAGTACCTCGTTTGTAAAAATGTGACTCTTTATGAACATTTTGATTCTGAACAACTACTTTTGGTTTCCAAAACTGGTTTGGTTTTTTTGCATCAATAGTTGTTTTCCAACTTTGTGTTGTTCTAAATCTGGGTGTCACAGGTTTCCATGTTTGTTGTGAGTCAGCCTTTGACATTTTCGGCTTCCAAGTTTGTTTTGAATCAAACTTGGTTGACTTCTGATTCACAACATTAGACTTCTTTTTCTTCTCACAACACCAACAGATTTCAGATTTGGACACTTGCGTGCAAGATGTCCAGTTTGATCACATTTGAAACATGTTCTCTTGGACACATCTTTGACCTGTTGTTTTTTCTGAGCATAGAACTCTTCATTAGACTGTCGTCTAAATTGGAGTTCTTTCTCTTTTTCGGAACTTGTTCCATGAACAAAATTCATCTTTGTCTAATAATTCGGCGTTTCATTTCTTTTCCAACTTTGTTTCTTCTTATAACCCAACCCATCCTTCATGTTTTTCTTTTTGTAACCAGGTTTGTTATAAAAAGTTTTCTGACATTTTCCAGCAAATTTTGGAATTTCAGATTTTTCAATCTCAACCATTTTGAAAACTTCATCAATCTTTTCTGAAATCACATTCTAAATCGGGAATACAATATCTAAGAATAATTTGTCCAATCCAATCATGGTATAAACCAATCATCATTCAAATTTTTCTCAGATTTTGAGTTTTTCAAATACTCTTCATGAAAACTTCCTTAATTTTCATCCTGTGATTCAGATTTACCTTTATCAACCGACTCTTCTTTCAACACACTTTCAACGACCTTACCTACCACCTCTGAATCACTTGAATCATCAGATTTGGAATAGGTTATGTCAATGTTATCTGGCAATATCCACCATGTTGAAAGCTTTTTCGACCTTCTCATTATCATAAAATGCGAACTTTTCCATTGGTGGAACTTGATGAAACTCTGAGCCAATACCTTTCTTGTTTTGCTCTGAATCTTTACTATCCGGTTTTAGATTGAAAATTCTTTCAAGCACATATGATGATGCATGATAACTATGTAACTTGTTGTTATCCTGTTATAAATCAGCTATTTGACGCTTTAACTTAGCAACATCCTCAATGTAAGAATTGACAACTTGTTGCTTTACTGAGTACTGTCGCTTAAGCGTATCAGTTGTTTCAGAATAGTATTTCAATCTGGATTGAACAAGTTTCATTTGACTCTTCACATTTTCATATGACTCTATTTTAATGTGATAAGCCAATTTTATTGAATCATATTCCTTTTTCATCTCTTGAAATGCATTTTCTTTTTGCAAACATTCTTCATTCATTTTTGAAACCTTTTCTTTTAAATTTTCATTTTCTTTTTCTAAAATTTTGCATTTTTGTGTCAGTTTTTCGTCATTATCTTTCAATTTTTTTTCATTTTATAGCATTTCTTTGCATTTATTTTTGAAAACTTCTTCGATTTTATTGAATTCAAGATCTCTTGTTCTGAATTTTTCGCCTTTTTCAGTACAAGCACTTCATGTTTCCATGCATTTCTTGCACGGTTCAACAGTTTCGATTAAGACTTCAGAATCAGCTTTTACCTCAGTGATTGGCACTTCGGTGTTGTTTGCTGTTTCAGTCTGATCAGCATCTTTCTTCTTTTCTTCTTCACCAACAGCTTCATCACCATCATCACCAGCAACTAAACTCTCATTCTTTACCTCTTCTTCTTCTTTCTTCATCATTTCTTCTTGACCAACTTGTTGTTCTTCAGTAACAGCCTTTTCTTCAACAACTTCTTTTATCACCTTCTCTTCTTCAAACTCGCGGTCATCACGTCACGAATTATCTTATCCAACTTTTTCAGATAACCTGTTTTATCTTTCGCAATATTCGAATAGTATTCGCCGGACAGAGGAATTACTGCAAGAACATCATCAAAAACCACTTCTTTTCTGTGAACGACGGGATCACCATTTCTGTTGACATAACAATCTCTTTTCTTGTCGTATCTTCCATAGTACTTTGCATCCTCGTATTCTTCTTGCATTTTCTCAATTCTGCATCCTGCAAAGAATCTTTCTCTTTCGGTTTTCTCTCTTAGAATCTCTTCTCGAGTTTTCTCCTTTATTTCAGCAACAAAAACATGATGAACATGTTTTTTGTGAAGAGTTTCTGTATCTTCCTTTGTTCTAATTTTGAATCGATAATCAATACGATCTTCTTCTGGAAGAATTTCACTCCAGTCATATCCTTCATCATCATGGAAAACTGCACAAGCTCTTTACTTTTCTTTTGTATTGTATTGTTTTCAATTAATTTTGGCTCTTCTTTGCTTCGGTGGTAGATCGCCTTTCGATAATAATCATCTCTGAAAGGATGTTCATTTCCATCAACTGCAGAGTTGTTGCATTCTCTCTTGAAATGACCTTTTTGCTTACATTTGAAGCAGGTCACTTTGGACTTATCAAATCCAAGCTTTGTTGATGGTCCACCGATGGTCTGTTTACCAGTAATCTCTATGTATCTCTGAGCTCTGCGGATGCAACTTGCTAGACACCAGCGAATATCAATGAGTTCCATCTCTTCGGATCAATCTGGTCGTAGTCTTCTTTGGTTAATTCAGAGTTTCCAATTTTGCCAGCTACTAGACCCTCATATGATTCCAGAACAGATGCAAGGAAGCTCATTTGCTGTTTGACAGAATTGATGCTCATAGCCAGAGAATTCTTCAATTTGAGAGCAATGTTGCACAGTATTTCCTCTGACTCTTTAGGATTAGCTTTTGAATAAGATGAATGATATCCCGGATTGTAGCTTGATGAGCTGTTCTGTGGTTCCTTTGTCTTCTCACCACTAAATGCTATCTTTGGTGATTCACCAGCTTTCACCGAAGGTATGTTACCTTTGTAATAAAGACCAACATTCTGTTGATGTGAGGAACTGCTCATCTTGCTTTGTTTCTGCAATTCAAGCTCATGAGTTTCAATCTTTTCAATTAACGCATCGATAGAAATTGTATCATATAAAACATCATTTTTCAAGATAAACACAAACGTTTGCCACTTATCAGCTCGTGGTAACGCTTCTATGATTTTGTCAATTATTTCCTCTCTCGTTTTCACAATTTCAAACCTTTCAAGTTCAATTTTTAGATGACAAAAACGTTCAATCATTTGTCTCACTGACTCTCCCTTTAAGCTATCAAACAAATCAAATTCCTTTTTTAGTAAAGCAATTTTGTTCTTTTTAATTTGTTTGCCACCTTCGGCTTTAACCCTTAACGCTTCCCAAACCGATTTTGATGACCCATCATGATTTAACAAATAAAATATATCATCTTGGATAGATTGTTGAATCAAAGCGATCATCTTCTGCTCATATGCAAATTTCTGTTTGTCTTCATCTGAAAGATCTTTGAGAGGGATCTCTTCTTTCTTGTCATTGATCGGTCGACTGTATCCAAATTCTAAGCAAAACCAGCTCTTGTGAGCATATGCCTTGGTCCAGTTCAGGAATCTTTCTTTCCACCAAGTGTAATCCTCTATTTTCTCAAACTTAGGTGGTTTCGAATAGGTTCCATAAAAATTATCATGTTTTATATTGTCATTGATCGTTTTTGTTATGGATTTGGGTGTGACAGTTGAAGTCTCAGATGATTCGGATGTAAACGCGTTGTAGAACGTGTTGTAGAACTCTTCAGCCATTATATGAACTTCTCGAATCTTAGCACCTATTAATCACCTGAATCACGCAAACAACAATGATCAGTTCTAAAAATTATCAAACAACTTGAATCGGACGGATATCCGATCGAGTGAGTCAACAAAAGTCAATAGTGAAAATAATCAGTTTTGTCCGATCGGGCAGGGTGCTGGTCGATCGGACAGGGTGCTGGTCGATCGGACAAACCTATTTGACTTTAACAATGAATTGTGATATTCAACATATTCTCATATGCAAACTGCCATTTCTTATGCACACAACAATCAATGCCCTATCAATTCACATGCAAACTGAAACAAATCACAAGCTATTATGTCAAACAATTTCTTGGGCCAATTGAATATCTCTTATTCACGTGAAACTCTGATTTCAACAATTAAAGTGGCCGACAACTTATCAACTACACATATCACGTGATGATTTTATCGAATCAATGCACAATTATCAATATGAGCAACAAACATAAAAGTCTTTTAATTTTGATTGTGCCGCAAACAAGGATTCACATGGATTACATTCAACTTTATTTTCAATATAATTGTGATTGGGCCGATGAATTTAGTGGATCTTGACTTTAGTTAATTGATCATCACATGCACTTAACTCATGACACTTTATGACAACAGATTATTATGATCACATGTACTCCAATAAAGTTGACTGTCAAAGCTGATTAATGCTGACTAATTATGAAATGCAGACAATGTTGACAAAGTGGCTTTAGTGAGTGATGTGTTTTGAAACGAAGTGCTGACTGTGCGGGTGGGATGCCAGCCGATCGGTTGGGACGCTAGCCGCTCGAACAGCTGTCCGTTCGGTTAGGTCAACAGGTCAATGTCTTTAATGAATTGAAGTGATGATGCTAACCGATCGGTTGGCAAGTCAACAGGTCAACAACTTTTAAATGAATAACAGTAACGTGTGACAATGAATCGGACTGCTGTCCGTTCGGTCAGCAGTCAACAAGTCAACTATTTTAAAGAGTATAAAGTCTGGTGCAGTGGATCGGACAGGTGTCCGATCAGCCAGAAGCCAAAAAGGTCAAAGACTTTATGTAAAGTTTTGCTTTGGATCGGACAGCTAGCCGATCGGTTGACTAGCCGATCGGTTGACATTCAACAAATCATGAACAACAACATTAACCATTTCATCAACTTTTTCGAACAGAAAATTCAAGATATTTTTCAAATGGCTTTGAAATAAGATCTGAAAATTTGTAGGCTTTTAGATCAAGTGATTTCGCATATCATATCCAAAAATCATTAGTTTTGAACCGTTAAAACCCGTTTAATTTGGCGATTTTCAGTTGAAAATGTGAAGAGATGTAAAAGTGAAGAAATAGATCAAATCTGAGTGAAAATTGAATCTGATTCTGATGATTTTCCGTGCGAAATCGTGCGTTTGATCCGTGCAATCGAGCTCCTGCTCTGATACCACTTGTTAGGACCGGTTTCAACTCTGAAACGATTGCGTGTGACACGTTCGACGTGCGGAATCCGTGAACGGACACGAGAACGTACTAAATCTTTGATTCCATTGATAATATGAAAAGTACAAATGAACCGTGAATCACCTCTTGCACTTTCTCTCTCTAGTTTCTCTCTCTAGGATCCAAGCTCTCCAAAGTAGCAAATGTGCAAAAGTCTCCAAAAAGTTCTAAATGAGAACCCTAATGGTTCTATTTATAGGCCAAGGGGCTTAATGAAATTTCTCTTTAAGTACATAAATGCCACCTTGCCTTTCTATTAAATCTAACACTATAAGCCCAAGTATTCTTCTATTTCTGCTACGACTCGGGTTGACGAAGGCTATAGACATAAATGCACTAACACTTTCGTATCGACCTCATTCCTGGAGCCAACCCTGTTGCCAAAGCTCCTTACCGACTCGCACCGTCCGAAATGCGCGAACTCACAAACCAACTCCAGAAATTACTTGAGAAAGGCTTTATTCGCCTGAGCACCTCTCCTTGGGGCTCGCCAGTCCTCTTCGTTAAAAAGAAGGATGGGTTGTTCAGGATGTGCATCGACTATCGGGAGTTGAATAAGTTAACTCTCAAGAACCGCTATCCCCTGCCCCGAATTGACGATTTTTTTGATCAGCTACAAGGTGCTACGTGTTTCTCGAAGATCGATCTACACTCAGGCTATCACCAGCTACGCATTCAGGAGGAAGATATACCCAAAGCCGCTTTTCGCACTCGCTACGGCCACTATGAGTTCGTTGTTATGCCATTTGGTTTGACCAACGCACCCGCGGTTTTTATGGATCTGATGAATAGCGTGTGTAAGCCATATCTCGACCATTTCGTCATCGTGTTCATCGACGATGTCTTGATCTATTCCAAATCGAAAGCCGAACACGCGCAACATCTACGTTTAGTTCTCGAGCTACTCCAGGGAAATCAACTCTATGCCAAGTTCTCCAAGTGCGAATTCTGGCTAGAGGAGGTTCAGTTTCTGGGTCATATTGTCAATAGTCAAGGTATTCATGTCGACCCCGCGAAGATTGAAGCAGTTAAGAGTTGGATTACGCCGAAGAACCCGTCTGAAGTCCGTTCTTTTCTCGGATTAGCGGGCTATTATCAACGATTTATCGAAGGATTCTCAAAAATCGTGGTGCCGCTTACCGCTCTTACGCATAAAGACAAGCCTTTTGTTTGGGGAACCAAACAAGAGTCTGCTTTCCAAACCCTCAGGCACATGCTTTGCAATGCTCCTGTTCTCACATTGCCCGACGGAAACAAAGACTTCATTGGCTATTGTGATGCTTCCAACCTCGGTCTTGGTTGTGTTCTTATGCAGCGAGACAAGGTTATAGCTTACGCGTCTCGTCAGCTCAAAATCCACGACAAGAACTATGCAACCCATGATCTCGAGCTAGGCGCGGTTGTTTTTGCATTAATGATTTGGCGCACTACCTGTATGGTACCAAGTGTACGATATTCACCGATCACAGGAGTCTACAACACATCTTTGGTCAGAAAGAACTTAACATGCATCAACGCCGATGGGTAGAACTTCTCAACGATTACTACTGTGAGATTCGTTATCACCCAGGCAAAGCAAATGTCGTAGCCAACGCTCTCAGCAGACGGAGTTATTTGATCAGCATTCGTAATATCCAAGCCCAACACGATCTCGGAACCCTCATCCGTGAAGCCTAGCATGCCTGTTTCAATGAGCGCACTTTGAAGAAGGAAAGAATCTACCACGATGGAACTCAACTTGTAAGTAAGTAGAATGGGATCTTCCATTTTCTAGACCAAATTTGGATCCCTAAACGGACCGATTTGCAACAGATTTTGATTGACGAAGCCCACAAAATATTATATTCATCCCGGTGCCGACAAAATGTACCAGGATCTTCGCTACAAGTACTGGTGGCCGGGCATGAAAAGGGATATCGCTCTCTACGTTGGAAAATGCCTGACTTGTGCAAGGGTCAAGGCTAAACACCAAAGACCCTCTGGCTTACTCGAACAACCACCAATCCCTATGTGGAAGTGGGAGAGTATAGTTATGGACTTCATAACAACGCTTCCACACACGTCATCAGGTCACGACAGCATCTGGGTTGTTGTCGACCGATTGACTAAATTAGCTCACTTTTGCCAATACGGGAAGACTACAAGGTAGAACGATTAGCCCGAATCTACACCGATGAGATCATTTGTAATCATGGGACGCCTCGCGTCATCATCCCTGACCGTGATGCTCGGTTTACCTCGCGACTGTGGGAAACATTTCAAGCGGCTCTCGGTACTACGCTTAACCTAAGTACCGCATTCCATCCTCAAACCGACAGTCAGACTGAAAGAACGATCCGTACTCTTGAAGACATGCTCCGTTCGTGTGTCATAGATTTCGGTGGTAATTGGGATAAATACATGCCGTTAGTCGAATTCTCGTATAACAACAGTTATCATTCCAGCATTCAGATAGCACCATTCTAGGCTTTATACGGAAGAAGATGTCGATCGCCTATTGTATGGCACGAGATCGGTCACCCGCAATTAACCGGTCCCGAGCTATTGCAAGAAACGACTGACAAAGTCCTCCAAATTCGAGACAACTTATTGAAAACTCGAAGTCGACAGAAAAGTTACTGTGACAACCCGTACTCCAGAACTATGTTACTTGAACGAATACATGATATGTTTTGTGTTACACGGTTGTGTGAGTGATTAAATGTTACATGTTACGTGATTTAATGTGATTGCATATGTTACTACTTGAACGATTAGTGAAACATTTATAAGAACCCACTCGGTCCATATGGTTGGACTCGAGACCATGAGGAAACCCAAGTGGGGGTTTCGGCCCACTTCCCTTCACACGCATATATACACACATTACCTCTAGGGTTTTAGTTTTACACAACTTAGCAATCAAGAACACACACAAACTCTCCCTCTCTTCTTCGCAAACCGAAGGCAGCCAAGGACTTTCCCCCATCGGAGATCATTGTCCACGGATCAATCCTACTCTCCTTTCAATCGGTTAGTGGTTTGTGTTTTCTTGGTTGAATGATGTATGTTGTATGCTTTCGGATTGATTGGTTGTGATGATATTATGTGATAACTAGGGTTCTTGCTATGATTATTAATGAAGGTTCTTGATGTCATAATATTCATACAATTCGGTTTGCATGATGTTAATCGGACACTATGTTCCTGTTATTGTTTTGATGCGTATATGAGTAATCGGTCCAAGTATATGTTAGCCGGCTAGGTTGCATGCTAGTTCAATAATATGATTCATGTTTCGGTTTAGGTCTGTTTGATGATCTGATTACGTGTTCTTGAGGCTGTCATGAATATGTTAATGATGCTAATTTGAAGATGCTATGAAACTGTTATTTTCGGTATTTGATCTGTTTCCGAAACTGCTGAATATGTTTGCTGAAATCACGGATTAGTTGTTATTGTTATTTAAGGAATTCAGGAAAAGCTGTTACACGCATGGTTGCGACTCAGATTGCGAGTCGGGAACCCACAGTCTCGACTCGAGACCACAACGACATCAGCCGCAATCATGGTTGCGAGTCCCGTTGCGACTCGTAACCGGACCATGATGAACCGAGACCAGCCATTGCGACTCGCAACCTACTGTTGCGACTCGTAATCTCCTGATGTGACTCGTAACCCGGTTGCGACTCGAGATCCCCGTTGCGACTCGAGACCGGCTATTACACATACACTGTTTTGGGCCTACTTTGTCACGGGCCCAATCGTACGACTGTTATGCTATTGGACTGCTTACCTGTTGGGCCGACATGCTATTTGGGTGAATACTATTGGGCCGGGTTATGGTTGGGACGAATACTTAGATTGTTTATCGATACGTATACGTGTTTACCATGAATCCTTGTATGCTTGCAACGTGGTAACTTATGTGATACATACGTGCGATACTTGAACCGAACCTGACTTACATAATAAACCATGATAGGACGTGGTTGATCATTTACTTGCTACCTGTACTCTTTGTGTATCTGCCGAGCAATCCAAGGTGAGTTCACACAGCCAAGGCATGGGGTTCCCAGGGTGGGAATGGGATTGAATAAACTATACGTACATACTTAGTTAACAGAACATAATGATATGAGTCCTCAGGGTGAGGGTGGTGAATGATAAGATACGGCTAGACTAGTATACCAATTGAACTGATCTTCGCATACACGCCAGGGGTTGGCTGCGATATTATGACTGATCTTCGCACACATGTCTTGGATAGGCCGCGAACTATATACTAAAACTTCGCACACATGCCAGGGTGGCCGCGATACAAATATACATAGTCTAGAATACTTGGGAACTTTCCCCAATCTTCGCATACATGCCGAAATGGCCCGCGATACGAATCAATACTATACATGAACAATGAACGAACTAATACGATGCATGACTAGATAAACAAACGAAATGTTTGCTATACTACTCCATTACTGAACTTATTTTCTGTGAACTCGCTCAACTAGTTTGTTGATTATTTGCTGCATGCCTTGCAGGACCTTAGGTACATTATGGAGCTTGCACAGGGAGGAGCAGGTCGTTGTGGGCAAAGGATCTTGAATGATGTTTCAACACTTATGTTAAATCAAACATACTATTGTTTGGATTACTTAAATGCTTCCGCTATACTTAATTATATTACATGTTCAATATGATTGGTGGTTAGGATCCTGGTCATGTCACGCCTCCAAGCGGTGATACTCCGCGTGTGGATTTTGGGGGTGTGACAGATTGGTATCAGAGCCATTGGTTATAGGGAACTAGGTTTTAATGTGGGAAAACGTTTTTATTAAAACCAGACTATAACCAGAACAGTGCTCTCAACGATCCACAACGACGCTTCGCTCCACGTGCAAGACTCGACATCTTAGGTAATAAGGTTTATGTTTATTGCCTGTTTGCTAGAACTGCTTAGAACTTTGCTCGCATTACGTTTAGATACACATGCTTTGATTACATGAGAACACCTATATGCCCATACTTTTCTGTCATCGCCCTACTCGCGAGCCACTCTTATTTACATTACTTATACTATGAAGATCATGTCTGGACGAATCAACATGACTCAAGCCCAGCTAGAGGCTCTCGTTCAAGCTCAAGTTGCTGCGGCAGTTGCAGCAGCTCAAGCAGGTCAACACGCGCAGCAGCCTGTCTGCACTTTCAAGAATTTCATGGACTGTCGTCCAAACTCTTTCAGCGGCACAGAAGGAGCGGTTGGACTCCTCCACTGGTTCGAGAAGCTAGAATCAGTATTCGAGATGTGCGAGTGCCCTGAGGCTCGCAAGGTCAAGTTTGCCACCGGCACCTTGGAGGGAATAGCACTAACTTGGTGGAACGCCCAAGTTCAAATCTTAGGGTTGGCAGCTGCTAACGCCACCCCATGGAACGATTTTAAGGAACTCATCAAGCGTGAGTATTGCACGCGTGAAGACATTCACAAGCTGGAAGACGAGCTGTATAATCTGAAAATGATTGGGTCGGAGATCGAAGCGTATACGAAACGGTCAAACGAGCTGGCAGTTCTGTGTCCTACTATGGTGGACCCTCCATACAAGCGCATTGAGTTGTATCTCAAGGGTTTGGCGCCAGAGATTCAGAGCCACGTGACGTCGGCTAACCTCGAAAACATCCAGGAAATCCAACGCCTCGCTCATCGCATCACCGACCAGGCAGTGGATCAGAATAAACTGCCTAAGCGTGTCAACGCTACTGCTACAGTCACTTCAGCTGCTACTACTGCTACACCCAGCGACAACAAACGGAAATGGGATGGGGATTCCGAACAGTCTCAAGCACAGCAGCGCAGGACGAATGACTACCAGAATCCGAGTCAGCAATCATCTGGCAGTCAGGAGCAGGGTGGATACAGGGGAGTACACCCACTATGTAACAAGTGTAACAAGCACCACAGTGGAAGGTGTCGCAAGGAACGTTGCCAGAGATGTTTCAAGATAGGACACGAAGCCAAAGATTGCAGGAGCTCACGACCTGCAAACCAGAATCAGCAACTTCCACCACCAGCTCCTCAGAACCCACAGCAGCAGCAGCCACAACGTGGAAATCGGGGATGTTTCCAGTGTGGGGCAGAAGGTCATTACAAGCGCGATTGCCCACAGTTGAACCAGAATCAGAACAACAACAATAACCAGGGCAATGGGAACAACAACAACAATAATGGCAACGAGGCAAGGGGTCGAGCTTTCATGCTAGGACAAGGAGACGCTGTTTGAACTTATAACTCGTTTTGGGATTTCCTTTATTATGTCTCTGTTACTCAAACAAAGTTTGGTTTGAACACGAATCGTACTGGGTTTTATGGACTATTTTAATTACTATACTTTATGTTTGATATGATGGATGGTTTGATATTATTTGAACACTCCTGCCGTATTTAAGGACCTTATGAACAGGGTGTGCAAACCCTACATAGACAAGTTCGTCATAGTATTCGTGAAGTTCACTTCTTAGGCCGCGTAGTGAACAGGGATGGGATCCATGTCGATCCATCCAAGGTAGACTCAACCAGAAACTGGCCTGCACCACGAGCTACAGACGGTTTACCAAGGATTTCTCGAAGATTGCTCAGCCACTTATGTTACTGACACAGAAGGGTGTCACCTATTGCTGGGAGAGCCCCAGGAGACTGCTTTTCAGCGCGACAAGGTTATCGCTTTCGCCTCTCGTCAACCCAAGATTCACGAGCACAACTACACAACGTACGATTTAGAGCTGGGAGCTGATGTGTTCGCGCTTAAGATATGGCGACACTACCTGTACGGTACCAGGTGCACGATTTACACCGATCACAGGAGTCTCGAGCATATTCTTGAGCAGAAGGATTTGAACATGCGTCAACGACGATGGGTTGAACTACTTAGCGACTACGAATGCGCCATCAAGTACCATTCAGGCAAGGCCAAGGTTGTGGCGGACGCCCTCAGTCGGAAGGACACCCTACCTCAGCGCGTGCGAGCGCTACAGCTTACGATCCAGACTAGCCTGCCAGCACAGATACGAACTGCTCAGATAGAAGCACGGAAGCCCGAAAACGTCAAGGCTGAATGCCTTACGCGGCTCATGACAACGATTAGGACAGAAGGCAGACGGCGCCTACTATGTAACGGGGCGTATTTAGGTCCCACTTTATGGCGGTCTACGCGAACTTGTGATGGATGAAGCTCACAAGCCTTACCACTCAGTACATCCAGGGTCGGATAGAACGTACTAAGACATCAGCACTACTTATTGGTGGCCTAGTAGGAAGGCCCACATTGCTACATACGTCGGAAAATGCTTGACCTGAGTGAGAGTCAAGGTTGAATACCAGAAACTAACAGGGCCTACTTCAGCAGCCTAAGATACCTCAGTGGAAATGGGAAGAAATTTCCATGGATTTCGTTACAGGCCTACCTCGATCCCAGCATGGGAACGATACCATATGGGTGATCGTGGATCGACTCACCAAGTCTGCACACTTCCTACCGATTAAGGAAACGGACAAGTTCTCCACTCTCGCAGACATCTATCTTAAAGAAGTTGTTTTGAGGCACGGGGTGCCCACGTCCATCATTGCGGGTCGCGATGCACGATTCACGTCAGAACTTTGGCAAGCAATGCACAAACCATCCGACTCACGATTAAACATGAGCGCAGTAGCATACAAGCCGCACCATTCGAGGCATTGTACGGGCGTAGATGCCGGTCACCTCTCTGTTGGGCAGAGGTGGGGAATAGTCAGATCATGGGTCCAGAGATTGTAATGGACGCCACAGAAAAGATTGCACAGATACGACAACGCATGGCGGCAGCACGCGACCGTCAGAAAGCCTACGCGGACAAGCGTAGAAAGCCATTGGAATTTCAGGTCGGGGACCATACGAGATCATAGAACGCATAGGCAGGGTAGCCTATAGATCGAACGTACCAGCTGAACTCGGGGCAGTTCACAATGTCTTTCATGTGTCGAACTTAAAGAAATGCCTATCAGATGAAACCCTCATCACTTCTTTTAAGAACTTACTATCGACGGGCGGTTGCAGTTCGTCGGGGAACCAGTTGAAATCACGGACCGGGATATGAAGGTCCTCAAACACAAGAAAATCCCTCTTGCTCGAGTTCGTTGGAACTCCAAACGTGGCCCAGAGTACACCTGGGAACGCGAAGACAGGATGAC
The DNA here is from genome assembly GCF_002127325.2 of Helianthus annuus. NCBI lineage: Eukaryota > Viridiplantae > Streptophyta > Magnoliopsida > Asterales > Asteraceae > Helianthus > Helianthus annuus. The sequence continues at coordinate 75,593,239 of NC_035435.2, read as the reverse complement.
AGAAAAGTACCCCCAGTTATTCGAAACCAATGCTACCACTACTGAGGCTGAAGCTACTACTTCGGAATTTCGGGACGAAATTCCAGATCAACGGGGGGAGGATGTGACACCCCAGGAAAAACCAGTGAACGATTAAACTTACCTAGCTTCCTCAGTGAGTGCATACCAAATTTCGGGACGAAATTTCCAATTAGTTGGGGATAATGTGACAACCCGTACTCCAGAACTATGTTACTTGAACGAATACATGATATGTTTTGTGTTACACGGTTGTGTGAGTGATTAAATGTTACATGTTACGTGATTTAATGTGATTGCATATGTTACTACTTGAACGATTAGTGAAACATTTATAAGAACCCACTCGGTCCATATGGTTGGACTCGAGACCATGAGGAAACCCAAGTGGGGGTTTCGGCCCACTTCCCTTCACACGCATATATACACACATTACCTCTAGGGTTTTAGTTTTACACAACTTAGCAATCAAGAACACACACAAACTCTCCCTCTCTTCTTCGCAAACCGAAGGCAGCCAAGGACTTTCCCCCATCGGAGATCATTGTCCACGGATCAATCCTACTCTCCTTTCAATCGGTTAGTGGTTTGTGTTTTCTTGGTTGAATGATGTATGTTGTATGCTTTCGGATTGATTGGTTGTGATGATATTATGTGATAACTAGGGTTCTTGCTATGATTATTAATGAAGGTTCTTGATGTCATAATATTCATACAATTCGGTTTGCATGATGTTAATCGGACACTATGTTCCTGTTATTGTTTTGATGCGTATATGAGTAATCGGTCCAAGTATATGTTAGCCGGCTAGGTTGCATGCTAGTTCAATAATATGATTCATGTTTCGGTTTAGGTCTGTTTGATGATCTGATTACGTGTTCTTGAGGCTGTCATGAATATGTTAATGATGCTAATTTGAAGATGCTATGAAACTGTTATTTTCGGTATTTGATCTGTTTCCGAAACTGCTGAATATGTTTGCTGAAATCACGGATTAGTTGTTATTGTTATTTAAGGAATTCAGGAAAAGCTGTTACACGCATGGTTGCGACTCAGATTGCGAGTCGGGAACCCACAGTCTCGACTCGAGACCACAACGACATCAGCCGCAATCATGGTTGCGAGTCCCGTTGCGACTCGTAACCGGACCATGATGAACCGAGACCAGCCATTGCGACTCGCAACCTACTGTTGCGACTCGTAATCTCCTGATGTGACTCGTAACCCGGTTGCGACTCGAGATCCCCGTTGCGACTCGAGACCGGCTATTACACATACACTGTTTTGGGCCTACTTTGTCACGGGCCCAATCGTACGACTGTTATGCTATTGGACTGCTTACCTGTTGGGCCGACATGCTATTTGGGTGAATACTATTGGGCCGGGTTATGGTTGGGACGAATACTTAGATTGTTTATCGATACGTATACGTGTTTACCATGAATCCTTGTATGCTTGCAACGTGGTAACTTATGTGATACATACGTGCGATACTTGAACCGAACCTGACTTACATAATAAACCATGATAGGACGTGGTTGATCATTTACTTGCTACCTGTACTCTTTGTGTATCTGCCGAGCAATCCAAGGTGAGTTCACACAGCCAAGGCATGGGGTTCCCAGGGTGGGAATGGGATTGAATAAACTATACGTACATACTTAGTTAACAGAACATAATGATATGAGTCCTCAGGGTGAGGGTGGTGAATGATAAGATACGGCTAGACTAGTATACCAATTGAACTGATCTTCGCATACACGCCAGGGGTTGGCTGCGATATTATGACTGATCTTCGCACACATGTCTTGGATAGGCCGCGAACTATATACTAAAACTTCGCACACATGCCAGGGTGGCCGCGATACAAATATACATAGTCTAGAATACTTGGGAACTTTCCCCAATCTTCGCATACATGCCGAAATGGCCCGCGATACGAATCAATACTATACATGAACAATGAACGAACTAATACGATGCATGACTAGATAAACAAACGAAATGTTTGCTATACTACTCCATTACTGAACTTATTTTCTGTGAACTCGCTCAACTAGTTTGTTGATTATTTGCTGCATGCCTTGCAGGACCTTAGGTACATTATGGAGCTTGCACAGGGAGGAGCAGGTCGTTGTGGGCAAAGGATCTTGAATGATGTTTCAACACTTATGTTAAATCAAACATACTATTGTTTGGATTACTTAAATGCTTCCGCTATACTTAATTATATTACATGTTCAATATGATTGGTGGTTAGGATCCTGGTCATGTCACGCCTCCAAGCGGTGATACTCCGCGTGTGGATTTTGGGGGTGTGACAGTTACGCCGATAGACGACGCAAGCCCCTTGAATTTGACGTTAGTGACTACGTACTCCTAAAGGTATCACCTTGGAAGGGTATGGTCAGATTCGGCAAGAAAGGGAAACTAGCACCTCGATATGTGGGACCTTTTAAGATTCTGGAAAGGATCGGAAAAGTCGCCTACAGACTCGAACTACCGGAGGAACTTAGTAATGTCCACCCGACTTTCCATGTGTCAAACCTCCGAAAGTGCCTGGCTGAGCATGATCTAATTGTACCTCTCGATGACCTGTAAGTAAACGAAACACTACACTTCGTGGAGAAGCCTGTCGAAATCATGGATCGCCAAACAAAGCAGCTTAGACGCTCACGCATTCCTATTGTGAAAGTCCGATGGGAAGGCAAACGAGGCGTAGAGATCACTTGGGAACTCGAAAGCGATATGAAGGCGAAGTACCCGCAGTTGTTTGTTACGGCTTTGGCCTAATTTCGGGACGAAATTCCCTAAACAAGGGGAGGCTGTAACACCTCGTGTTTTGAAAGTCAAAGTCAAAGTCAAGATTGAAGTCAAAGGAAGAAAAGATTGCTAATTGCGATCTGTCACTCGTTGCTCTAATCCTGTTTTGACTTCTTTGACTTATAGTTAGTCTAAATTATCATTACGTTAGTTATATTATGTGGAGTATCTTTTAATAATCGAAGTTTATCGCTATTTATCGATATTTATCGTTGTTTATCGCATGATTAATCGCCTTATCGCTTATCGCAATCGCGCTCGCAAACTCGAAATACGCATATTAGTTACTGTTATCCGTGTGTGTGTACCTTACGTGTGACTTGTGCATGTTTATATATGTTATGTGTGGTAATCAATCGAATCGCAATCGAACTCAATCGAAATCGAATTATGATAATTAGTGGAGATGGGATAGTGCGAGATATGAATAGTTGGGATTAAAAGTAATTTGAATAGGAAACTCTATCGCATTCGCATCGCTCGCAATCGCAATTGAGATATCAAAAATCGTCGCACCGAACACTCGAACCAGATGCCAGCCGACCGGATTGCCATCCGACCGGGCTGCCATCAGGCCGAGGTACCATCCGACCGGGCTGCCACCCGGGCGAGATGCTATCTGACCGACCAACCTCTTTCCACTTTGGGAATCCTATAAATACCCCATGTCACTTTCACACTTTCTACTTTTTGCAACTATCTGTCCGAACAGCTCGTGCTCCTCACCTTTTCTTCGATTTCTCTCAATTTCGGTAAGTTCTCATCCTAAATCTTGTACTTCCTTAATCTACAAGTACTTCTACACCTTTCTATCTTTTGAATCTTAACTTTTAACCGTGAAATCACCAAGATTTAAGGTGTTCTAGGATGACGTCATCATGTGTTCTAGAAGAACTTCATGTTTTGGCCTCAATCCACCAAGAACAACTTAGATCTAACCGAATTCCACACAAATAAACAAAGATCTTGCATAGATCTAAACACATTCATGGTGAAAAAGGATTGAAAGATGGTTTCTAACTTTCTTTCAACTCTTTTACACTCAATGCACTCAAAACCGATGGAATCGGACCTTGTTCTAGTCTTCTACACATTCTTAGTGTTGTGCTAGTTCAAGATCTGGATTCTACTCACGAGACCACCGATTTTGGGTTATCCAAGAACAACCGTCTTGAACCGGTTAACTGGTCGAACTAGGGTGATTCCTGTTTGACCGGACCATTTGGGTCAAGTTGGGGTTCTTTTGGTTAACACGTTGTCAAGACGTCTCGATAAAACTACAAACAATTAAAACGGCCAAATGAAAGATGAAAGGAATGACCAGAACGGGGTGCTATCCGACCGGATTACTGCCCGAACGGACAGCCATCCGAGCGACTGGCCATCCGAACGAATTACACCTTGGGTCCCACACTTAACCAATTTTATCTGAAGTCTGAGTGTTGAACGAATTGCTGTCCGATTGGACTACCATCCGACCGAATTACCATTCGGATCATGAGATACTTGGACTTTAACACTTAAACGATTTTCAAACATGTTCAATGCACTAAGGATGCCACCCGACCGGACTGCTGTCCGATCGAGTGACAACCTGTTGTGAACTTGTTCTCACTGAAGTGTCAACCTATCGGATTGTTGTCCAATCGGACGACCGTCCGATCGACCGACCTGAAAGGTAGAGGTAGTTTAATGTTTTCAAATGCTACAACAAAAACTTCAAAAGACAAGCCATCATACACAAACACATCCTTCTCAAAGGAAGAAACAATCCACTCGAACAGTCATCCGACCGGACTACCGTCCGACCAGACCACTGTCCGAACGGATTGCCATCGCACGACCGGCTGTCCGATCGGATTACCATCCGATCGAACAGCTATCCGACCCACTCACACTTGTATCGTTTTACGAGTCTCTTATTGTTATGCTATCGTTCTGATCAGGCTAACCTTACTCTTTAAGTGCTCCCTTCAATCCATCAATCGATGTGAGTATACTCGATCCCTTTTTGCTTTGCGCACTTTTGGGTGTTACATACATTACTTATACTAAATCACATCGAACACACTACGCAATACTTTAAACGCTAACCATTAACGCATGTTATACGTGACTTAATGAATGTTGTTTGTTATGTTTACACATGGAATGTTGTCTACCTGCCTTAGCAAGGATAGTACTATAGTTTGGACTCAGCACCCGCTCACGCGGGAGTTGTTAAGGACAATTATTTGCATGGATTACAGTGGTGATCATGTATTACGAACTGCCTTGGGCAGTCAACCCGCAGTCATTGGTATCGATAGGTTCATGTCGATAACTAACATGCTTCGTTTTACTTAGTGTACGTGCTGGTTATGCGTAAACTATTTCGAACTCTATATGCTATTATTAAACTTGTATACTCGCCTTTACACTATGTGTATTGACTTTTATTTTAACGTATATGACAGGTGCTTTAGGTGTCTATTTGCTTGGAAATCGAGGCTAGGAAAGAGTCTTAGTAACCAACAAATAGTTGTCTGTACTATTGAAACCTGAGTTGTCAAAACAGAACAATTTGCCTAGTTTTTATCTGTAATAATTTGTTTACCTTTTGAGACATGGTATGAGACATGTTACTTTAAATTGATTGGTAATGTTAATTGTTATGGAAACTTCTGGATAATCTGTTTCGCTCAGTGCCACGCCCCGATGTTTCCGCCATCGGTTGGGGTGTGACAGCAGTGGCATTCGACCCCTCAATTTTACTGCCCACACAAACAAACACATACATTAATTAATCAATCAAAACCAATAATCCACAGGCAGGTAGGCAGGCACTCACCGCTTTTTAAGCTTGTTTAAGAAATGAACGAACGTTGATATCGTTGAGCATCTAGGGTTTCCAAAATCAAAAAAGAAAAAGATTATTAGTTTCGGATCACATAAAAATAACATCAATATGTAATTGATGAATATAAATCTCTTAGTAATAAACTTATAATCAACACATATGAACTGAATAATTAAGCACACGATATGGTGGTTTGGTCTGGATTTGAGAGAGAGAAAGTGAGTTTTAGGGTATGTTTGGCATGGAGCTTTTAGTAGCTTTTAAGAGCTTCTAGCTTTAAGCTTTTAAGAAAAAACTCCTACTTAATAAAAAGTCTTGTTTGGTTGAAGGAGCTTTAAGCTTTTAGGTTAGGAGCTTGAAGCTTTTGGTTGAACGCTACTACTAGTAGCGTTTAGAAGGAGCTACAAGCTTTTAGCGAAAAATGACTATTTTAACCTCTCAAAATAAGAAACTTTTTAATGCACCAACTTTCTAAATTTTTAGTTATGTCCATTTTGGTAATTTTATACATTTTATTAAAAGCTCCAGCTACTCTACCAAACATCAAATATATCTAAAAAACTACAACTATTAGCTACCAGCTACAGCTACCAGCTTCCAGCCACCAGCTACCAGCTTCCAGCTTTCAGCTACCAGCCACCAGCTACTTTTGCCAAACATACCCTTAGAGAAAGAGAGTTGAGAGAGAAATTGATTAGAGAGAGTAATTGATTGAAGTAGATGATATGTTATATATCTGGAGCCATAATTTTGAATTTTGAATTTGGAGCCATAATATTGAATTGTCAGAGGTTTTGAAGTTTGAATTTTGAATCATCAGTGGTTTGAATTTTGGAGTTAGACAGTGGTTTGGAGATAGACAGTGGTTTGGATGAACATCAGTGGCTTGTCCTTTTGTATGAACATCAATGGTTTGCCCTTTTGTATATGTGGGCAGACCTTTGAAAAGGTGAAAGTGGGTCACCTTTTAATTTTAAAGTGGGGCGGTGGTTTGAATTTATGATGTCACTATACTCTCTCTTTGGCTTCCACCTCATTGTTGATGATATAAGAAAAGCCTTGTTGGACATGCTTTCTAGCTGACACATCAGTTTTTTTTATGTCATTGGGATTTCTCCTTTTATAGAAAGTATAGATAGATGTTTGACTTTAATTAGAATTACTTTTAGGTAATTATATAACAACGTTAGTTATATAATTGCTCTAGGATATTTTTGGGTTAGTTTAGAATTACTGTAAAGTAACTATATAATTATTCTCTATATAAGTTTATAGGATATGTTCGAGCTGGATTAGAATTACTCTAGCGTAGTTATATAATTATTCAAATTATAAGTTATTGTTAGAGTTAATTGCACAAATGGACCCTGTGGTTTATACGTAGTTTCGTCTTTGGGTAATAACTTTTTTTAACAGGTTTGACGCTTGTGATTATCAGTTTGTACCGAGTTTAAGTATTAACACTAACTTCTCTTAAATTTGGGTAGAATGACTAAAATACCTGTTTATAACTACAGGGACCATTTATGTAATAAATCATTGCCAATTACAAGGACTATTTGTGTAAATTCTTAATAAATATAAAAACAAAACAATCCCAACCCACATGAAATCAGATACGTGTGTAAACCAAAATTTCATATTTAGGGTAAGTTTAAGTAGTTGGAAACAATGTCTCTATTTTCTTGTGGTCTGTAGATAAAAATTCAAGTGCACATTTCATCATTTTATTATACATTGCTAAGTTGGGTTTAATTTATAAAGTTTCTTGAACTGAAGTTGAATTATAATAAAACTTTATTTAATTTTAATCTATAATCCATAAAGTTTTGTGCTTTCATCTTTATAGGATTCACCTGTTTCCTTTCAATTTAAGCTATGCATGCGATTTTGATATATCCTCTATTTTCTACTTTTATTTTTTTTGCAAATTACTTAATTCACATAATAATTGACCTAATTCTCACTATTTCCCGTTTTCACCACGTTAAATTTTTAGTTTATATAATCGGCTAGCATCGAAAGCCGGTTCAAATTCGAAAATGGATGAAAAACAGCTGGATTTGAATGCTCCTCTACTCTTAGTCAGATGATTATCAGCAGCTGGTTCAAATTCGGTCCGAATATCTCCCAATTCCTTTAGATAAACAGCAATAACCTGATAACAATCACTTCCGGTTGCTAGATCCCAATGGGAACCCGAACAAGAGGTTCCCTTCAATTGGGAACAAATTCGGGGCCAAGTGAAAAATGATAAAAAAAAAACCCAAAAACACCTGAACCCTCAGGTGTTTCAAACCGGACCGATTGATGAACCAGGGCCGGCTCTGGGCCCGGCAAACCCGTGCCGACGACCGAGGCCCAAAATTTCAAAGGGCCCGAAAAGTCTTTATAAGCTTATATATATTTATTAAATTATATATTTAGTATATTTATCCGTTTTTTATGTAAAAAAGTAGTGGTGGTGTTACATGATTTTGGGCCCCATTCTTTTCGTCGCCCGAGGCCTAAATTTTTTCAAGAGTTTTCGGGGACGGCTCTGTGATGAACAATCACCGGTTGATGTTAACGGAGATGGTGAAGCAATGGAAAACCGTTTAATGTCGATTTCGTGCAATTACAATGAACAAAACAACAAAGTATAGTCTTCAAAAGCATTCGGTTCTGATTTCCAGACTCGCGATTATCTAATGAATCAATTTTTAGCAACAACGAAGTCGATGATCGTTCCCCAAAAATTTGCAAAGAACCAAGAGCCTGTGGTTCTGGAGCCTCTGAAGTATGTGGACGGTTTACAGAGCCGTCCTCGAAAACTCTCGAAAAAAATTTAGGCCTCGGGCGACGAATAGAATTGGGCCCAAAATTATGGTTAAGGGTAAATGAATTATAAAAATAAAAATTTAGTGATGGAGCAAAGACTTGAACATGAGATCTTTACATTATTTTGAAATACTTTTTGCCACTACACTACCAATAATTTTTGCATAATAAATGGATGAATATACTAAATATATAATTTAATAAATACATACAAGCTTATAAAGACTTTTCGGACCTTTTAAAATTTTGGGTCTCGGGCGTTGGCACGGGTTTGCCGGGCCTAGAGCCGGCCCTGACGGTTTACAATGGTTTAGATGCGAATCTGATTTCATGTGGTTTGGGGATTGTTTTGTTTTTATATTTATTAAGAACTTACACAAATGGTGCCTGTAATTAACAATAATTTATTATATTGATGGTCTCTGTAGTTACAAAAGGGTATTTTAGTCATTTTACTCAAATTTAACAGAAAAACTAACAAAATTTAGTTTTAATGCCCAAACTTGTTATAAACTAATAATCACAAGCCTCAAACCTGTTAAAAAAGTTTGTACCCAAATACGAAAATAACTATAAACCACATAGTCCATTTTCTGTAATTAACTCTTATTGTTATTAATAAACATGTCATGGTGGTTTTTATTGTTTCTTTCACTTTGTACGATAATTTCCATGTGTACTGAACTTAATCTGATGCGTGTGTACCAGTGTGAATCCTTATCTTGTATTGAATGACAACACTAATAGTATTCTGAATTTGGAGACTTTGAATAAAGTACAAATAAAAATGTAAGGAAGGAGGGGGGGTGTAATCAGGAAGGAGGGGGGGTGTGTATAGAATGGGCCGTGTATAGAATGGGCCAAATGTAACTGACTTATACAAGATTTATAAAACACATCAAAGGGATATTTTTTTTCTCTCAAACGTGTAGGGAGACTTTTCAAAGAGATATTTTTTTTCTCTCGAACGTGTAAGGATGCTTTTCATATATGTTTAGCTTTCCAATTTTTTTGGTTTAGAAAAGTGGCCAAAACAATCGTACTTTTTTTAGGAGCTAAAACTAGCCAAAACCATCGTACTTTTTTTTTCATATATGAACGGTCTATTGAATCCATAAAAACTAATTGTTCAATTAAACACCCTATATATAACTCATTTCTTTTACAAACGCTACACCACACTTCGCATACTCCTTTTTTCTAACAATCTCTAAACAAACATTACACCCTCTATTAATCAAATGGCCGAATGGACCAAAAAACGAAGAGATCACGTTGGCAAGTGTTTGGGTTACTTTCACTGTGCGCATGGTTCGAGGGTCTTGTGAGACGTGAATTCAAATCATCAACGTATTTCAGGAAAAAATAGGTAACCAAACCCGTAAAGTATACGAACTCGTGAATAGGTGGCATATTATCCAACTTAATGGTGCCAAGTTTGACAAATTGCTCAAAGAGGCGATGAACAATCAACAAAATCAAAACGAGGACGACATTTGGGTAGCCCTTGGTGAATATAAACGGACATACGGCCCCAAATAATTTGAATCTCACGTTGAGGTTTGGAAAATCATGTGAATTCATCCGCAATAGAAAGAAGTTTTATGTATTTTACCAATTTTAAGTAGTGTTATTTGTTAATTCTAAGTTATTTATTATCCTTACGTTTTAATAATATTATAATTTAGTAATTTCAATTTGTTGAATTTGTTTTTTATTTAAAAAAAAGTTGTAGGGTATTTGAAAGGAGTGATACCGGTGCTTTGATGGTTTGAACGTAGTTTAGGATAAAACTATATGACAGTGCAGGATTAAAGGAGGCTATAATACATGAAAGGAGTGGCTCCTCCACCATATGCAAATTGAAATCTTATGTTGGGATCTCAAAACTTTGGGTAGAGTTTTAATAGTCACGTCGCTTCCCAAAAGATAAAAAAGATAAGAGTCTTTTATTACTCGGCTAAAGCCTCATCAAATGAATTAGTTACAAAGGTAATTAGAATTACAAATTGTCAAGCCATCTTTATTTGTTTCAACTCAAACCAATGTCATCTTTGAACCATTAATCAGTCATTCTACATTTTCAATAGACATATGGAACAACATGCCTAAGTCTTCGATTTACACTAGCAAGTTAATTGATGGATGTTGACATACATATTAAAAGTCTCCTCTAGACCTCGACCACTCTACTACCTTACACACCATATATCAAAACCATCTACGTAGCATAACATGTGATTTAGTAAATAAATCAAGTAAATAAATCAAGTAAATAAATCTTGAATATATGACTTTTATTTTCTAGGGGGAAGGAGTGCCCAGATTAAATACCCAAACTCTCTGTAATCTTCTTGAGTTACATCACTGAAACCACCCACTGCCTTCTCCTACCCTCTTTAATGGCATCACTTAAACCTTCGTACCATCTTCGTTTTTTCTTGTTTTATTACAAATAAAAATAATTAAACACATAAAATTAATACATTTCTAAAATATAAAATTACTATCATTTGCGGTTGCTAAAAGAGTTGAAATCAACAACATGCAACAGAGGATAACACGTGTGTGTTTCATTTCGCTAACTCGAGTATTTCTAGTGTTTGGTTTGCATATTTTCATCAGCTTGAATGGTATACATACACTTTCTTAAACATGTTTAGTTTTTAAAATAAATATTAAATACTTTTCTTTGATGTGAAGGCAAACATAGCACATTTTTTACTATTCAAACCTATGTAAAATCATAACAACAATAATAATAATGAGTATATTTCTTCATAAATGAGTATTAATCATATCTTTTCATATGATTATATTAATTTTCAACATGGTCACTAAATTCGTGCATTTGTTTAAAAAATTATACTATTAAATCGAACATTTTTTTTTTCTTTTTGATAAGAGTACACAATTGATTTACTTTCTATAATTAAAGAAATAGTTTTCTAATTACAAAAACGAACGTGTTGTTATGTAACAGCACAATTATTAATAACGCAATTTTCCAGATCTACCACATATCGACACCCTGTAAATGATATAACAATAAAATTATATGCACAATTATCTAGAACTTGACACATATCAACAACGTGTTAATATATAACAACATAGTTATATGCACAATATGATTATATGTCTTTTAAAATATATACAAGTGTACTCATACAATAGAGAAAAAATTGTTAGATTTAATAGTATATTTAAAAAAGATAATATCGTATAAAAAAGTCAATGCCGTATAAATTAATTGAGAAAGATAAAAAGAGTTAACAATGGTAGAGTATACAAATTTTATCTCTCCACCTCACTTCTAGCTCTTTACAAACTTTTAAGTATTTACTAATATTAGTTATTAAAACTTCAAACGTGTTAAAAAAGTTAGTACCCAAATGTAAAAATAGCTATTAACCACAGAGATTCATCTGTGTAATTAACTCTTATTGTTATTTATAAACATGTCACGGTGGTTTTTATTGTTTCTTTCACTTTGTACCATAACTTCCATGTGTATGTGTACTGAACTTAACCTTATGCGCGTGTGCAAGTGTGAATCATTGTCTTGTATTGAATGATAACACTAAGAAATCTTGATCCTCTCTTAATAGTACAAATAAAAATGTAACTGACTTATACAAGATTTATAAAGCACTTCAAAGGGATATTTTTTCTCTCAAACGTGTAAGAGACTTTTCATATATGTTTAGCTTTCCAATTAATTTGTTTAGAAAAGTGGCCAAAACCATCTTACTTTTTTTAGCGGCTAACACTGGCCAAAACTATCTTATTTTTTTAACAGCTAAAACTGGCCAAAACTATCTAATGCATTAACAAAACCTTGACCAAAACCAAAACACATATGGTGTATATAGGTGGAGGGGGTAACCCAGGGGTAGCGTGCGAGGGTTTGAACCTACAACGGCTACACCGCTGCCACCCCTTCGAGTAGGCTTGGCGGGCAAGTTGCAAGGGTAGTGGAAGCTGCAGTTGTGTGGCCAAATATGACCGATGGAAACATGGGTTGAACGATCTTATGGATCCTTAAAAACTTATTTTACAACTAAACACCTTATATATAACTCATTTCTTTTATAAACACTACACCACACTTCACACACTCCTTTTTTTAACAATCTCTAAACAAACATTACACCCTCTATTAATCAAATGGCCGAACGGACCAAAAAACAAAGAGATCACGTTGGTAAGTGTTTGGTTACTTTCACGTGCGCATGGTTCGAGGGTCTTGTGAGACGTGGCGTCAAATCATAGACGTATTTCAGGAAAAAATAGGTAACAGAACCCACAAAGTATACGAACTCGTGAATAGGTGGCATATTATCCAACTTAACGGTGCTAAGTTTGACAGATTGCTCAAAGAGGCGATGAACAATCAACAAAATCAAAACGAGGACGCCATTTGGGTAACCCTTGGTGAATATAAACGGACATACGACCCCTGATAATTTGAATCTCACCTTGAGGTTTGGAAAATCATGTGAATTCATCCGCAATAGAAAGAATTTTTTATGTATTTATCAATTTTAAGTTGTGTTATTTGTTAATTATAAGTTATTTATTATCTTTATGTTTTAATAATATTATGTTGTAGTAGTTTCAATTTGTTGAATTTGTTTTTTGTTTAAAAAAAAGTTGTAGGGTATTTGAAAGGAGTGATACCAGTGTTTTGATGGTTTGAACGTAGTTTAGGATAAAAATTATGTGAAAGTGCAGGATTAAAGGAGGCTAGAATATATGAAAGGAATGGCTCCTCCACCATAAGCAAATTGAAATCTTATGTTGGGATATCAAAACTTTTGGTAGAGTTTTAATAGTCACTCCGCTTCCCAAAAGATAAAAAAGATAACAGTCATTTATCACTCGGCTAAAGCCTCATCCAATGAACTAGTTACAAGGGGAACTAGAATTACATATTGTCAAGCCATCTTTATTTGTTTCAACTCAAATCAATGTCATATTTGAACCATTAATCGGTCATTTTACATTTTCAAAGGATATATGGAACAACATGCCTAAGTCTTCGATTTACACTAGCAAGTTAATTGATGGATGTTGACATACATACGAAAAGTCTCCTCTAGACCTCTACTACCTTACACACCATATATCAAAAACATCTACGTAGCGTAACTGTGATTCAGTAAATAAATCTTGAATATATGACTTTTATTTTCTAGGGGGAAGGAGTGCCCAGATTAGATATCCAAACTCTCTCTAATCTTCTTGAGTTACGTCACTGAAACCATCCACTGCCTTCTCCTACCCTCTTTAATGGCGTCACTTAAACCTTCGTACCATCTTCCTTTTTTCTTGTTTTATTACAAATAAAACTAATTAAACACAAAAACGAATACATTTCTATAATATACAATTACTACATTCCTCAACATTAATATTAAACATTCAACACATAATTTAAAAATGAGTAAACTGCCATTTTGGTCCCTGTGGTTTGGCCAGTTTTGCCACTTTAGTCCAAATCTCAAACTTATTACATCTGGGTCCCTGTGGTTTGTATTTTGTTGCCATTTTAGTCCAAAACTCAAAATATCTCATTTTTGACTGTTTTAAGGTCCCTTTTTGTCCTTTTAGTGCAGGGGTAGTTTGGTCATAAAAGAATCTTCATCTTTTACCCAGATCTTCATCTTCCCCAAAAGTCTCACACCTCTCTCTCTCTCTTCTCTCTCTCTATCTCTAAAGTATCCTCACTCTCTCTCTAAAGTCATCACTCTCCTCCTCCTCCGGTTAACCTGCACAACTGATGAATATATATCACCTCCAAATGTATCCGTGTTTTTAAAGATCATTGAAAGAGTTGCTGGTAGGGAGATATCATGAGGATTCTGAGATCTTGTAGTACTTGCTGAGGCGTAAGTAGCTGAACTAAGTGCCTTTACTAAAACCCTAATAAGCCTGTGTTGTGAATGAATATGATCATCAATTGTGTCTGAGGACTCCCCAATTCTCATTGAATCAATCATTCTAACAACTTCTATATGCAGTCGGTTGGTGAAAAGGTTAACTCCTCCCAAGTCTTGTAAAAGAGTGACTGCTGAATTGCTGTAATCCATGAGTTTTTGTAGAGTCTTCACAGCAAACAGACAAGATTCATGTGTGTGGGCTCGGTGTCATCTAACAGGGGTAAAAAAGTTGAAACCATTCCCAAACCCCGTATAATGTTTCCAGGACTTGAAGTTGTTATCACTTGAAGTAAGTGAAATTGAAGGAGTGCTTCAATGAATGCAATAGACGGTGGATCAGTAGACTTGTTTAATGATGAAATCTCCTTTTGCAGCACATTAATTTGGGGATCTGGTGGGTGGATCTGGAAACATGAGAGAGAAACATGAGAGAGAAACATGGTGGGTGGATCTGGAAATTACCTTTACAGAAATGGCAAGCTTAGGTTTCGATTTGGCACCAGAAACGCCTCTGCCACGTCAGCATCAGCACCGTTCACCAGAGGAATCCGGAGGATGAGTGTCTTCGTCGCCACCGCCACGTCAGCTACAGCGGCGTTAACCGGAGGAGGAGGAGGAGAGTGATGACTTTAGAGAGAGAGTGTGGAAACTTTAGAGATAGAGAGAGAGAAGAGAGAGAGAGAGAGAGAGGTGGGAGACTTTTGGGGAAGATGAAGATCTGGGTAAAAGATGAAGATTTTTTTATGACCACACTACCCCTGCACTAAAGGACAAAAAAAGGGACCTTAAAACAGTAAAAAATGAGATATTTTGAGTTTTGGACTAAAATGACAACAAAATGCAAACCACAGGGACCCAGATGTAATACGTTTGAGATTTGGACTAAAGTGGCAAAACTGGCCAAACCACATGGACCAAAATGGCAGTTTACTCTTTAAAAATAATACATTTCTGAAAGGTAATTAAGTTTTTTTTTTTACAAAAATAGAAAAAATCTATAATATATAAAGAGTATTTAAAAGATAAAAACATACATTAATTTACATCACTACAATAAAAAGGGGAAATGGATTATATCACCCTAAACTAAGCAAAATTGGCCAATACCACTCCCAACTTTCAATTTGGCTCACACCACCCTCAACTAAGTCAAACAGTTTTTGACGAGCAGTACAGGAAGTGGGTTCATTCGTTTGCGAAGTGCTTGAGTTAGCGAGTTTACGGGTTATTGCTTGGTTCAACAATGAATTCTCCAAGCAGCGTTTCTCAACGTGAGTTGGTTTGGAAACAACTCTAGTTTTGGATATATCGAGGGTGAAACCGTAGAAGACGTGATCCGAAGATTTACGCAACTGCTTTCTGAGACCGAGAAGAGCGGATTAATTGTAACACTTGGTAGGATTAATAGGGCTTTTCTGTACGGTTTGCCACGTAGCAAGACATGGGACTATCGTGTTGCAGTTATCATGGGGACATACAATCATGCTACAACGGAAACAAAAGATGTGATCTCCTTAGTCAATAAATATGTCCAAGATGACAAGCAGAGGAATTAGAATCACGCAAACACATCGTCTTCTATGTCCAACTGTGGAAAGGCCGTTGCTAATTCGCCACTTGTTACCGATCTCAGCACTGCTCAGATTCCCTCATCTTCACCTGTGACTGCTACATCATCTGATGTGAAAGCCCCACACTCAACAGGATCTCATCCAGATGAAGTGGCCAAACCAGCACCGCAAGCCCAAGACCAAATTCAGCCAGACAAACCAAGATCGCTCATTGACACTGTCAACTATCTGTTCTGTACTGAACCGTGCAGGAATAGGGTTACACAAATTAGGGCACTCAATTCTAAAACGATGGACGATTACAACAGTGTCATGGCAAAGTACATCAGTCTTCGAGAGAACAATAAAATTCTCTATGAAAAGATTGACGCACTTAAGAAGGATATAGCTCAGCTTCACAGAGGCGTGAATCAACAACAATGTTGGGTTCACGACTACAAATATAGACTCACAGTTAAAACTCTTGAATGTGACTCTGTAAAGGGTGAGCTAGAGCTCCTCACTGGAAAGTATAAACAAAACGAGTTAAACATCAAAAAGTTTGATACTTCTAGTGACACTGTTCGTAATCTGTGCGATGTGCAACTTGCTTATAAAGAAAATAAGGGCAAGGGTTTGGGCTACAAGCAGGTTCCACCGCCATATAATCATAATTACTCAAGAATGCCTACTACTGAGCAAGAACAAGAAAATTATGATACAATGATATATGGTAAATCGAGTGATTATGTTCCATGGGAGCCTTTCAAACCAAAGAATGCCAGACCCGCTGATTTTAAAAAACCAATGAATTTTGTTAAAAATGCGGATCAAAATTGCTCGAACGAATCGGCTGGCGAATCTGAAAAAGAAAATGAAACCAAACCAGTAAAAACGTCAACTGAGGAGCACCAAGAAATTATGTCAAGTTATGATTCTGATTCTGTAGATAACATTAACTGTTTTAGTACATGTGCAGAATCAGTGATAGTTGAAGAGCAGTCTGTAGTGGATGATGAACCACATTCAGTTGTTGCTGATGTTGCTGATGATTCAGATGCTACCAAACCCGATCATTACGCTTGGAACTGTGTTATGTCTTGGTATGCTGAGAGTCGGGGTATTCCGATTAAAACTGATGATTCAGGTGCTGTGGTTTTAGATTATGATCATGACGAAAATGCTTTAACAGGGAAATCTGATGTTTTGTCTGATACACTTGAAACACCAGTTTCAAGTGACTCAGAAATCAGTTCTACTGATTCGGGTAACTATTCTAGTGTGCCTGAAACATCAACTGATACATCAGAAATTTTTAAACAGGATAAAGATAAGAAAGTTGATATGTTTAACTGTGTTTGTGAAGAAATTGATGAACAGGGATCATCTGATGAACCTGACATTCAAGTTGCAGATTCTGGTACTTCAGATGATGAGCGTAGCGCTTCTGGGAATTTTGAGTATGACAAACACTCAGAACTAAGAAGTGCAACGCCCGAAGAAAGTCAAACAGTTTCAAACATAGTTAATTCAACAGATGATTCAACTCTCGATCCCAAAGGATCAGATTCTGAAGAAAGCATTTCATGTAAAGCAAAGTCTACCGAATCTACTCCTTTAAAGAAAAGACAATCACGTAAAAGCAGAACCACAGAAAACGAAAATTCAAAAGGAAAACCCGTCTCTCAAACAAACTGAACCTAAGCTGAAGGGTAAAGCTGTCGATATGTTGGTGCATATTCTGTGACAACAGCTTAGATTTGGTCTTTGGATATCTTGTAATTAGTTAAACGATAAACAGTTATAGGGTTTAGCTTTGTATTAGTGAGATAATTGAGTTTGGGCTAAACTAAACCCACATTGGGTCATAGGGGACGAATTGGGCTTGCCCAAGTAGTAAACCCTAGTCCAACTTGTAAACCTTGTGTTATATGAAAAAGGTTAGGCTTTAGGGTTTAGGTTAATCAGCCAAAACAAAGTTTGTGAGAATTTCGTGAGAGCATTACTAGCTTGGACGAAATTAGGGCTAGGGATCTTGATTGATTGTAATTCTTGTTTGATAGATAATCAATAAAGACCCGGAATGAAAGTGATTTGTTGTTTCTGTTCCTACATGTTTCTGTAACAAATCTGATCTAGAGGATTCCGCACTCTAGGTTAGACATACAATTCTGTGACGATCCATACACATCAAGGGGACCTACAATTGGTATCAGAGAGTTAGGCTCTTGAAGGCTCGGTTCAGAATTGTTTGCTGTAGAAACAGGGAGTTTTTCAAATCTTTGAAAATTAGGGTTTTGAAATTATCGAAATTTTTTGTGTGTTTGATACTGATTTTCGATTTTTGTTGGCTGTTTTGATCTTCTGTTTTGTTTGATTGCTGTTTTGCAGGTTTTTGGGTTTCCAGGAAAGTTTTTGGTTGATTGTTTTGAAGAAATTTTGGTTGAATTTCTTGAAGATTCGAAGACTGTCTTCGTGTTCTTCATTAAGTTCATCATTTTTTTGTCAAGAGTTTGCTGATTTGCTTGTTTGATTGTGCCGAATTGTGTTGGAGAATCTTCAGAATTTCGAACAGATCAAGTTTCCAAAGTCAAGTTTCCAAAGTTACTGGTCCAGCGATTTTAACTATAGGCGATTTTAACAAATTCGCAGATTAGTCTAGCATATTTAACTGATCAGCGAATTTGGGAATAAACATCTCGGTGATCGGCGAAGTTAAATCCAAAGGAGACTTTGGTAATCGTATAATTTTCCACAGCGAAATTATTACGATTTTCGGCGACTTTACAGGTCGTCGTAATAGCGAATTTGACCAGCGAAAATAAACAGCGAACCTTATCAGCGAAATTGACTAGTGAACTAAATCTGCGAAATTAAACAAACACCAGACCAGCGAATTTAAGTGATTATCCAGCGAAATTAACATAACCAGCAAATTTAAAAGTGGTGGAATTTCAGTTGGCAAGCGTCGATAAAATTTCAGTGTTTTGCAAATAGAAATTGATCCGTAGCTCGTTTGACGAAACCGTTTGCACCGTTGAATTCGTGTGATTTTTAGGACAAAAAGACTCTGGAAAATCCCGAATTCGGTTTTTGACATTATATATCATTGGATTCGTCTTTTTGAGACGATTCTAACGGTGTAATTTGGTAACCACTGTTTTCGGAAATATTCTGTACGGTTTGCTCAAAGAGGCGATGAACAATCAACAAAATCAAAACGAGGACGCCATTTGGGTAACCCTTGGTGAATATAAACGGACATACGACCCCTGATAATTTGAATCTCACCTTGAGGTTTGGAAAAACATGTGAATTCATCCGCAATAGAAAGAATTTTTTATGTATTTATCAATTTTAAGTTGTGTTATTTGTTAATTATAAGTTATTTATTATCTTTATGTTTTAATAATATTATGTTGTAGTAATTTCAATTTGTTGAATTTGTTTTTTGTTTAAAAAAAAGTTGTAGGGTATTTGAAAGGAGTGATACCAGTGTTTTGATGGTTTGAACGTAGTTTAGGATAAAAATTATGTGAAAGTGCAGGATTAAAGGAGGCTAGAATATATGAAAGGAATGGCTCCTCCACCAAAAGCAAATTGAAATCTTATGTTGGGATATCAAAACTTTTGGTAGAGTTTTAATAGTCACTCCGCTTCCCAAAAGATAAAAAAAGATAACAGTCGTTTATCACTCGGTTAAAGCCTCATCCAATGAACTAGTTACAAGGGGAACTAGAATTACATATTGTCAAGCCATCTTTATTTGTTTCAACTCAAATCAATGTCATATTTGAACCATTAATCGGTCATTTTACATTTTCAAAGGATATATGGAACAACATGCCTAAGTCTTCGATTTACAATGGAGAGTTAATTGATGGATGTTGACATACATTCGAAAAGTCTCCTCTAGACCTCTACTACCTTACACACCATATATCAAAAACATCTACGTAGCGTAACTGTGATTCAGTAAATAAATCTTGAATATATGACTTCTATTTTCTAGGGGGAAGGAGTGCCCAGATTAGATATCCAAACTCTCTCTAATCTTCTTGAGTTACGTCACTTAAACCATCCACTGCCTTCTCCTACCCTCTTTAATGGCGTCACTTAAACCTTCGTACCATCTTCCTTTTTTCTTGTTTTATTACAAATAAAACTAATTAAACACAAAAACGAATACATTTCTAAAATATACAATTACTACATTCCTCAACATTAATATTAAACATTCAACACATAATTTAAAAATAATACATTTCTGAAAGGTAATTAAGTTTTTTTTTTTTTTTACAAAAATAGAAAAAATCTATAATATATAAAGAGTATTTAAAAGATAAAAACATAAATTAATTTACATCACTACAATAAAAAGGGGAAATGGATTATATCACCCTAAACTAAGCAAAATTGGCCAATACCACTCCCAACTTTCAATTTGGCTCACACCACCCTCAACTTAATATTTAGGTGTCAGCGTCACCCCTTCGTTAAATAATCATTAACTAAGTCTGTTTTTTTATCCTACGTGGCATGGAGCTGATGACGTGGATAGCCTACGTGGATAGACCCATTAAATAACCCCTGTATTATTAAGATAACCCCTAAATCAGTTGCATTTCGTCTCAAACACCAAGTTCACTGCGACGATGGCGATCGAGCCCTAATACCCTGTTATTTGACGATTGCAGCCAAAATTCAGACAACGTAGAGGTAAGGTTTATGTTAGGATTCATTGCATTGTGATTTTACACACTGATTTAACTGATGGATTGTATCGATGTTTGTTAGTCCCGAAAAACCCGTGACATCACTCGACGGTTCGATCGAACGCGGAATATAAGATCAAACCGAAAGAACAAAAAGAAATATTTTATTTGGAAACGTAGTGCCCTTGCTTAGATCGCACACAGTCTCGAAGACTTTCTGGTACGATCTTCGAGAACCTTGCACACAATCCCTAGGATTCTCGGGTACAAGGCTCTCAATTTGGGGCTACATGATTACACAATGGAGAGCTCTACCCTAATAATCTAATCAAGACTATTTATAGGAGCCTCTACCCCATTGGCCCACAAGGCGTAGCCCAAGTCCAAGTGCTAATCTAAACCAAATAAACATAAATAAAAGTAATAAAGATAAGCGTAAAACTTTGGACCTAACAATCTCCCCCTAGTTTGATGCTTTCTTTATTACGGTTTAGACAATCTCCAAACTCGGGTCTTCTCCTTTAGTGGCCCAGCGGTTAACGAGCCCATCAATGTATCTCGGATGTTACGAAGCTATTTTGGATGAAAAATGACAGAATGAGATGCGTCTCGGATTGTTGCGACATATTTCGGATGAACTATGTATGTGTTTTGGATGATCTCGAATAAGAATGGTGATTGTTCGAGAAGAGCCGATGATGTCTGACGAAGTGTTTAATTCGAGATGCTCAATTTTCAGTCTGAAATGGTTATATAACTGATAATGTCTGATGATATTTGCTGATAATAATATTTGATGGTATTTCCATGCGTGGCCCAAAGACCATTGTAGGGCCCAATCATGAATCAGCTGCCATAAGCATCCTTTTTACAAGTGTGCCCATAATTTTAGAAAGCAGAATGATTTGCTAATCATTGGGCCAACTCTTGCCCATCAAAAGCTTATGCGAGACCCTAGCTGAAAACTTTTGACAGCCGACAACATGCAAGTGCTGCAATCTCGACCGTTGATCAGCTCCATCATCCAATGGTGTATATTTCTTAGGGTTTTTGATGATTCTGATTGGACATCATGTGCACAGCCGCCACATTCATTCCCAAACATCCTTTGCCTGCTGATGTCATCAACTTCATTATTGTTCTCACCTTCTCCGATAATCCTCTCCGACATCGTTCATTTCGAACCACCGTGCACCTTCGTCGGACCTCCACAACCACCACCTCTGATCTCTGTTATTCTCCGTTCAATATTGTCTTATCATCTTCAGCGCCTCGTCATTTTGTGGTAGTGGTGGTAGGTTTTAAAATTAGGGTTTGGTGTTGTTTCAACGAAGAAGAAGACAGTTCGTACGGATTGTTTAAATAGATTTTCAGTTTTCTTAATAATAATATTTAATAATAATAATTAGGTAATCATTACATAATCATTAATAATAATATTAATTAAAAGTTTATATTAAGATATATATTTATAATATTATAAATAGTTTATTTTAATATTAATTAAAAAGATTTATATATATAATACTAAAAAAATTAATTAAAAATATATATTACTTTAAAAAAAATTTAAAGGGGTTATTTAAAAATATTTAAAAAAGGGGTTTTTGTTTCGTTTTGGGGTAAAAAGTTTCGACAGGTTTTTGACGAGCAGTACAGGAAGTGGGTTCATTCGTTTGCGAAGTGCTTGAGTTAGCGAGTTTACGGGTTATTGCTTGGTTCAACAATGAATTCTCCAAGCAGCGTTCCTCAACGTGAGTTGGTTTGGAAACAACTTGATAGTTTTGGATATATCGAGGGTGAAACCGTAGAAGACCTGATCAGAAGATTTACGCAACTGCTTTCTGAGATCGCGAAGAGCGGATTAAATGTAACACTTGGTAGGATTAACAGGGCTTTTCTGTACGGTTTGCCACGTAGCAAGACATGG
Source organism: Helianthus annuus (assembly GCF_002127325.2). NCBI lineage: Eukaryota > Viridiplantae > Streptophyta > Magnoliopsida > Asterales > Asteraceae > Helianthus > Helianthus annuus. The sequence continues at coordinate 75,570,599 of NC_035435.2, read as the reverse complement.
GACTATCGTGTTGCAGTTATCATGGGGACATACAATCATGCTACAACGGAAACAAAAGATGTGATCTCCTTAGTCAATAAATATGTCCAAGATGACAAGCAGAGGAATTAGAATCACGCAAACACATCATCTTCTATGTCCAACTGTGGAAAGGCCGTTGCTAATTCGCCACTTGTTACCGATCTCAGCACTGCTCAGATTCCCTCATCTTCACCTGTGACTGCTACATCATCTGATGTGAAAGCCCCACACTCAACAGGATCTCATCCAGATGAAGTGGCCAAACCAGCACCGCAAGCCCAAGACCAAATTCAGCCAGACAAACCAAGATCGCTCATCGACACTGTCAACTATCTGTTGTGTACTGAACCGTGCAGGAATAGAGTTGCACAACTTAGGGCACTCAATTCTAAAATGATGGACGATTACAATAGTGTCATGGCAAAGTACATCAGTCTTCGAGAGAACAATAAAATTCTCTATGAAAAGATTGACGCACTTAAGAAGGATATAGCTCAGCTTCACAGAGACATGAATCAACAACAATGTTGGGTTCACGACTACAAACATAGACTCACAGTTAAAACTCTTGAATGTGACTCTGTGAAGGGTGAGCTAGAGCTCCTCACTGGAAAGTATAAACAAAACGAGTTAAACATCAAAAAGTTTGATACTTCTAGTGACACTGTTCGTAATTTGTGCGATTTGCAACTTGCTTATAAAGAAAATAAGGGTAAGGGTTTAGGCTACAAACAGGTTCCACCGCCATATAATCATAAATACTCAAGAATGCCTACTACTGAGCAAGAACAAGAAAATTATGATACAATGATATATGGTAAATCGAGTGATTATGTTCCATGGGAGCCTTTCAAACCAAAGAATGCCAGACCCGCTGATTTTAAAAAACCAATGAATTTTGTTAAAAATGCGGATCAAAATTGCTCAAACGAATCGGCTGGCGAATCTGAAAAAGAAAATGAAACCAAACCAGTAAAAACGTCAACTAAGGAGCACCAAGAAATTATGTCAAGTTATGATTCTGATTCTGTAGATAACATTAATTGTTTTAGTACATGTGCAGAATCAGTGGTAGTTGAAGAGCAGTGTGTAGTGGATGATGAACCGCATTCAGTTGTTGCTGATGTTGCTGATGATTCGGATGCTACCAAACCCGATCATTACGCTTGGAACTGTGTTATGTCTTGGTATGCTGAGAGTCGGGGTATTCCGATAAAAACTAATGATTCAGGTACTGTGGTTTTAGATTATGATCATGACGAAAATGATTTAACAGGGAAATCTGATGTTTTGTCTGATACACTTGAAACACCAGTTTCAAGTGACTCAGAAATCAGTTCTACTGATTCGGGTAACTATTCTAGTGTGCCTGAAACATCAACTGATACATCAGAAATTTTTAAACAGGATAAAGATAAGAAAGTTGATATGTTTAACTGTGTTTGTGAAGAAATTGATGAACAGGGATCATCTGATGAACCTGACATTCAAGTTGCAGATTCTGGTACTTCAGATGATGAGCGTAGCGCTTCTGGGAGTTTTGAGTATGACAAATAGTTTCAAACATAGATTGCTCAAACAAACTAAACCTAAGCTGAAGGGTAAAGCTGTCGATATTTTGGTGCATATTCTGTGACAACAGCTTAGATTTGGTCTTTGGATATCTTGTAATTAGTTAAACGATAAACAGTTAGCGGGTTTAGCTTTGTATTAGTGAGATAATTGAGTTTGGGCCAAACTAAACCCACATTGGGTCATAGGGGACGAATTGGGCTTGCCCAAGTAGTAAGCCCTAGTCCAACTTGTAAACCTTGTATTATATAAACAAGGTTAGGCTTTAGGGTTTAGGTTAATCAGCCAAAACAGAGTTTGTGAGAATTTCGTGATAGCATTACTAGCTTGGACGAAATTAGGGTTAGGGATCTTGATTGATTGTAATTCTTGTTTGATAGATAATCAATAAAGATCTGGATTGAAAGTGATTTGCTGTTTCTGTTCCTACATGTTTCTGTAACAAATCTGATCTAGAGGATTCCGCACTCTAGGTTAGACATACAATTCTGTGACGATCCATACACATCAAGGGGACCTATAATTGGTATCAGAGCGTTAGGCTCTTGAAGGCTCGGTTCAGAATTGTTTGCTGCAGAAACAGGGAGTTTTACAAATCTTTGAAAATTAGGGTTTTGAAATTTTCAAAATTTTTTGTGTGTTTGATACTGATTTTCGATTTTTGTTGGCTGTTTTGATCTTTTATTTTGTTTGATTGCTGTTTTGCAGGTTTTCGGGTTTCCAGGAAAGTTTTTGGTTGATTGTTTTGAAGAAATTTTGGTTGAATTTCTTGAAGATTCGAAGACTGTCTTCGTGTTCTTCATTAAGTTCATCAATTTTTTGTCAAAAGTTTGCTGATTTGCTTGTTTGATTGTGCAGAATTGTGTTGGAGAATGTTTAGAATTTCGAACAGATCAAGTTTCCAAAGTTACTGGTCCAGCGATTTTAACTATAGGCGATTTTAACAAATTTGCAGATTAGTCTAGCATATTTAACTGATCAGCGAATTTGGGAATAAACATCTCGGTGATCGGCGAAGTTAAATCCAAAGGCGACTTTGGTAATCGTATAATTTTCCACAACAAAATTATTTCGATTTTCGGCGACTTTACAGGTCGTCGTAATAGCGAATTTGTCCAGCGAAAATAAACAGCGAACCTTATCAGCGAAATTGACTAGTGAACTAAATCTGCGAAATTAAACAAACATCAGACCAGCGAATTTAAGTGATTTTCCAGCGAAATTAACATAACCAGCAAATTTAAAAGTGGTGGAATTTCAGTTGGCAAGCGTCGATAAAATTTCAGTGTTTTGCAAATAGAAATTGATCCGTAGCTCGTTTGACGAAACCGTTTGCACCGTTGAATTCATGTGATTTTTAGGAAAAAAAAAAAAAGACTCTGGAAAATCCCGAATTCGGTTTTTGACATTATATATCATTGGATTCGTCTTTTTGAGACGATTCTAACGGTGTAATTTGGTAACCACTGTTTTCAGAAATATTCTGTACGGTTTTCTTAGTCTGCAACGTTAAAATGTCGAACATGTCTACTTTGAATGAGCTGTTAAAGATGGAGCATGAGGTTGGCACTACCAACAAACCACCTAAAATGATGAAGGTGGAAAATTACTTGACTTGGAAGGATCGTTTTCAATCATTCGTTGAATATCAGGACACGCGTTTGTGGATATGCATTGAAGATGGGTACATAAACCCAGTACATGACTTTGAGGGCAGACCACGATTAACAGCCTTTGTGAACATGCAAGAGGCTGACAAAAAGATGTATGAGGCTGAAAAGAGAGCCTTGGCTGCAATCAAAATGTTCTTACCTGATAGCATCAAGCATACTTTCAAGAAGTACACAACTTCAAAAAATATGTGGGATGCGTTAGAGAAAAGATACGCGAGAAATGCAGATGTCAAGAAAAACAAAGTTGATCTACTGAAGAAGCAGTTTGCTGTTTTCAAGTACATGAAGCATGAGTCACTTGAAGACATCATCACTCGTTACTACCATCTGATGTCAGAAATGGAAAATTATGAGATCGATTGCTATTCTGACGTAGAGAAGAATGACAAGCTGCTAGATGCTTTGCCTACCAAGTGGGATATCTACACTCTCAAGATCAAGGGTGAAGCAGATTATGAGGCAAAAGAGCTTGAAGAGGTTGTTGGCAAGCTGAGAGCTTATGAGCTCAGCATGAAGAAGAAAGATACTGGATATGATCAGGTTCAAGATCTAGCGGTTTACAATGGGCTTACATCTTCTTCATCTCACAACGCTTCTAGTGACTCTGCTACTGCGTTTCTATCATATGAGAATGAGCAGGTTACGGTGAATGAGGATGGTGATGTGTGTTTTGTAGCTGCCTCAGGAGGATCATCAGGAGGAAAGAAAACATCAGCTTCTAAGTAGAGTAGTAGTGCTAAGTCGATGCCAATGAGTGTGAAGTCTGCTGAAGAACATCTGGCTCTACTTGCTTCATTTGTTGCTTCGTATGAGAATTATATTCAGGGGAAGATATCTGATCCTGCTACTTTAGATGAAGACTATGATCAGATTGACCCTGATGATCTTGAAGAGATGGATTTGCAATGGCAAATGGCCATGATTTCTAGACGAGGGAAGAGGTTTATGAATAGAACAGGAAGGAAGTTTGTAGGCAGGAGTGTTGGTTTCGACAAGACCAAAGTTGTAACATTTGTGCCTGTAATCATTGTGAACAGTTCAATTATCAATAAAACAATGTTATTTTATCCCAATGATTGTTTGATTGTGTTTTACATTTTTCATATTTTAACTTTTGTTCAATTTCAAACTCTATATCGCTTTCTAGAGAATTATACGCAAACTAGTACGTAAACGTACTCAGTTTAATGCGACAAATACTCCGGAACATCAACATATACTCAACATACCTTAAATAACCTTTACATAACTTAGAAATAAGTTTTGAAGGCTTTGGTATGGCAAAAACAAGTTAAATCGCTTACAGGGACTAAACTTGACAAACTGCGAAAGTATGCCAATTTAAACTGTAACGAACATTCCGGAACATGTCCATAAGTTAAACATACCATAAATATCCTTTACATAGCTTAGAAATAGGCTTTGAGGGGTTTGGTATGCTAAAACAAACTTTTGGATCATTCAGGGGCTAAAAGTGTCAAAAAGTGCACAAGTTTGCACTTTCGCGCATAACTTACGTTCTGAATACATCCGGACATCCAAAAATTTATGTAAGCATCCTTATATTATGCCTTAGTGTTTGGCATGAGAAAAATCCATTCGTCGATCAATTTGGATCGTCTTTTGCGCTTATGCGCATTCCGTCGTAATTAACCGAACATCGCGACCGTACGGCCAAACGAACTGACATCCGACATATTTTTGAGCATATTTTCAGTTCCCTATACTTTAACATCATTTTAGAGCTTTGAAATGAGGTTAACGGGGCTTAAACGTGCCAAAAAACGCATCAAATACCAAGTTTTGGTGCTGCAGGGACCAAAACTGTAAATCTGCCAAACTAGGGGCTTACGGACCGTAAGCCAAAGCCCATACGGTCCGTAAGGGGTCCCCAGTACAGCAGAACCCACATTTAATGCTGATTGGCTCTTCAAATGGCGAAAGGTCCAATTGCCTTTTCACCCAATCAAAGGCCAAGGGCCATATTCAGTGAATCTAGTAATGTAACACATGTACGCACAAGATCGTGGCACGATATTCGATAAAACGATCCTAACGGTTCCACTTTTCCTATAAATACCCCCCCCATTTTGCTCAAAACCCACACAATCTGATCTTAAGGCTCTAAGTTGGAACCATTGTTTCATACCTGAGCCATTTTGGTCTAGATTAGCATTCGGGGACCCTCCGTAAGTATTCTTTCGTTCTTTTATTCGCTTTTCGAGTCCGAAAGTCGACGTTTTGTTGACTTTCTGCATTGACCAGCTTATGGTCGATGCGAAGTTCATTAGAACTTCATAACGTGAGCGTGATCACGATGGTTATAGTCCGTAGTGACTATACCTACTGATCACCACGTTATCTAGGCTCAGTGACGAGCCGTAGTTTCGGCCAAAATGTGCATTCTTGCATATTTTGTAACCAAACTACTCGTAGGCATCAAAGCCGTTTGTTTTGATGTCAAACCTGTTTTCAAACTTAGTTAAGCATGTTCTAACATGCTTAGCTCGTCACTTTTAGTTTAGTGCTTATATAGGGTCGTAAGGTAAGCGATCTAAACCATCGCTTATACTTTCGAACCCGACCCATTTGGTCGATCATTAGGATCCGACCAAACACATTAGGTGACCATAGCTATAACCTTCCGAGGTTATGCCTTGTGGTCACGATGTTAGGCGTTCCAGACGCGTTCTACGCGAACGGCGCGTAAGGTAGCATAAGCTACCTAAACGGGTCGTGATGGGTTGCAAGCACCTAGGTTAAGTTTCATTTTAGTATGTAGGCTTTGTTAAACCATATTACACGAGTCTCCATACTCGTTTGGTTTACGAACCCGCATACTATCCGATCCTTCCGATTTGGTCCGGTATATTGACATAGCTACCTATTAGGTGCCGTTTGATATTCCGTGATCTCTAGCATTATTTGGTTATTATACAAGAACTACAAAGCAATCTCAGGTGAGTACATTGAACCCCTCTTTTACTGTTTTCCAAACTGTTTTGGGGTGAAACACATGTGCCTATCTGTTACATTCACGCTTTCCATGTTTTCACATCATATGCCTGCTATGTTGTTAGTACATTATAGTACACGATTTCATTACATTTCATGCTATGTATGCCCATTGTGTGCGTACTTAGTACATTGATTTACATTATATTTCTGTTGCATATGTTTACTCAGCATATGGACACATTGATTTACATGAACATTTCTGTTGCATATGTTTACTCAACATATGGACACATTGATTTACATGAACATTTTCGTTGCATATGTTTACTCAGCATATGGACACATTGATTTACATGAATATTTCTGCTGCATATGTTTACTCAGCATATGGGCACATTGATTTACATGAACATTTCTGTTGCATATGTTTACTCAGCATATGGACACATTGATTTACATGAACATTTCTGCTTCGTATGTTTACTTAGCATACTTAGTACAATTGTTTACATCACATGCCTTCATTTTGTTATGACATTTGGTTTGTTTAACATGGGACAATACATTCATTAACATTAGCTACGCCGTTCGTTAGTAGGTAGTGGTACCATAGGAATTGACAACTTCCGTTTCTGAAATCCTGGGTTTGATAGGATTGGAAGGAATGACCGAATTCGATATACATAACTTAGATAAACCTTTAGTTTGTTTAAGGGTTTATCGCCGCAGTCTCAAGGCTTGGATGTATGCATAGTTTACAATACCGCGTAAATGTTAATATCAATAGAGCATGCATTTTTCCACAGAACATAACGTTGATTTAAACCACGTTTTACCTCAATGACTTGTTTTGTGCATTTTACATATGGTTTAAGTTGATACATTTCGCTTACCATACATGATACATTTTGGGATACACATTACATAATTTACATTGAACATAAACACGTTGACATTGACATACACATTTAGTGGTTTTCATTGCACATAAACATTTAACATGGTTTACACAATAACACTTGACATTTGGTTTATACATGAACAATTTACATGGTGGATTGGTTTGGGTAAATGGTTTGAGTAACGTGGAGTATGTAATATAATGCAAACATGGTGGATACGCCGCTGGTACTTCCTATATATAAATGTTTGTATAATATTACATATCTTAGCGTTATCTAAATCATTTCAGTTTAGACATATAACATTTTATACAAATTACATACTTTTCATAAAACATTGTCTTACAAAACAACTTATTACATTCAACTCATTTTACCTGGTTACTCGTTTAACCTTGCACTTATCTATACGTATCAATTGATGTTATCGTTTTTCAAATGGTTTACAAAGCAAGACGAATTACAAGGTTCATGACTGACTGTTATTAAACATTCTTTAAACTCAAGTCATGAATCCCATTTTCACAAAACCTATGTATCTCACAGGCATTTTTATGCTGACGTACCTACTTTCACATGTGTTTTCAGGAGCTGTTCCATAGGATGTTGATCACGATACTAGGGCGGACCTGTGCCTTAGAGACTAAAACTGAAGATAGACTTAGTTAACTATGTTATAAACTCTTTATTTTCCTGTCTAAGACAATGTACTACCCTTGTTTAATAAATAAAATGTAACTTTAATTTCCATGGTTGTATAACAATTAATTCTGTCCACAACACTCCCCGACGTTTTCCGCCGCGGTTGCATGTTATACGCGGTCGGGGTGTGACAAAAGTGAGGTGCTTTAATTGTCAAAGTTATGGGCATTTTGCTAGGGAATGTCAGAAACAAAAGCAAGATAATTTGAGTCAGAGTTCAAACAACAGGAATGCATCAAACAACTCTAGCTCAAAGGCTTTGATCTCTACAGCAGGAGAAGGTTCGTATGACTGGAGCATCCATCTAGAAGACAATGACAATGCCACTCAGGCATTCATGGCAGAGATAGTGCCTATTGATGATGATAAAGCTACCGTGGGAGATGCTGAAGTGAAAGTGGATGCTGAGGTGAAGGTAGAGAATAAAGCTGCAGAAGAAAAGAAGGTTGATCAGACATCAGTTGCTAAAGATGAAAAGCAAAAGTCTGAACATGAAAGGGAAGCTGAAGAAAAGGATGCCAAGTATAAAAGAATGGAAGCTCAGCTTGCGGCTCTAATGGCCAACCTTGATAAACAAACAGGAGAGGTAAAGTCTAATTCTGTGTGTTTAAAATGCCGTGAACTACAGGGTGAGGTTGACAGGTTGTCCACACACAACCAAAGTTTGGTAAGCGAAATGTCTAACATTAAAGAATCAAATTTTTTTGCTAAAAGAAATGAATCTCTATACTTGAAGAAAATAAAAGGTTATGAAATTGAAATTGATTCTTTAACCTGCAAACTAAACGAAAAACTTCAAGTCATAGACTTAGCTCATGACATGATGGCTGAGAAAACAAAAGAGATTTCTGAAAAATGCAAAGAGTTGACAGATGCACAACTCAAAATTGTTGAACTTGAAAAGAAGTTAGGACAATTCAGGGATTCTACTTTTGTCATGAAACACATGATGGGTGGGTTAAAGAAGAGTAATGACAAGACTAGTGTGGGATTCCATGGCTTTAATGAAGTCTCACCTCCTCTTAGTCATGATTATTCATTCCTACCTGATGAAGATGAGCTAACCAATTTTATGTCAACAGCACCAAGTAGTTCCACATCAAGTCAAGGAAGTGTGTCTGAGAATGAAGATGTGAAGAAGGACAATAACAGCAAACCTGTTTTGAAAAAGAAAACTTCACAACCTAAGAATAAAAATTCGACTTTTGCTAAAAAGATAAATTTTGTTCAAGGAAGTGACATGAAAAACGAGACAGTTGTTATTGAAAATGAATTGAACGTAGAGTTTTCTAAAAATAAAAACAAAGAAAATTCTGAAATTAAGCAAACTGAAACAAATCCTTCTAAGGCATCTTCATCAAAGCCTGAATCTAGTTCAAAGGCTTCAGATAAGAAGTCTTCGAAAAAGAGATCGTGCTTCAAGTGTCACACAAAGGGACATGTAGCTAGCTGTTGTCCTAACAAAAAGAGTGAAGCGCAAGTTAGTGAGAGGAAGAGAGAGAAGTCACCAGAGAAGAGTGGTGATAAGCAGGAGAGAGAGTCCAACTCTCCAAAGAAATCTGCTTCTAAGCAACCAGAGAAAGTTGCTATTGGTGTGGATAAGGCTGAAAAAGGAACTCCACAAGTTCCTCGTTTTCAAAGAAATCAACCAAGATTTCAGCCTAGATCACCACTAGGCAGATATGAGAGACCTAGAAGCAGTTCACCAAGACTGAACAATTTTAATTCAAATAATTTCAGAAGTCAAGGTCAATATCAAAATCGATACCAAAATAATGGTGGTCGAAATTTTTATAACAATGGCTTTAGAAATTACAACGATAATGCTTCTTGGAATCAAAATAAAAATTTTCAAAGGTCAAATAGTCCAAACACACATAGGAACCCTCAGGACCAAAGACCTAGTGGAAATCAAAATCAAATTCCAACAGGTCTGAGATCCAAGACTCCAGTTAGGAGTAATGGATATTGGATGGATGTTCCAGTAGTTGCTGAATTTGGACGACCCAAGACCATTAAGGCTTGGGTCCCCCAATCTAACTAATTTCGTAGTTGGTATGTGCAGGAGCTGCTAAGGAGGATTATCAACTTATGTTGATAGTGGCTGCTCTAGGCACATAAAGGGGGTTGTGAGATTGTTTGATATATGTATTAAATGATTTAAATTGAAGTTCAAAGTGCTGAGTTGACACAGAAGATAACCTGGCAGATCTTTATACTAAAGCATTTGACAGGGCTCGCTTTGAACACTTAGTCGAACTCAACGGGATGAGGAATCCTGAATAACTGATTGTTCATAAGAATTTTGTAAATAGTTTACTGCTTTTCTTAAAAATCAAAAATACAAAAACATTAAAAAAATCAAAAACATAAAAAAAATTATTAGAAAATCAAAAATTGAGTTATCACTGTGTGAAAAAGGAGAAATGATAGTACATCAGCAAGTTAGACTGTCACACTGAAATTGAACCTAAATTGCTTAAGTGTGATAGCAGCTTCATCATACGATGTACCAGTAGGCAAAAGCATGAAATAATCAACTTACCAATGTGATATAAACCTAAACGAACTAAATATGAGTGGGGAACACATCAGTGGTGTATGGTTTAATGACCTTAAATCTTGTGTTGATAGATTGCCAAAATCTGAGGTTTTGGGTCTCTATACTGTTATTTCATCTGGGGATATCAGGGGTGTCCTTCTACTGCATCCAGATACATGCTGACCTAGACACACCCAGGATATCTTAAAAGATCTAAAAATGCCAAAACCCTGAAAATGGAGAAGCTCTCATAAAGAGTCATTCAAAAAGTGCAAAAAGCATAAATCGTACAAAAAAATGGTATTTGTCTTAGCCCTCGATAAGATATTTTGGTCTCTCTGCTGTACGGAAGTACTGACCTGTTCACCAATTATCTATTGTTGAAAATAAAACGGATGAATTCAGTATACTCACCTACTACGATGAATCTTTGTGCATACCTTGATCGCGGGGGTATATCCTGAAGCGGGACACACTCATATATCAGAAATAAAATTACCTTAACGTATCATACGGTAATGGTACTTGAAATGTTCATGCATTTTGTTTAAGTGGACAAACATACTGGTAATCGTCTTGAACTGCTTTTCACTAAAACATTAAATAAAGAATAATCTAATTGTGTGAAACAGTTTGATTATGCTGATATGATCTTCTTACCAGTGATTCTCACAAAAATAGAGTGTTTATTGCTTTTGTATTTCCTTACTTTCAAAAAATATAAAAATCCAAAAATAGTGTCTTTTCTGTTTAAAATTCTTAATGTACGGAAAACTGTTATTCTTGGAGGAATTGTTACTGATAGGGGGAGACAGTGTTAGAAAGTGAGTTCAAAATTTTCAATCAGGCAGGTTCTTCTGTGTTGGACAAAAGTTTTGCGTGTTGATGAAGTTGAAAATGCTTAATCTGTAATACAGTTTAACTATCTCTTGAAAAATAATAATTTATTTAACTTTGTTGAAAAATTCTTATGGTTTCTCGAGATGTTTGTTTTATAGTACACAGATTGAAATAGTATGTTGCTGAGAAGTTGCTAAGAAGATGAGAGTTTGATTGGATGCATGGTAGAACCTCCTTTCTACATTGCAGACAAGATTGAAGAGTTTGAAGATTGTTGTGCAAATGCTGAACTGGAGTTTACTCAAACGCTAACGTGTTGAAGATTTGGTGATTGGATGCATCAGCTTAGGGGGAGTTTGTTGCTGACAGAAGCTATTAAAGCTGAAGCTATCCAAAGACCAAAGACAGTGCAAGACTACATGAAGATTGCAAGAAGACTGAAGATAAAGTTTTTATGAAGCTATTGTCAAGGGGGAGTTTGTTGGTGCATATTCTGTGATAACAACTTAGATTTGGTCTTTGGACATCTTGTAATTAGTTAAACAATAAACAGTTAGCGGGTTTAGCTTTGTATTAGTGAGATAATTGAGTTTGGGCTAAACTAAACCCACATTGGGTCATAGGGGACGAATTGGGCTTGCCCAAGTAGTAAACCCTAGTCCAACTTGTAAAACCTTGTGTTATATAAACAAGGTTAGGCTTTAGGGTTTAGGTTAATCAGCCAAAACAGAGTTTATGAGAATTTCGTGAGAGCATTACTAGCTTGGACGAAATTAGGGTTAGGGATCTTGATTGATTGTAATTCTTGTTTGATAAACAATCAATAAAGATCCGGATTGAAAGTGATTTGCTGTTTCTGTTCCTACACGTTTTCTGCTTATTCTGAACAAGAGGATTCCGCACTCTTGATCGGATTGACAATTCTGTGAAGATCCATACGAACAAGGGGACCTACACGATACTTGCTCTTGTGCTGATAACTGTAAGCAGGGTTCTTCCAAGACCAAACATATGTACAAGCAATCAGCATCAAAGGAAAAGAAAAAACCAAATCAGTTCCCTGGAATAACACAAGCAGAACTGAATGTCTTTTTCTCAAAGAGACAAACCTGTTTTAATTGTGGAATTTTGGGGCACATTGCTAGAAACTGTGTTAATCGTCCCTACTACTCCGGTAACACACATCATCAGCTATGCATTATCGATCAGTCGGAGATCGATTTTCTCGAGCCAAGCCTTCTGATGGACACTGGAATCTAGCAAAAAGGAACCATCAAAGGTTTTCAACCACAAACGGGTTCCAAAGACAGCAAATGGAGTCAAAAGTCTCATTTGTAAAGAAAAATATTTCAAACAACACTGACTCTAAGATTTGGAAGCCCACGGTTCTTGCTGGATCTCAGTCTCACTGGTCACAACCGTCAACATCGACATCTTCACCTCAAACCTCAAATTATACCAAAAGTTATATGATCTTTCGTGAGGTTTCATACACTGATAGCGATGGTCAACTCAGGTCAATAATGGCTTGGGTTCCAGTTTCTAATTAATCCCGCTAAGTGTGCAGGAACGGCTACGGAGGGCGATCGTTAGACCTTGGTTTATCGGTAGTAGTTGTTTCAGACACGTGACAGAAGACTTATCCCAGTTGAATAACATAAAAGGGTATTTGACGGTGGATTTGTCAACTTTGCGGGAGGGGAAACTGGAAGAAAAACCATGAAGGGCGCTGTCAAAAACGGGATTCTCATCTTCTCAGACGTCAATTATGTCCCTGATCTGAAGCACAATCTTTTGAGCGTATCTATGATGTGCGATAAAAGAATGGAGGTTCTCTTCACCAAGAGTGGCTCGCAACTTCATTCTTCGACTGTTCAGAAGCCGATTTCTGAACCTGCTATAGCTATCCCTGATGGTGCAGTCTGTAACACTGAAGTCTCCTCAGGACTCTTAAACATTCAAGGAACTTCTCTGTTTCTAGGAGCAATTCCCTTAGATTGCACTGTAGATCCACCGGTGATCAACAACGCTACTGCACCAAATGAGGGGGAGCAATCTGGAATAGCATCAAGAAGTTTCTATATCACAAATATAATTAGCCCAGTAGCTGTTGGTGTACAAACTCGCAGCAAATCGGGCGACATCAACACATGCCTATTTAGAAACAAACAAGATGTCATTAGCATGATAGTGACGAACAAGGCATGACTGGAAATTCAAGGCTTCGATCAAGTTGAAGGTGTGGATTATGATGAGGTGCATGCACCGGTGGCACGTAATGGAGGCCATTCGTATATTCGTATGATGAGAAAAAAGTTCGAAATGCGCTCATTGGGAAAAGTGAAAATATTTATGGGCTTGCAAGTTCGTCAAAACAGGGATATCAAGTCTACATCGGCTGGATGCCAATTCTTGGGAGACAGTCTCATCTCGTGGCAGTGCAAGAAGCAACAACTCACATTTGCAGCGGAAGCAAAGTGCGTTGCAGCATCTGCTGCCTGCTGCTCTCAGGTTCTTTGGATACAACACTAGATCAAGGATTTCGGTTTGACTTATCTAAACTCTACTAATTATTTTGATAATGATGTCGTTATCCAGATTATCAAGAACCCTGTCTTTTACTCTAAAACCAAGCACATTGATATCAAGGTTCACTTTATTCGAGATTGCTTTGACAGAGGATTGTTTAAACCTAAACTGATCCACACTGATTCTAATTCAGCGGATCTTTTTACAAAACCTGTCAGCGTCTCGAGATTCAATGAGCTTGTAGATCTTTTGAGAATGATGCGTATCACCGACTGAGCAACGACAAAAAAAAAAAAATAACCAGGGTTTCTATACTTATGTAAATAAATAAGTAAATTTGCGCATAAAGTGTGATGCACAAATTTAGGGGGGGGGACGTATATGTACATATGCAAAAAAAAAAAAAAAACATATATGTACATATGCATTGTTTGAGGGGTAGAAAAGAAAACAAAAATCGTGCCAAAGAATACGCATTGTTTGAGGGGAAGAAATAGTTGCTTGGGAAATGAAATGAGCTTTCGTGTTAAAGAACTTGATTAACACACGTAAGGTTTCAATGTTAAACAAGTTAGGCTCCACTGCGATGTGTTGATAGGTCTGCCGCTCGAAAAGCAAAAGAAGCAAAAGTGATACAAACATAATGGACTGGACATCTCGTGGGTAACAGAGCAATGGTGTATGATTTCATGGTCTTAAATCCTGCGTTGATAGATAGCCAACATCTGAGGTTTCGGGTCTTTATGCTGATGATTCATCCGGGATATCAGGGTTGTCCCTCTGTTGCATCCAGATTATATGCAGACCTGGACACAATCAGGATATCTTGCTAAAAGAGCCACAAAAAGGGCCAAAACCTGAAAACGGAAGAAATCTCACAAAATAAGAGAATTCCCTGAGCTATCATAGCCAAATTCGTACCGTTTAAGGTATCTGTCTCGCCCTCGTCAGATCTTCCTTGGTCTCTCTACTGTACGAAAGTACTGACCTGTTCACCAGGAAGTCTGGCGTTGAAAAATAAAAAAAATATAATAAAAGGATGATCTCAGTATCCTCACCTGCTACGATGAACCGTTGTGCTTACCTTGATCGCAGGGGTATGCCTTGGAATGGGACACACAGATGTCACAGTATAAAACTACCTAAAAGTGTATCACAAAGCAAAAAGTTGAAGTTTGAGCGGTGGATTTAAAAGGACAAACATATCAACAATTGCGTGGACCAGCCTAAGTAAACGAAGAGCTGAAAAGTGTCCCTTAATCAGTTCGAGAACGATTTTGATCCCATGGCAGGTTCTCCCTATATTACTCCTCCATTGGTTTTCTATTGTTAATTTGTTTGATTATCTCTTTGCTAAAAAGGTTGCTCGGTTGGTTGGATCGTTGATTTTGAGAAAGATGTTTTCTGTCCTGAAAATGCAAAACATTAAAGTGATAGTCTGGCCCACTGTTTCGGATTGGGGCCCACTGTGGATAAAACGAATCAGATCTAGCTCATTGCTCTCGAATGTAATTCGGACCATTGTTTCGAGTTGGGGCTTGGCTGTTTGATCTCAGGCCCAATCCGAAACTCTATAAAATGTCAAACATTTCTCATACGAGTCGCATATTCGGACTAAGCTCATCTCCTAATCATTTCGGAACCTCTCATCATCTTCTCGGATCACTTATTCGAATTACGAGGTTTGCAGGTTCTTATACTTTTCAAACCAAAGCCTTTGAATGCCTTAGTTGCCGAAGAACATGACGTGCAACAAACACATGCTGCTGCTAAAGCTGAGATGGTAGCTGAAGTGTTAGAGATGGATGAAGAAGAATTTGTCGATGACAGTGATGTGGAAGTGATTGTCTCCGAGAAACTAAGGAACCCGTTCGAGAATCAACACTAATGACTGCAAAACTTCTACAAGCCCTGATTGAGTTCTTGAAGGATAGTGTCAGAAACCCTCCTTCTGTACCTAATCTTGAAATTGAAGATGACTCGAAAGATGATGCTGAAGAAGCATCCAACAACAAACAAAGAACCGAAACAGCTCCTAATTTTCATTCTACTGGCCCAAGCTCAGAACCATAGCCTACTATGCCCACCGATCCACAAGTCAGTGCTGCTACTCAAGAAACAAGCACGCAAGATCTTGATTTTGATTTAAAATTCGATTTCGATCTGCCTAAAACAACTCATTTCCAACCAGAAAGCTCAAGCGACATCAGGTTCAATGTAGAAAGTTCCAGTGGTGCCAATTTCTCTGAGCATGGTGAAGCAGCCATGCGCTTTGCACCCAACAAAATGAAATTTATTGAAGAAAGAGATAGTGATGATGATACGGCTGCTGATGTAGCGAAGCTGCAAAGAAAATTGATTGTGTTGGAAGAAGATGCTGCCCCGAAAGAATCACCGATCTCATCTTTGCAAACTCAAAAATCAAGCAAAGATCAGATGATCGAGCAACTACAAAGTGATGTGGGTATGCTGATATCTGTTGAAAGTTAAGCTGAAGAAGAAGTTCAAGAATCGTGTGTTTCCTGATCCGGCTCCGCTGCCTGGTGGTCCTCCTGACGGATTCAGCAACTAATCCAGTAAACCTGGGGGGAGATTGTTAGGCCTAATAGGTTTATGGATTAGTAGGATTGGCTAAATGGACCAAGCTTCTAGACGATGGTGGGTATTAGAGTGGGCTAAGGGATAATGGGCCTAAGGTTTTGGGGGAAACCACTTACTATAAATAGGAAATGATAATTAGGGGCTTAAGGTTGGTTCCTTGGTTTTTGGAACTTGTATTAGACAAACAAGATTTGTATGCAAGTTTAAGCCTTTGAATATTCAATCTCCATCTTCGTGTTCTTGATTTCTTGATCATCATCAAGTTTGGATTCCGCCCATCCTTGGTGATTGTTTGATATCGTTGTTTGATCTGGTTTTTCGGGACTTACAATGTTATGCTTTGGTATGGTGGTTCTTTAGTCTTTTCTTTTGATCAACCTTAGTATATTGGAGGTGAATCTAAGTTGTTGGTAATGGATTTTAACCATCTCGCATACTTTGAGCTAGTACAGTATGCCATGGAAACCAACCAGCACAAAAGTAGGGATTTTTATATGTGCAAGATAGATGCGGATAATGGTGAATTTAAACTGTTTGGGGATGATAAAGATGTGTTGGAACTCACAATGAAGGCTAAAAATTGGACTAAACTATTCATTGAAGTGTTCGTTCAACATAGCCCAATTATGTCTGAACATAAGACCCACTACTATTCCCAACCCAGTAAACCACAGGCCCAGTCCAGTTCCCAGCCCACTAAAACAAAAGCCGAGTCTAGTTCCCAGCCCATTAAACGACAAGCCCAACCCAAAAAACTAGTACCCAGCCCAAAAAAAGTAGTACATGTGAAACTGGGTAGGCCATCTGGTAAAAGTTTTACAACTCCTGAAGTCCCTAGATCTGGATGTACATCAGGTGTGGATGTTGTAGAACCAAGTGTTAAACAGGTTGTGGAAAACCAGTACACGAGGCTGCATGGGCATTTGATATAGATAAGGAGACAACTGTTAAAGAGGGGGTTGAGGTAGAACCAACCGTTAAACAGGTTGTAGAGGAAGAAGTCTTTGGTCAAGATACTAGGGTTAAATATGTTGTAGAGGAAGAAGTCTTTGGGATAGATAGTGATACTGGTGACAAAGAAGTTGATTTAGATAGATAGGATAATGAAGATAGTGAAGACAATGATTACAATCTTGAAGAGTCCAGTTCTGATGATGAGGATGGTTATTCTGATGAGGATGTGGTTCAAGATGAATTGATTGGCTTAGATTCAGACAGAGAATATGTTGAATGGAAACAGTCACAAGATGCAATTAAACAAGCTAGCAAGGATGAAGCAGCAGCCACAAAAAAGATACTTGAAGAGTGTCTAAAATCTAATGAAAAAGAAGATAAGGCATTGTTTGGAAGTAACTGATGGTGGGGCATCATGGACATTCATATCTGACCAGCAAAAGGTTGTTACTTCTATCTTCCTAAATCAGTTGTTTAGTTATTCATTACTTAAATTTAATTGGTTTGCCAGGGTCTGTTAAATGCTATTTCATGTATTTGGCCCTATGCAGAGCATAGAAACTGTGCAAGGCACATCTATGCAAATTGGCACAAAACATTCAAGGATGAGGAGCTGAAAGAGTTGTTTTAGAAATCAGCTAGGGCTTACTGTGAAGCTGACTATCTGCAATCCATTGAAGAAATGAAAGCAATCAATCCTGATGCATTAGAGGCCTTACTGAAGCAAAATCCCAAGTGGTTAAACAGGTGATATTTGGACACTCACAACAAGTGTGATGTAATAGTAAACAACACGGCAGAAACCTTTAATGGTTTTATCATTAATGCAAGGTCAAAACACATAATACATATGTTAGAGGATATAAGGATTCAAGTCATGAGTAGGTTAGTGACAAAAAGAACAGAAATGGTTGCCATAGATGTTATCATATGCCCTAAAATCTAGGAAAATCTTGAATTTTTAAAAAGTGCTTCTTATAGATGTGAGGTGTATCCCTCATCATATCATGTTTTTCAAGTTAGGGATTTGTATCTCCAGGTGGTTTTCTCCCAAGAGACTGGAGAAGAGTAGCCAGAAATCAACTCGAAAGGGAACCCAACAGTCTACTCAAGATGCAACCCAGCAGTCCACTCAAGAGGTAACACAAAAATCTACTCAAAAGGGAACCAACAAGTCAAGTCAAAAAGGAAAGAGAAAGACCAAAGAGAGGGGCAACAAGGAAGGCTGAAGTTATGTAGAGTGTATGTGATCTTTTGTGTTTGTGGGACAAGTTAATGTTATGCTAAGACTTATTTACTTTAATATTTTGTCTAAAAACACCTTCTAGTAATGTGGGACAAGTTAATTAGTCAATGCATGACTTTTCTATGTTGTTTGACTTTTTCTGTGTTGTTTGACTTTTGTGTGGAATTTGGATAATGGTCATTTTGTAATCAATTTGGATAATGGTCATTCTGTGTTGTTTGAATTTTGTTGTTTGACTTTTCTGAGTCACACATTGGTGTACATATTCCAGTATGGTCATTGTGTACACTTTAACTGGTTGACTCAAACATTGGTGAACATGCATCAATTTGATATGATTATGCTTCAGTTTTGATTTGGTTAGTCTGCAGTTTGGTTCGGTCATTCTGCAGTTTGGTATGGTCATTTTGCAGTTTCAGTTTGGTTTGGTTTGGTGATTCTGCAGTTTGGTTTGGTCATGCACAATTTGATTGCAGTTTGGTATGCTGCAGTTTTGATGATGTGAGGTTTGATATGCTTATTCTGCAAGTGCAGTTGCAGTTTGAGTCAAACTTTGGACAATTTTGCTTCAAGTTGCAGTTTGATTGCAAATTTGTCAAACTTTTTTTGCTTCAAATGTAGTTTTGGTTCAAACTTTGGCCAATTTTGCTTCAAGTTGCAATTTGACTACAAATTGGTCAAATTTTTTTTGCTTCAAATGCAGTTTTGGTTCAAACTTTGGCCAATTTTGCATCAAGTTGCAGTTTGACTGCAATTTGGTCAAACTTTTTTGCTTCAAATGCAGTTTTGGTTCAAACTTTGGCCAATTTTGCTTTACACAGTTTCAGTCAATTTTGGTTTAAACTTTGGCCAATTTTGCTTCAAATGCAGTTTGAGTCAGATGTAGGTATGGTCAATATGTACATAACTTAGATGTCCAGTTGAGTCAAAGTAACAAAAGCATAAGTTAGATGTCCAGTTGCAAATTCCATTTCAAAACAAGTGGGTACAAATGGACACAAACACTAAATATGAAAGAAGTCACTAAATACTAATCGACAAATACAACAATATTGCAATTGCAATTAACAAGGTTAGCACATATGGTTTCTTCGACTTCGTCTCTATATCAAATGTCATTGCTTTCAAGTTCTTGTTCTCTTCTATTAATAACATATTGTGTAATTCAAGGTTCTTTATCTTCAGGTCTTTAAACGTGACAGGAGTTGAGGTGCTGTTTGAACGTTCAATGAACATGTTATCAACATCTTCTTTCCACAGGAAGAATTTGCAATCGCCTCTCTACAAAACACAACAACTGTAAAAAATTGCAATCGGCTATCTACAAAACACAAAATTAAACTGCAAATTGAACTTAAAGGCCAATGAGAGCAGCCGTAAAATTGTTCACCATGTCTTTCACTTTTAAGTCCAGCTACTCAAAGAACTGCAACAATGTCGTGGTGGCAGTAGATATTTCCATCCAAATCAACCTTGAAGAGTTTAGGTTTTCGAATTATACCAGAGGTAGAAGACGAGGACATCTTGAATCAATGTTTCCAGGGGCAAAGGTGATGAATTCGACAACTTGGGGAGGAATTAGGGCAAGAACGACTATGGGGATTAGAAAGTGCGATTGATTTTCCTCTGCAATTTCAGAGAATATGTGTTCGTGTTGAATTAGGGTTCGAATTATGTTTCCAGACATGATAAAACAAGGGTGAGTCAACGTAGGCTGTCCACCTCATCATCCCCATGCCACGTAGGATTAAAAAAACAGACTAAGTTAGTGATTTTTTAATGAAGGGATGACACAGACACCTAAATGTTAAGTAGAGGGTGGTGGGAGCCAAATTGAAAGTTGGGAGTGGCATTGGCCAATTTTGCTTAGTTTAGGGTGATAAAATCCATTTCCCCTAATAAAAACATAAATTAAAAAAAAAAGAAACCTCATACCTTTCTTCACCAAATCAAACCTACAACTTCCTCCATCAAGTCACCTCATGTATATCTTCTCCATATATATATATATATTATATATATATATGTATTTATGTATATATATTTATGTATGTATATATATGTATATTATGTAGATGAAATATTAAAGTGAAAAAGAACAATAAAAATAACACAATTTCACTACTTTCTTCCTTAAGCCATCGGCTTTCGCCCAACCCAACCTCTACCTGCCGGCCCCTACCCACACCACCAGAGACGGTGTTTGGGTTGTGGGTAAAGGGTACCCGCTCCCCTTGGACCATGGCCTCGAGTTCCCTCTACCAAAAATTCTCGTTTAGTGGAATAGTAGTCTTAACTATATTGAACTATTTTATTTTTAATGTGTTATAAATAACAAAGTCTTCAAAAATTAAATTTTAGTTTCACACTAACATTTGTCACTATTGAAATACTGGTAAACACAAAACCTAATTATCGAATCCCAAAACAAATGGATAATGTGTACGATGTCGTAGATCCACTGCCGCTTACCAGAACTTACTTGCAAAATGAGACACCGTTAACCTCGTCACAGAGAGCCCGAGGAGGGGGTATCCGTGACTAAACTATGGCGTGAGAATAAGATACTTTTCCGGGGAACATATTGTATTAAATTTAAGTATTGAATGGGTCAGAATGTCCTTGATGGGTGATTGTATTGAATGTGGGAATTCAATGTGAGGGTAAAATATAAGTACTTGTCATAGGTTTGTGATAACTTACCTTGTGGTGATATTTTCTCCTGCTTATATGAACGAGACTCTTCATCTAAGGTAGGCGCCCTTCTACAAGAGACCATCGAATTTCTTCATGGAAAATAGGAGTCCAGGTATTACTCAGAGTGTTGTTTCCTCTGAAGGATCTTTTAGGATCTCCACATTTAATGTATGCTTCATCGTTAAGGAATAAACTCACTTTTCGCAGGGCCAAACCGTAAAGTAGTCGGCGGTCTTTGTAGCATTTAATGTAGGAGAGTTGTGACATTTGTGCCTTCACGATCATCATACAAATACGAATCCAATGAAATCTTGTGTTTCATTCCCAGGATTTGTGCAATTACATATGACAAGTACACATATCAAATTTTGTATGATTTTCTGGAAGTTTTACGTAAACTATTACGCAAATGTAATCGCTTTAATGAAACGTACACTCTAGAATAGTGACATAAGATTAACATACCTTAAATAACCTTTACATAACTTAGAAATAAGTTTTGAAGGGTTTGGTATGGCAAAAACAAGTTTATTCGGTCACAGGGACTATTTACGACAAACTGCAAAAGTCTGACGATTCGCATAGCAACGTACACTCTGGAACAAGATCATAAGCTAAACATACCCTAAATACCCTTTACATAGCTTAGAAATAAGTTTTGAGGGGTTCACTATGCGAAAATATGCCTATTTGATCACAGGGACTAAAAGTGTCAAAACTATGAAAGTTTGCATATACGTGCATATCCCGCGTTCTGACCATATCCGGACATCCAAATTATTTTTTTTGTAATCACTAGAATATTATATTTTAGTGATAGGAATACAAAAATACAATTCTTCGCGCAATTTGGATCGTTTTCGCGTCCGTTTGAGTTTCGTCGTAATTAACCAAACAACGCGATCGTATAGACAAACGAACTGACATCCATGATATTTTTAAAGCAAATTTCAAGTCCCCTATGCTTTAACATCCTTGTAGAGCCTTGAAAAGGGGTTAACGGGGGTTATACGCATCGAAAAACAAGTTCAGAGCTGCAGGGGCCTGTTCTGCCAAATTTTAAAACTTTCTGCAGCAGCCCTCGCGGGACGCGATAGCTATCTGGGCATAATTCTCCAAACAGCTTCCCAGCTGTTTCCTGCTGATTTCCAAGCTGGTTTGTGAGATCTTGTGGGTGTTTTGTGTATCCTCCAAGGCTTTGATTCTTGTCCAAACACTTGTAGGGCTATGATCTTTCCTTGGGCAACACATAAACACTTGTCATGATCTCATTAATCCTAGAACATTATAAATACCCTTCACCATTCACTTAAATCCTTGCTCATCTTCTTTCTCTTTCACCCTTGCTCTGACTAAGGCTACCATACTTGCTCTGACTAAGTCATTTTTCCAGCCTAGAACACTTGTAAGTGTTCTTTCTAGCTTTGTTTATTTATTTCAAGCAAGAAAGTCAAACAGTGTTTGACTTTCAGCTTTGACCATGATTTGGTCAAGACAAAGTTCGTTTGAACATTGCAACGTGAGCTTAATCACGATGGTTGTAGTCCCTTGCGACTATACCTACTGATTACCACGTTGACTAGTCGAAGTGACGAGTCAAAATTTGGTCAAAATGCACGATTATATGCATTTTGCGACGAAACTATTTTCGGGTATCAAAACACTTTGTTTTGATACCAAATCAGTTTTCTAACTTAGCTAAACATGTATTAACATGTTTAACTCGTCACTTTCAGTTTAGTGCTTATTTAGGGTCGTAAGTCAAGCGGTCTCGACAACAGCTTAGACTTTCGAACCCGACCTGCTTGGTCGATCATTAGGATCCGACCAAACATATTTTGTGACCATAGTTGTATAGGGAATAACCTTCCGAGGTTATACCTTATGGTCACTTAGTTTAATTAGTTGTATGATAAGTAGTTTATATGCCTTAGGAAAATGACCAAAATGCCCTTTTTGCGCATAATTTCGATTTAAGGACTAGTTAGGCCATCCGAACGCTTATTGTGCAAATGACGCGTTAAAGTAGCATAAACTACCTTAACGGGTCATAACGGGTCATAAGAACTTAGGATAGGTTCCAAATCAGAATGTAGGCTTTATTAAACCATTTGATATGAGTTCCAACACTCATTTGGTTTACAAGACCTCATTCTATCCGATCCCCCGATTTAGGTTCCGATTATAATATAATGATCCGATACTAGGTGCCACTTGATTCCTGTATTTCCCGAGCTTTGTTACGAAAACTTAATCAAGGATACTTGCAATCTCAAGTGAGTACTTAGCTCCCCTCTTTTATACTTTCAATTGTTTTGGGGTGACTCATATGTGCTAAATACTTTTCAAGTTTTCATAAACAAATGCTATGGTTTATATAAAACAAGATGATTTCAATAATGTGAACGAATTTGTTGGGGCGTTAGTCGGAAGACGAATGACATTCATTAACTATGATTAAGCCCACCAGTAGTATGTTATGGTACCAGAGGATCTGACAAATCCCGTTATCGGACTATCCCACTGGTGGGTAATGTGGGTAACAACAGAAACTGTTTTCTGATTAACAAATCATGTGTTGGTTTGTTAGTCTTTTTAAAGAGGCCTTTTAGGGTCTATTAAAGATACCCTATGGGTGGTATAGTCGAGTCAGAACAGGTTTGAATGTTTTCATTAAAGAACAACCAAAAGTTGTATTTCACAATTAAAACACGAACGATTAAACGATGGTTTATAACACAGACGATTTGAATGATATGAACGATTTGAACGATTGTACGATTTGAACGATTATGGACGAATGTTTTTAAACGATGTCACACAACGAGGTTTACTTAAAGATGTAAACCAAATAATTTTTACTTTCAAAGACGATTTACTACTTGGTTTTACAAAGACAAATGTTTTCAGTCAAGATTCATGGCTACAATGGTTTTGGTTTTACATAAATCAACTTGTAAGGTTGATAAAACATATTGCAATATCAAACACTTGATTTCAAGGTACATACTCGACAACTCTAGTAGTTGGTCGAGGTATTGCAATATGAATCCAAGGCCATGAATTTGACATACAAAACCTATGTACTCGCCGGCATTTTTATGCTGACTATTTCACATATGTTTCAGGTTCTACTATGTGATGATTGTTGATGCTTGTTACACATAGGATGGACGCGGGCTTTAGTGACTTAAAACTTGAAAGACAATTGTTGTAATTATTTGATTTATATCAAAACAATGAGTCAATTAACGAAATAAAACAAAACTTCAATTAGCATGTGTTGTGAAACAATGATTCTGTTACGACACTCCCCGACGTTTTCGCCGCGGTTTGTTGTATTACGCGTTCAGGGTGTGACATAAGAGTTGGTATTAGAGGTCATGGTTATAGGGAATTAGGTTATTAGTAATGCTCTTGACCTAGTCTATAATGATGTGACTACTCAAGAGGCACCTAAGAAGGCAAAATCCAAGCCTTCAAGAAAATCAAAGAAGCGTAAAGCTTCAAGGAATCTTACAACAATTGCTCCAGTTCCGCTTAACCAAGTGGGACCTAGCCAGGTGGCATCACAACCAGCTAAGAAACCATACAGAGGAAAAGCTCCTTTGTGCAATCAATGTAACCTTCATCACCATGCCAGTGTCCAATGCCGAAAATGCTCAAACTGTGGACGTTTTGGTCATACAACAAATTTCTGTCGTTTAGCCGCTACGCCAAAACCAAGCTATGGCAGTTCCTACTCAGTTATCACAACTCCTTATGCGATACATGTTTGTCCTAACTACGTACATGGAACCTGCTTCAATTGTGATTATCCTAACCACTTCAATTGACTTGGCTGGCAAATGATGACTCAACGAATGGGCACAAGATTAACACTGGCAATATCAAGGCTTGTGCTAATGTCTGAGTAAACACTTAAACTTTTGTGTTTTTTGTGTATCTTGAAACACTTTGGTTGTTCTATAAATAAATTTGGTCATTTCCCTCTTATTTACAAAGTCAATGTGAACACGCGTATGTATGGCATACCCTACGATATCGATACTAAGGAAACATGCTCCTTGCAAGACAAACTACTCTCGTAGTTCTTCCATTTTTGGGATCGCTCGCGATCTCCACGAAAATCCTAAGTACTCATTTCTTCTAAGAAACAAAGTACAAGCTACAAGTTACAACTCTGGACAAATACTCAAAGTACTACTTTAAATCCTTACTTGGATATCTAAGGGTACTTTTCGTAAGTCCTTAATTCGTCTTATGCAATATGTCTATGTACATATCATTACGTTCTGGTTTTCATAACAATATACATAGTATATGATATCAAAACATCATTCATGATTTCAAAGACATTTCATAGGGTTTAAAAACATTTAAACATAGTATATTTTCCCAATATAGCAAGTACATAATTTCAAAAACATTATCCATGTTTTCAAACACCTCATACATGATCACCAAAAATCATCTCACATGATTTTAAAACATTTAATAAACGTATTTACCTAGTACATGATTTCAAAAACATTACATAAGGTTTCAAAAACATTAAACATATTTTCAAAAATCCCATGCACGATTTTCAAGAACATTCTGCTCGTATGTTAACTTAGCATCCGTAATACACGATTTTCAAGAACATTCTGCTCGTATGTTGGCTTAGCATACATAGTACATGATTTTCAAGGACATTCTACTTCATATGTTGACTTAGCATGCCTAGCACATTGATTTCAAGGATCCTTTTTTGCTTCATATGTTGACTTAGCATATCTAGCACCTTGTTTTTATAAACACTATACTTCGTATGTTGACTTAGCATACCTATTACAAGGTTTCGAAACAATTTCTCGCTATGAATTCCAAAATCCTTATAGGATCTTCCTATCTTCATAGTTAGATCCTTGTGGATGTTTAAAGCGCAAAATCAAAGTCCTTATTTGGAATCTTTGTGTGCTTTAATACGTATGTTACGATTCAATGAGGACAAAACCGAATCCTTATAAGATTTTCTTATCTTCATAGTTAGATTCTTGAGGATGTTTAAAGTACTAATTGAATTCCATGGATTGGATTCCTGGTGTACTTTAAATGCAAGTGTACAAATCGATGACAAATTGATAACAAGCTGATGACCAAGTTGACAATTATGTGATTATGTGTTTATGTCTTTATGTGTGAATCCAAATGCTCGATATCCAAATCCTTGTAGAGCTTCCATATCTTCATATGATGGATTCTTAGAAGGATATCCAAAAGTACTCTCATAAATCCTTAATGGGCTTCTATGCAATAGTTAAGACCCTTGGATTGTAAAGTACTATTCTAAAGTTAAAGAGATCATGCGTTGATCTAATTAAAGATATCATTTGTTGATATAGTTAAAGAGACCCTTTGGTGGTCTAGTTAAAGAGACCCTTTGGTGGTCTAGTTAAAGAGATCATCTGTTGATCTAGTTACATATATCATTCATTGATATAGTTAAAGAGACCCTTTGGTGGTCTAGTTAAAGAGATCATGCGTTGATCTAGTGAAAGATATCATTCGTTGATATAGTTAAAGAGACCCTTTGGTGGTCTAGTTAAAGAGATCATGTGTTGATCTAGTCAAAGATACCATTCGTTGATATAGTTAAAGAGACCCTTTGGTGGTCTAGTTAAAGAGATCATTCGTTGATCTAGTTAAAGATATCATTCATTGATATAGTTAAAGAGACCCTTTGGTGGTCTAGTTAAAGTGATTGATTCGTCAATCTAGTTAAAGAGATCATGTGTTGATCTAGTTAAAGAGACCCTCTGGTGGTCTAGTTAAAGAGGTCGTTCGTCGATCTAGTTAAAGAGATCATTCGTTGATCTAGTTAAAGATATCATTCATTGATATAGTTAAAGAGACCCTTTGGTGGTCTAGTTAAAGTGATTGATTCGTCAATCTAGTTAAAGAGATCATGTGTTGATCTAGTTAAAGAGACCCTCTGGTGGTCTAGTTAAAGAGATCATGTGTTGATCTAGTTAAAAAGATCATTCGTCGATCTAGTTAAAGAGATCCTTGGTGATCTATTTGAAGAGACTCTTTGGTGGTCTATTTAAAGAGATCATTCGTTGATCTAGTTAAAGACACCCTATGGTGGTCTAGTCAAAGTCATCACAGGATTATTCGTTTAATTTTTTTCCCCTACACATTATAAAATGAACTATGCGGACTGTGCAAGGAATTACGTAATTATGGATGCATACATAATTATGGAATTCAGTGCACAGAAACCACAACAAGTTTTGTCATGTGTAAGAACCTATAGTGATAAGAATAATGAAACAGGAACAATGTAATAAGGGCATGGTGGATACGCCGATGGTACTTCCTATATATAAGTGTTCCTTATTACATTGCGAGCGTAGCGTTATTTAAGTTACTAGAAGCTCTGGACCTTGATCAAAGTTGTTTTATATTATACTCTCTAACTCCAATTTCGAGCATACACAAGTTTCCTATAATAGTATTCATAGGAAACATTCTCTCTATCCGTTGTTCGAAACTCCAACTTCTTGTTGAATTCACACGCTCTCCAAATTTTACTACAACAGGGATATCGTTTTGACAATTACATGTCACTCTTGAGATTCGGCACAATAATATACAAACCTATTGGGATGGAGTTTAACTCTTCGGATCTGAACTCTTCCCTACAAACAACAGATGAGTACGAATAACAGAGTTCGCTGGAAATCCAGAAGTGGCCCAGAGTTTTACTTAGGGAATGGAAGATTCATTTGAAAGCGAAACATCCACATCTGTCTTCACAAGTTTCCTCTAAATTAAATTTCAGGACGAAATTTCCTAAAGTAGGGGAGACTATGACATTTGTGCCTTTACGACCATCGTACAAATATGAATCCAATGAAATCTTGTGTTTCATTCCTGGGATTTGTGCAATTACATATGACAAGTACACATATAAAATTTTGTATGATTCCGAACTCTCGAGAAGCTTTTCTGGAAGTTTTATGTAAACTATTACTCAAATGTAATCAGTTTAACGAAACGTACACTTTGGAATAGTGACATAAGCTTAACACACCTTAAATAACCTTTACATAACTTAGAAATAAGTTTTGAAGGGTTTGGTATGGCAAAAAACAAGTTTATTCGGTCACAGGGACTATTCGTGACAAACTGCAAAAATCTACCGATTCACATAGCAACGTACACTCTGGAACAAGATCATCAGCTAAACATACGCTAAGTTCCCTTTACATAGCTTAGAAATAAGTTTTGAGGGGTTCGGTATGCGAAAATACGCTTATTTGATCACAGGGACTAAAAGCGTTAAAACTGCCAAAGTTTGCATATACGTGTATATCTCGCGTTCTGACCATATCCGTGCATCCAAAACTTTTTTTTGTTATCACCAGAATATTATATTTTAGTGATAGGGATACAAAAGTAGAATTCGT
Source organism: Helianthus annuus (assembly GCF_002127325.2). Classification (NCBI taxonomy): domain Eukaryota; kingdom Viridiplantae; phylum Streptophyta; class Magnoliopsida; order Asterales; family Asteraceae; genus Helianthus; species Helianthus annuus. Next base: position 75,541,905 of record NC_035435.2, on the reverse strand, counting down.
CGCGCAATTTGGATTGTTTTCGCGTCCGTTCGAGTTTCGTCATAATTAGACAAACACACTACTTGGGTGAACATTTTTATACCAAAACAAGGCTTTTAACTTCATAAGAAATAGATTTGTAAGATGAAACTTACTTAAAACAAGCAAGGAGAAGGAAATGTTAGAAAAGAAGAGATCTTGAGCTTAAATCTTCTAACCAAAGTTTGAAACACTAATAAACTTGGATCTTGGAGCTTGAGTCTTGATATTTATCTTTATAAAAAGGTCAAACTATCTGCACACCTTGGTTGGCTATCTACACACTTAGGGTTTACCTACGCTCTGTATAGGTCTATACGCAGCGTATAGGGTTACCCCTCTACGCTGGGTATAGACCTATACGAAGCGTAGGTAAGGGGTAGGTACACGACAAGATAGTCAAACTTAGTACCATGTCAATCAGTCTGACATACGCTGCGTATAGACCTATACGCAACGTATGTACATAAAGTAACACGATGCGTATAGACCAATACGCAGCGTATGTCAGACAGATTTGACACTAATACGATGTTTTCTAGGCGCGTGAATAAAGCTACATAGAGTATAAAGCTATACAAGGCGTTTGATTGTGAATTCAAAAGTGTATTTAGACATCCATCTCTGCCTACGACTTTAAACACACCTTCGATCTTAGTTTCGATGCTCGTTAGGGACCTACGCGCCTTATGGTTCGACTTGTACTAAATAATAAAAAAATATTTTAACGATGATCTTAGTTTCGACGCTCGTTAGGGATATACGCGCCTTAAGGACGACGTCGACTAAATAACAAAAAAAAATATTTTAACGACGATCTTAGTTTCGACGCTCGTTAGGGACGTACGCGCTCGAAATGCGTAACGAGTCAAAAATATATAATATTTTTATTATTTAGTCGATGTCGTCTGTTACGAGCGTAGTTCTGTTACGCGCATCGAAATCTGTAACGAGTCAAAATCTTATTGTATTTTTATTATTTAGTTGACGTCGTTCGTTACGAGCATAGGTCTGTTACGCGCGTCGAAATCCGTAACGAGTCAAAAATATATTGTTTTTTTTATTATTTAGTCGATGTCGTCTGATTATTATTTACTGACTGGTTTCCTTTTGTGCAGGTATTTTCACAAGATGATATCCACTTCCATCACCCCTCGAAACAAGAGCCGGGAGTGGTGTACGAGCGGTGACCTGTTTTTCTTGTATTGCCTCTGGTACAAGAGGCCGTGCGCTCTCGCACACGGGTTAGCGCAGTACTTCGCATCCATCCACAAGAGCGCGGACTGTTATACGGCGGCGCCTATTTCACTAGGATAGCCCTTTCGTTAGGCCATCACCCGGAGAATGACCACCCGGGTGTAGGCTCGGTGATACAGCTGAAGCGGATGGGGATCAACACGATATCAGTTATGCACGTTACCAAAAAATTCCCATGCGGGAAGCGGTTTAAGGGTGTGGACGGCTCGCCTTACGTGCTTACACTGTCACACCCCAAAAATACGACTCGCGTAAACATCGCAGGGCGTGTGACGTACCAGGATCTTAGCCACCAATCACATTGAACTCATAGGTATATGTAAATAAAACTTTCATTGATTAACAATAAGTGTTACAATGTTACATTATATTTTATAGTGTACAACGGAAGCATAAATCATTCGTTAAGTGTTTATAACCACATGTAAAAGCTAATAGTCTTGTATAGAGTTTCCATGTATCTCGACCCATGACCACTCCAGCTTCCCAGACAGCAAGTCCCAATGATATGCACCTAAAGGCCTGCAAGGCATGTAACAACGAATCAACAACAAAGTTGAGCGAGTTCACAGTTGGGTGTTCGTTTTAAGTTGTTTCAAAAACATAGTTTTCTTTAGCTGGCTTACTTGCCGTGGGGGTTACCACATAGTTGAAATCGTGATTTGTTTAATTCCATTTACTCTGGCCATCTAGCCGTGGGGGCTTCCCCATGTTTACACTACTAGACCGTTACCATATTGACTACTGACGAAAGTAAGTTGTGCCCTACGTCATTGTCTATCATCATTGATAGTTTGCCTTAGTCCATTAGTACACGCCCGTCCGAACGGCACGGTGTGAGGTTTGTCGAACCTAATAGCGCTATTAACTAATGACCCGCTCGCCATCGGCCTCGGCGATTAAGTCGATATAAAATGAAGGACTTATGATAGAGTTTTGTCTAGTAAGTTTAAGGTTGTTGTCCTACCCAAGGAGGACGAACGTACGTATTCTACCCAAGGAGAATACGCAGGATTAATTATTGGCATCCTACCTATGGAGGATGGCGGTACATATCCTACCCAAGGAGAATATGTAGATTTCCGTTTTAGTTCTTTAACCGATTCCCAACCACCAGGAATCCCATGCCTTGTAGAAAGTGTGAACTCACCTCGGTTTGCTCGGCAGATATACAAAGAGGTCAATCAAGCTGCTAGTGGTCAACCACTAACTAACATGGTTACCATACAAGTCAGGTCTAGGTTCAAGTAGTGCACGCAGGTTTACACATAAGCGAAGAAGTTACAACACATAACGAGCATGGCAAGCACATCGATCATATATCGGTAGCATACTATTCACATAGACATAACCCAAACTTGTTCGACTTTGAGTGATTGGGCTCGCACAAGTTCATTAGCCCAACAGTCTTGTATGATTTAATAAATGAAGCCCAAAGTTCCCGACCCAAAACATGCAACCCAAATCTATACGACCCAACTATTAAACAGATAATCAATCTTGTGCGATCCAGTTAATCTTGTGTGTTTGATATGGCCTTGTACGATTACAATAGGTCTTGTGCGACTGAGATTTGGGCTTTAAGGCCCAACAGCATAAAATGTTCAACAGATGTGTGTGGCCCAAGCCTTGTGCGATCGGCACTGTCTTGTGCGATCCACAAGGTCTTGTGCGATCATGCATATGCTGTGTTGTACACTGTGTTCTAACCAGTTGTACTCCAGCCTATCTTGTGCGACTGCCTTGTGCGATCAAACCAGATCTTGCATGATCTGATCTTGTGCGATCAAGGGAGTCTTGTGCGATCAGTGGTGGCCTTGTGCGATTAGTTGTCTAATCCCCTAATTTCAAGCAATCGGTTTTAATCCTTGAACAGTTTCCTTTTTACACAAAAATCAATTAACAACATCAACAGTTTCCATCTCTACTATTATCGATCAAATCATGGTTTTATCAATTAATTCATAAGAACCCTAATCATGTTCAATGCATAACAACAACCATTACATTAATCACTCTAACACGGCTCATATTCTTGATTTCTAGCATGCATCCTAACATAACAACACAACCACCATCCGAATATGAACACATCACAGCCGATTAACATGTATTCGGTTCTATATACATACGAGCCGATTAGCATATTACAACACCATGTTTCATCAGATTTACATTGTAGCTAGTCGTTTGTACCAATTTTCATGAATACATAACATCAATGATTCTATTAGCAAGAAACCTAACTATTGTATGAGATCATAACAATCACTATATTAATTAACATACATTCATAGCGATTATAACATCATGCACTAAACAAACAACAATGAAACACTAACCGGATTAGATGTTTGGAAGGAGGAAGACTTCGAGTGAGGAAAGGGGCTGCCGCCTTCGAGTTAGGGGGGAGAGAACTAGGGTTTGGTATGTGTTCTTGCTTTATAACTAAATGAGAAATAAAACCCCATAATGGGTATATGTATGCGCACAAGGGGAGTGGGCCGAACCCTTACATGGGCTGCCCTATGATCTCTCGTGCACGAAGTGTGGGCCGAGAGTGGTGTGTGACAAAAGACAAGGTGCACGGCCCAAGAGGGCTTGTGCGATGGATAAGTGTTGTGCGACTGGACATACATATATACATTACATTTCATAACACATAACATAGTAAAAGCATAACGTTCCATTGCAAACATTCACATCAATTAATCATATAACGTAACAACCATTCCATTAAAAAAAAAAACACATAACATGTAACCACATATTGTTAAACCAAGTTATATCGAAGTGCAACGAAAGGTTTGAAATACGAGTTGTCACATTATCCCCAAGTCGAAAGAAATTTTGTCCCGAAATTTAGCATGTACTCACTGAGGAAGCTAGTTAAGTTGTATGGTTTTCCTGGTTTTCCCTGGGGTATCACATCCTTCCCCCGTTGGTTTGGAATTTCGTCACGAAATTCCGCAGTAGCTTCAGCCTCAGTAGTGGTTTCGTTATTTTCGAACAACTGGGGATACTTGTGTTTCATTCGGTCTTCTCATTCCCAGGTGAACTCTGGGCCACGACGGGAGTTCCAACAAACTCGAACAAGAGGTATTCTGGTACGCTTGAGAATCTTATCCTCTCGGTTTGTAATCTCTACAGGTTCTTCGACGAATCGCAAGTGCTCATCGATAGTGAGCTCCTTAAGAGGAACTATGAGGGTCTCATCTGACAGACACTTCTTCAGATTGGACACGTGGAAGACGTTGTGAACTCCACTGAGTTCTGCTGGTAGGTTCAGTTTGTAGGCCACTTTGTCTATTTTCTCTATGATTTCGAAAGGTCCAACGTATCGCGGGTTAAGTTTGCCTCGCTTGCCAAAACGAACTACACCTTTCCAAGGTGAGACTTTGAGTAGCACTCGATCCCCAACCTGGAACTCGGGTGGTTTCCTGCGCTTATCATCGTAGCTTCTCTGACGGTCACGAGCTGCCGCCATTCATTGTCGTATCTGAGCCTTCTTCTCTATTGTGTCTACGATGAGTTCTTGGCTCGTGATTCGGCTGTTTCCAACTTCTGCCCAACAAAGGGTTGATCGGCACTTTCGTCCACACAATGCCTCAAACAGAGTAGTCTGGATTGCTGGTGGGGTAACTATTGATATACGAAAACTCCACTAAAGGGAAGATGACTTTCCCAGACATTACCAAAGTCGATGACGCATGCTCGATGCATGTCTTCAAGGGTTTGGATGGTGCGTTCAGTATGCCCCTCTGTCTGTGGATGATATGCTGTGCTCATGTCTAGACATGAGCTAAAGGATTTGTGCATCGCTCACCACAAATCAGATGAAAATCGTGGATCGCGATCAGGGACAATGGAGGTTGGCACCCCGTGCCTAGCACCCACTCTTACAGGTAGATGACTGCAAGTGTAGAAAACTTATCCGTTTCCTTGATGGCTAGAAGGTGTGCTGCTTAAATGAGACTGTCAACGATCATCCAGTTGATATTGTTTCCATTTCTAGTTGTAAGTAGGCTAGCGACCAAATCCATGGCAGCCTGTTTTCGCTTTTGATATAGGTGTTTCTGGTTGTAACACTTCACTTTGACTTTTCCACAAGTCAAACATCATTCCCCATACTTAGCTAGGTGGGCCTTCATGCCTGATTTCCAGTACAAGGTTTATAGATCCTAATATCTCTCATCAAAACCCAGATGACTATAATATCAAGGTCGATGTGCTTTGCTCAACACGAGTTCCTTACAGTAGTCGTTTAGTGAGGTCCACGCTCGTTCCATGCGGTAATGAGTATTGCCCGGCCTGTCATAGGTTGCTGCTCCATGCCCCGCATGGGTTTACTTGAAAATCCTCTTCCTTCAGTTCTCCAGTTTGAACAGAGCGAGTCTAATCAGGTAAGTTAAAGTCGATAGTGAGCTGCAAAGCTCGTGCACATTCAAGTTTCATAGTTGCAACCATTGTAAAGTTCCCTCCAGTGATGCCATTAACTGATTTAGTTCTGTCGAATTCTGTCGAAGTCAAAGTACACGGGAGGCCCATGTGATTGGTCTAAATAATGCATTTGGTACTGCCCAAGCAATGCCTCCATCTAAAATCCCAAGGCCACATTTTCATTGACAGTTGTGTGTTGTACAGTTCCTCTTTGTAATTCCATCACGTAGGTCACCAGTCGCTCGAGTTTCATCGATGTGCAACTGGGACTCTGATGCTAACCATCATGGTATACCTCTAACACACCTGCACCCTTGGGTGATGACGATGCTTGGTGCATTGCGGAGTTGGAACTCGAAAGCTGAAAAGACGTCCTCCTGTTTCGTCCTTCACGAACACAGTACCCTATTATGCTAAAAGGATTTAGGCCGAGTGACCTTCCAAAATCTTGTGGGTAAGTTGCGTTAGTATCTAGTGAAACCAAGGAATTGCTGTATCCCGAAGGAACCCTTGGTGTCGATCAGTTTCTAACAAGGTACATCTCAGCAAGATCCACGAGTATTTCCACTCTGATGGTTACTTGATCAAATGCATTACTGCGCACGTAATGGTTCCTCCTATAGAAGCGCTAAATAGAATACATATGCCACCCAGGGTGTTCCTTTTTCCTGGTCGTGATTCAGAACGTCATTAATGAACACAATCGATTCATGTGATCCCTGAAACTGCTCTGGTGTTGATCGACTCAGTGATCATGGTGTACCAAGTTGAAATGGCTGCATTGCGTTCGACATGCTGTTTCTAAGGGCATTCTCCTCTTGGAATTCCATCTGATGGCAGTTCGTTCGTTCACTAGCCAATCCTCGAAGGGAACTTGTTTCCTTGCAACTGATCGACAGGTGGCCAATACATGGTCGAGACAAGCGACTCCTAACTGTCACCTTATTAGCTTCTCGATAATCAGTACACATACGAAAATCCATGAATCTAACTGGGGCTCTCCAAAGCGAAAGTTAGGTTGAACAAAACTCCTGTTCAATAATCCCTATAGTTGATTAACACAGTCCTTGCAACCCTCCTGGTGCAGGACGGTAAGAGTACGAATGATCAGGGCTGCCTCTGACCTGATACTGATCTGATACTCCTTCGAACGATGTGAGGGTACACCGGATAGTTCTTCTGGTAGTACATAGGTAGAAATCATGAACAAAGGTTGGATCCTCGATCCCCTTCTCCTCAGCCTTATCGTCAATAATAAGTGCTAACATAGAGGGATAATCCTTCCATGGGCACTTCCAAGCTTTCATTGCAGAAATGACGCCAACCTTTGCATGATTCCGATACATTGAAACAGATGACAATTCTCCACTAGGGAGAGGGATACGCGAAATTTTCTCCTCACAGGGCATATCTGTGCGATGCATGGATTACCAATCCATTCTTCCTACGGCTTCAAACCATCAAGGATAGCAGAAGGAAGATCGATGTCAATTTCTTGTCCCACAAGGTCGAATTTGCATCCCAACTAACATACGAAATGTCAATTGTTTCGTCGTCAGTCGATTTCATAGCAGATTCAAATTCAAGGGGCGTCATGTCAAACAGAGCAAAGACGAAACGATTAGCTACTTATACTAGCTACCATGTTGCTAAAGTCTTGGCGTTGCCCATGCCAATTCTAAATTCCCTTCCATGAGCATCATTTCTAGTGTTGCTGTTTTCATTACAAGTATTTCAAATACTGTCGTTGTTCCTTTGGTCGTTGTCTTCTTTGCTTAACCACGGCCAGTCCATGTTGTAGTCACTTTTCTTTCCTTACTGTAGGCTAGGGTTACAAATACCTGGTTGTCGTTGCGATTGCTGCTCCCAATGACGTTGCTCGAAACGATGCTCTACGATTCTTCGCCATAGGGGTCAAGCTTTCCATATTCTGAGCCACGTCCTAAAGTACTTCTCACCGTGCTGGCAGTTACACATTCCGCGTTATAATCGATTGTCATTGCTTATGTCTTGATTGATTCGTAAGAGTTGATTCCCATGAGTCGCGGGCGAGTGTTAAGGATTCGCTTGAGACCAATTCGCTGGTACTCGTTGCTGGTAATCAGGGTCGTCATAGTACTGTGGTTGGTAAAGTACTACACTCATCCTCCTGTCCATTGGTGTTGCAAGTTGGCTGGGTATTACACGATATGCTTCCAGAGCATTGCAGAAATGATCGCACTTCAGAGTCTAAGACGTTATCGTGCTAGATTCTAGCAAACAAAGCTAGGCGAGGAAGGTATAGACCAGTCATTTGACGCGGAGACATCCAACTCAGGGACACTCATATACGAACCTAACATTCTACACAGTTTGCTAGGCGTTCAGATGGCTGTTCAGGTGATACTCGATAGCATCGAGATTCGAAAGGATCCAGAGATGAATGAAAAGTTCACGTTCGAGTAGGGGACAATCACTGCTATGACCCCTATAGGTTTGTTATGTTTACCTTGATCAAATAACGGAATGAAACCCATTTTCCACTTGTTAAGGCTTACTAGGACTCGCATGCACCCCGCATTATTATTATGTGTGCACCCACAATAATATTGCGATTTGCATGCTCATCTCAGCTCCTCTTAACTCATGTCAAATGGTTCCTCATACTCAAGTAGCAACCAAAGAGCATCACAAAGCGTAAGTCCTGAGGGTTTAGGGAAATACCACCATATCAGTAACATAACACATGCAAGTAATACACTAATTCATACTCTTGTGCTAAACGTGCAATTACATGCAATAACATAAGTAAGTGTTCACTAGTCTGGCAGTATAATGAGTATACAAGAGACGAACCTTGCAATCTAAAGCTGAGTGTCATGGTCGTAATCACGTTTTCAGAACTGTTTGGTTATAGTCTGGTTTTACAAAAAACATTTTCCCTCTTTTTAAAACCAAGTTCACTATAACCAATGGCTCTGATACCAATCTGTCACACCCCCAAAATGCCACTCACGTAAACATCGCAGGGCGTGTGACGTACCAGGATCTTAGCCACCAATCACATTGAACTCAAAGGTATATGTAAATAAAACTTTCATTGATTAACAATAAGTGTTACAATGTTACATTATATTTTATAGTGTACAGCGGAAGCATAAATCATTCGTTAAGTGTTTATAACCACATGTAAAAGCTATTAGTCTTGTATAGTGTTTCCATGTATCTCGACCCATGACCACTCCAGCTTCCCAGACAGCAAGTCACAATGATATGCACCTAAAGGCCTGCAAGGCATGTAACAACGAATCAACAACAAAGTTGCGCGAGTTCACAGTTGGGTGTTCGTTTTAAGTTGTTTCAAAAACATAGTCTTCTTTAGCTAGCTTACTTGCCGTGGGGGTTACCCCATAGTTGAAATCGTGATTTGTTTAATTCCATATACTCTGGCCATCTAGTTGTGGGGGCTTCCCCATGTTTACACTACTAGACCGTTACTATATCGACTACTGACGAAAGTAAGTTGTGCCCTACGTCAATGTCTATCATCATTGACAGTTTGCCTTAGTCCATTAGTACACGCCCGTCCGAACCACACGGTGTGAGGTTTGTCGAACCTAATAGCGCTATTAACTAATGACCCGCTCGCCATCGGCCTCGGCGATTAAGTCGATATAAAATGAGGGACTTATGATAGAGTTTTGTCTAGTAAGTTTAAGGTTGTTGTCCTACCCAAGGAGGACGAACATACGTATTCTACCCAAGGAGAATACGCAGGATTAATTATTGGCATCCTACCTATGGAGGATGGCGGTACATATCCTACCCAAGGAGAATATGTAGATTTCCGTTTTAGTTCTTTAACCCATTCCCAACCACCGGGAATCCCATGCCTTGTAGAAAGTGTGAACTCACCTCGGTTTGCTCGGCAGATATACAAAGAGGTCAATCAAGCTGCTAGTGGTCAACCACGTCCTAACATGGTTACCATACAAGTCAGGTCTAGGTTCAAGTAGTGCATGCAGGTTTACACATAAGCTAACAAGTTACAACACATAACGAGCATGGCAAGCACATCGATCATATATCGGTAGCATACAGTTCACATAGACATAACCCAAACTTGTGCAACTTTGAGTGATTGGGCTCGCACAAGTTCTTTAGCCCAACAGTCTTGTACGATTTAATAAATGAAGCCCAATAGTTCCCGGCCCAAAACATACAACCCAAATCTATACGGGCCAACTATTAAACAAATAATCAATCTTGTGCGATCCAGTTAATCTTGTGCGTTTGATATGGCCTTGTACGATTACAATAGGTCTTGTGCAACTGAGATTTGGGCTTTAAGGCCCAACAGCATAAAATGTTCAACATTTGTGTATGGCCCAAGCCTTGTGCGATCGGCACTGTCTTGTGCGATGCACAAGGTCTTGTGCGATCATGCATATGCTGTGTTGTACACTATGTTCTAACCAGTTGTACTCCAGCTTATCTTGTGCGACTGCCTTGTGCGATCAAACGAGATCTTGCATGATCTGATCTTGTGCGATCAAGGGAGTCTTATGCGATCAGTGGTGGCCTTGTGCGATTAGTTGTCTAATCCCCTAATTTCAATCAATCGGTTTTAATCCTTCAACAGTTTCCTTTTTACACAAAAATCAATTAACAACATCAACAGTTTCCATCTCTACTATTATCGATCAAATCATGGTTTTATCAATTAATTGGTAAGAACCCTAATCATGTTCAATGCATAACAACAACCTTTACATTAATCACACTAACACGGCTCATATTCTTGATTTCTAGCATGCATCCTAACATAACAACACAACAACCATCCGAATATGAACACATCACAGCCGATTAACATGTATTCGGTTCTATATACATACGAGCCGATTAGCATATTACAACACCATGTTTCATCAGATTTACATTGTAGCTAGTCGTTTGTACCAATTTTCATGAATACATAACATCAATGATAACATACATTCATAGCGATTATAACATCATGCACCAAACAAACAATAATGAAACACTAACCGGATTAGATGTTTGGAACGAGGAAGACTTCGAGTGAGGAAAGGGGCTACCGACTTCGAGTTACGGGGCGGGGGGGGGGAGAGAACTAGGGTTTGGTGTGTGTTCTTGCTTTGTAACTAAATGAGAAACAAAACCCCATAATGGGTATGTGTATGCGCACAAGGGAAGTGGGCCGAACCCTTACATGGGCTGCCCTATGATCTCTCGTGCACGAAGTGTGGGCCGAGAGTGGTGTGTGACAAAAGACAAGGTGCACGACCCAAGAGGGCTTGTGCGACTGGACATACATATATACATTTCATTTCATAACACATAACATAGTAAAAGCATAACGTTCCATTGCAAACTTCACATCATTTAATCATATAACTTAACAACCATTCCATTTAAAAAAAACTCATAACATGTAACCACATATTGTTAAACCAAGTTATATCGAAGTGCAACGAAAGGTTTGAAATACGAGTTGTCACATACACAGCTGCCGGCACAGTTCGAGCTGGTATACCCCCCGCGCGATCCTGGGGTGTTGGACGAGCCTGAGCCGGCCATGGTCATTCTAGAGCCACCACAGCCGCGTGGACCACCCGGGGCGCCTAAATTCCCACAACATGTTGGGCCCGGTCCTGCCCCATCATATCAGCGGCTCCGTCGCGACGTTGACAGGCTGAACTATCTGATGGTGTGGGTGGTTGCGGAGCTGCAGGAGCGCCGACAGCGTGACGGGTTACCTCCACGACCCTATGTTCCGATGCGGAACGGCATCAGCAGCATGAGCAGGAGGAGCAGCAGGATCCATAGGATCCACTGCCATAGTAATTTATCATTTTGTTATGTATGTACAACTTTTGCTATATTTATCAAACTTTTGTTGTATATATAAAACTTTTGCTATAAACAGTGTAACATATTCGAACTGTACCCGGGTATTTCAATTTATTTAATGCTCTAATATTCAAACGGTATAATATATTCGGACCGTACACGAGTATTTAAAAATAATTAACCGTATAATATTTAAACGTTTATAGTATTCGAACCGCATTAGACTTGGTATAATAATTTATTTCAAAACCTCGATAACGATACTATATATTTGAACCGTATATACGCTTTTCAAAATTTTAACGTTATACGCTTTTCGACGACATCGACTAAATAAATTAACAACGACGTCGACTAAATAATAAAAACATTATATATTTTTAACTCGTTATATATTTTAAGCGAGTTAACGTTGTACCCGGGTTAGAATTTATACCACAAATATGCCGAATAACCAAACAAAATTATGAAAGGTTATATACGCTGCGTATAGCTCTATACGCAGCGTATATAAACCTTGTGAAAAACTGATGCTTTAAACCCACCAAAATGACCCCAAAAGTTCAGATGGCTTATATACGCTGCGTATAGAGCTATACGCAACGTATATAAACCCTTGTTTTCTGTACAATGATTGCTGATTAGGCTCTCAGATCCATGCTTTACCTACGCTGCGTATAGCTCCATACGCAGCGTATAGGGGTAACCCTATACGCAGCGTAGGTAAACCCTGATTCAATTAGGGTTTGGTGTCCCAATAGGCACGTGCCAATAGATACACTGATGTAAATCAAAGTATCAACGGATAGGATTTTCGAAGTTTCAAACGAAATGAATGACAACGGCTGATCAAGATACAGAAACACCACTTGATCAATTCCGTCGGGCGAACCTAAACGAAGTTTCGGATACAGAAACACCACCGAGACTCACGATCAGGGTCCAAAGAACACCACCCAAGTGGCCAAACTTGAGCTAGCAATGGAAAATAACAAACTGGTAACTCAAAATGAGAAAACACAGTCGAAAATTTTAAACATAAAAATCACCACCATTGACATTCAAAAGTTGCTTACATGTAGAATAAAACCCACTAACTCACGTCCTAAATTCAGGGAAAACAAACAAACTAAAGTACTACTTTTGAAGCAAGAAAAACAACTAGATAAAGCTTAGAAAATAACTGCAGAAACATGGAAATAAAAGAAGTGGGAATAACCCACTCATGGTGGTGACGTGGGTAAAATGCCTTGCATTGTTTTTTAACCTCCATCATGGGGCTCCATATGACCGCATATTGACCCGTTTGTAGCATCCGACCCATTTGTAACCCTATCATCCTCTCCGTCTTGCGAAAAGTTTGACCTCAAACTTGAATGATCAGCCTCCAACTCAGGATCATATCTACAATAAAAGTTGACGTGAAAAGCTGCATCGGGAACTTTAGCTTTGACTGCAAACATGCTGTGGTTGTTGCTACTTTGTTCGTCCCACTCCAACTCGTGATTAGTATCGTGACCGATTGCTTTTTGTCCTTCGAATAACGTTTCTTCCGGTCGAAACGGATCATGTGATAACAACGAGAAAAACTGATCAGCAACTAAGGTTCGGTTGTTAAATGCAATTGTGGGGGCCGATGGGAGCAATGTTATTTTTTGTTCATCTTTGACAAAGGAGTACGTATTCTTGTACCCGTCATGAATAACTCTTCTGTCGAACAACCAAGGGCGGCCCAACAACACGTGGCATGCATCCATTGGAATAATGTCACACCAGATTTCATCCTTGTATTCATGTCCAATAGTGAATGAGAGCAAAACACGATTCAATACACGAATACCTTTTCCGTTATCAAGCCAGTGTATGTTATAAGGTGAAGGATGAGACTCTATAGGTAGGTTTAACTTTGTGACCATGGTTTGTGAAGCTACATTAGTGCAGCTTCCACTGTCTACGACCAGTGAACATACTTTATTCCGTATAGTGCAGCGGGTAAGAAACAACGATTCTCGTTGCATGTTGTCACCTTTAATTACGGACCCAGTTAGCGCCCGCTGAATCATTAAACAGTCTCCTTCATCTGGGCCTATTACCACCTCCTCTTCAGCTTGCTGTGGACCTATTTCTTCATCATACTTTGGTTTGGTCAAAGCTTCAAACTCGGTTAAAGTGATGATTCTTTTGTTGGGACACTCAGATGCAATGTGTCCCAATCCTTGACAACGGAAACATCGCCTTGTATTCTTCGAGGTTGTTCCCGAACTCTCAGGTATCTCAATGGGTTTGGAAGGTGTTGGAACTGACAACGGTAGTGAAGAAGAAGTTGGTGCAGTGTAGGGCGGCTTACCGGTTAGTTTTGTCGATTCCATCTTGGTTTGATTCTTCTGTCGGGATTCAACTTTGTGTGCAAGAAGGGTAAGCTCAGCCAACGTGGAATAGGGCTGTAACTCCACTATAGTGGCGAAATTTGGTTCTAAGCCTCCGAGATATCGCACCAATGTTTGAGGATCATCTTCATTTAACCCGCATTTCATGATAAGGAATTCGAATTCTTGGGAATACTCTTCAACGGACCGTGTACCCTGCTTAATAAAATGAAGTTTGGAAAAGTTTTCTTGGAGATAATACGTAGGCATGTATTTTTGTTTAAGCAGTTTCTTCATCTTCGACCAACTCCTCACCTTATCCTTCCCATTTTGTTCTCTTTTCCAACATACATTGGCCCACCAGGTAGAAGCATATTTTCGTAATTTTAAGGCGACAATTTTGACCTTCTTTTCCTCTGGAGTCTGCTTATAATCAAATACTCGCTCAACGGTTCGGAGCCATTCTACAAACTCGTCTGGGTCAAGCTTCCCATCGTACTCGGGGATGTCAACTTTGATGTCGGTATGGCTTCGGTTGTTAGGAGATCGACGACCATAAGGGTTATAGTCACCGGTATTGAAGAACTCATCGGTATCATATTCATCATCAGGTCTGTACCGAGGAGGGGTTCGGTCGTTGTCTCTTCGTCTTTGTATGGCAAAAGTTAACTCCCGCACTTGATCTTGTAGGTCTTTTATTTGTTGTTCCATGGCTATAAAATGAAGGCTGATATAAATGGTGATAAATTGTTAGTTACGGAATGGACTGGAGACGAAACGGAGGGTGTTTCGGCTCTGATACCAGATGATGTAAATCAAAGTATCAACGGATAGGATTTTCGAAGTTTCAAACGAAATGAATGACAACGGCTGATCAAGATACAGAAACACCACTTGATCAATTCCGTCGGGCGAACCTAAACGAAGTTTCGGATACAGAAACACCACCGAGACTCACGATCAGGGTCCAAAGAACACCACCCAAGTGGCCAAACTTGAGCTAGCAATGGAAAATAACAAACTGGTAACTCAAAATGAGAAAACACAGTCGAAAATTTTAAACATAAAAATCACCACCATTGACATTCAAAAGTTGCTTACATATAGAATAAAACCCACTAACTCACGTCCTAAATTCAGGGAAAACAAACAAACTAAAGTACTACTTTTGAAGCAAGAAAAACAACTAGATAAAGCTTAGAAAATAACTGCAGAAACATGGAAATAAAAGAAGTGGGAATAACCCACTCATGGTGGTGACGTGGGTAAAATGCCTTGCATTGTTTTTTAACCTCCATCATGGGGCTCCATATGACCGCATATTGACCCGTTTGTAGCATCCGACCCATTTGTAACCCTATCATCCTCTCCGTCTTGCGAAAAGTTTGACCTCAAACTTGAATGATCAGCCTCCAACTCAGGATCATATCTACAATAAAAGTTGACGTGAAAAGCTGCATCGGGAACTTTAGCTTTGACTGCAAACATGCTGTGGTTGTTGCTACTTTGTTCGTCCCACTCCAACTCGTGATTAGTATCGTGACCGATTGCTTTTTGTCCTTCGAATAACGTTTCTTCCGGTCGAAACGGATCATGTGATAACAACGAGAAAAACTGATCAGCAACTAAGGTTCGGTTGTTAAATGCAATTGTGGGGGCCGATGGGAGCAATGTTATTTTTTGTTCATCTTTGACAAAGGAGTACGTATTCTTGTACCCGTCATGAATAACTCTTCTGTCGAACAACCAAGGGCGGCCCAACAACACGTGGCATGCATCCATTGGAATAATGTCACACCAGATTTCATCCTTGTATTCATGTCCAATAGTGAATGAGAGCAAAACACGATTCAATACACGAATACCTTTTCCGTTATCAAGCCAGTGTATGTTATAAGGTGAAGGATGAGACTCTATAGGTAGGTTTAACTTTGTGACCATGGTTTGTGAAGCTACATTAGTGCAGCTTCCACTGTCTACGACCAGTGAACATACTTTATTCCGTATAGTGCAGCGGGTAAGAAACAACGATTCTCGTTGCATGTTGTCACCTTTAATTACGGACCCAGTTAGCGCCCGCTGAATCATTAAACAGTCTCCTTCATCTGGGCCTATTACCACCTCCTCTTCAGCTTGCTGTGGACCTATTTCTTCATCATACTTTGGTTTGGTCAAAGCTTCAAACTCGGTTAAAGTGATGATTCTTTTGTTGGGACACTCAGATGCAATGTGTCCTAATCCTTGACAACGGAAACATCGCCTTGTATTCTTCGAGGTTGTTCCCGAACTCTCAGGTATCTCAATGGGTTTGGAAGGTGTTGGAACTGACAACGGTAGTGAAGAAGAAGTTGGTGCAGTGTAGGGCGGCTTACCGGTTAGTTTTGTCGATTCCATCTTGGTTTGATTCTTCTGTCGGGATTCAACTTTGTGTGCAAGAAGGGTAAGCTCAGCCAACGTGGAATAGGGCTGTAACTCCACTATAGTGGCGAAATTTGGTTCTAAGCCTCCGAGATATCGCACCAATGTTTGAGGATCATCTTCATTTAACCCGCATTTCATGATAAGGAATTCGAATTCTTGGGAATACTCTTCAACGGACCGTGTACCCTGCTTAATAAAATGAAGTTTGGAAAAGTTTTCTTGGAGATAATACGTAGGCATGTATTTTTGTTTAAGCAGTTTCTTCATCTTCGACCAACTCCTCACCTTATCCTTCCCATTTTGTTCTCTTTTCCAACATACATTGGCCCACCAGGTAGAAGCATATTTTCGTAATTTTAAGGCGACAATTTTGACCTTCTTTTCCTCTGGAGTCTGCTTATAATCAAATACTCGCTCAACGGTTCGGAGCCATTCTACAAACTCGTCTGGGTCAAGCTTCCCATCGTACTCGGGGATGTCAACTTTGATGTCGGTATGGCTTCGGTTGTTAGGAGATCGACGACCATAAGGGTTATAGTCACCGGTATTGAAGAACTCATCGGTATCATATTCATCATCAGGTCTGTACCGAGGAGGGGTTCGGTCGTTGTCTCTTCGTCTTTGTATGGCAAAAGTTAACTCCCGCACTTGATCTTGTAGGTCTTTTATTTGTTGTTCCATGGCTATAAAATGAAGGCTGATATAAATGGTGATAAATTGTTAGTTACGGAATGGACTGGAGACGAAACGGAGGGTGTTTCGGCTCTGATACCAGATGATGTAAATCAAAGTATCAACGGATAGGATTTTCGAAGTTTCAAACGAAATGAATGACAACGGCTGATCAAGATACAGAAACACCACTTGATCAATTCCGTCGGGCGAACCTAAACGAAGTTTCGGATACAGAAACACCACCGAGACTCACGATCAGGGTCCAAAGAACACCACCCAAGTGGCCAAACTTGAGCTAGCAATGGAAAATAACAAACTGGTAACTCAAAATGAGAAAACACAGTCGAAAATTTTAAACATAAAAATCACCACCATTGACATTCAAAAGTTGCTTACATATAGAATAAAACCCACTAACTCACGTCCTAAATTCAGGGAAAACAAACAAACTAAAGTACTACTTTTGAAGCAAGAAAAACAACTAGATAAAGCTTAGAAAATAACTGCAGAAACATGGAAATAAAAGAAGTGGGAATAACCCACTCATGGTGGTGACGTGGGTAAAATGCCTTGCATTGTTTTTTAACCTCCATCATGGGGCTCCATATGACCGCATATTGACCCGTTTGTAGCATCCGACCCATTTGTAACCCTATCATACACCCTTGTCAAAATACAATAGATATAAATTACAAAAGAAATATAAGTAAAACATATCTCCTAGTTATGATAGAGATAATTACAATAAACGATAACCATTATATGTTTTATATAATAGAATTTAACCTCCATCTTATCATTTTAGCATGTTACCAATTTGTCTCGAAACATCTTGCATTGTTGGCCTTATGTCAGGGTTCGAATTAATGCATTTAATCGCTAGAATCAATATTGATGTTAGAATTTCTTTGATTTCCGAGAGTGGAACAAGAAGACGATGGTCCACCAAATCATTGAGCTTGAACTGATGATCATCTGCCAGCGGAGATGCTAGAGAAGTAATGATATTGCCTGGATGCTTCCCTTTGATGATTTCTAACACAAGAACTCCGAAACTATAAACATCACATTTTTCCGTTACACTCATTGTGTAAGCAAGTTCTGTGCAAAAAAATATTAACATAATGAATTTTGTTCTAATTATAGAGATGACGTGATAGTTCGTGTGACAAATGAAAGGAAAAAGAAAACAATATTACCGGGTGCAAGGTATCCAAATGTTCCTACAATGTTAGTCCAATTCGAAGAATTTGTGCTCATAATTTTGGAGGTACCAAAATCTGAAACACAAGCTTCGTACTCAGAATCAAGCAAAATATTTTTGCTTGATATGTCGCGATGAATGATAGCTGGGGAACAATCATGATGCATATAAGATAAAGCGTATGCAACACCTTTGATAATGTTCACCCTCTTCATCCAATCCAAATTTTGAGCTGTTTCATCGCACAAAATATCAGCTAGACTACCCCCTTCCAGATACTCATAAACCAAAAATGAGTTTTGAGAATGCGAACAATAGCCAAGCAGTTTTATGATGTTTCTATGTCGTATTCTTGTCAATGCTCTAATCTCATTTAGGAAATCATTGTGATTGATCACCTCAGAAGAAGAGTGAAGTTTCTTTACAGCAAGTACATCACCTGATGCCAACTTCACTTTGTACACACTTCCACATCCTCCCATTCCAATGCAATAGGCTTTGTTAAATTCCTCGGTTCGGTTTAGGATTTCATTGTAAGTCTCTTTTCCATTGAAAGTGGAAACCGAAAAGAAACTTAGGCCATTTTTATGCTCCTCAACATGGTGTGTTGACGGCAGCCTCTTCGTTCTCCAATTACAGAAAATGAATATACCCACTAGACTGCCGAGTATAAGAGCTCCAAGAAGTGGAAGTGAAATCACTAGTGTGAGATTGGTTTTCCGATCTGAGGAATGGCTTTCTGATGCACATTGTTTCATTCCAGTAACATTTCCGCACAAATCTTCATTTCCTAGCAATGCTTCTACTGGAAGATCCATAAAGACTTTGCTTTTGGGAAGGGGACCTCGTAAGCGATTATAAGAAAGATCAACGTTCGACAATCCATTCATTGATTCAAAACTCTCCGGAATGTTACCTGAAAGTTCATTGTGAGAGAGATTTAGTATCTCCAAGCTACTCATACTTGAAAGCCCAGAAGGTATCTCTTTGATGAGTGAATTATGACTCAGATCAAGATTAGACAACTGAACCAATCTACCTAATTGGACTGGGATTCCACCAGTAAATCCATTGTTGCTTAAGTTTAAGGAAAATAGTTTTGAGCACTGCCCAAGGGAAGATGGAATGGAACCATTCAACTTATTCATGGATAGATCAAGATACACGAGATGGGCTAGCGATCCTAAATCTTGTGGCAAGACACCAGAAAGCCGATTATTGCTTAGAATAAGTCTCCCCATGCGAGTTATCCTTCCAAATTCTTTGGGTATCTCTCCAACCAAATCGTTGGAAGAAAGATTAAGAACTTCTAACTGAATTGAGTTTCCGAGGGAAGTAGGTATTTTACCTTGGATTCGATTCCCTCCCATCTGTATAGTGGTTAAATTTGTGCACTTACTCCAGTTGTCTGAGATTTCCCCGTAAAGCTGGTTACCATTTAGATTAATGTAAGTGAGGTGCGGATAGACACCAAGACTCATGGAAACATCTCCAGTAAGTTGGTTTCCGTCAAAACGGACTCGGATCAAGCTAGAACAGTTGTACAAGCTCTTAGGAATTCTTCCTGTTAGTTTATTATTATCAACAAGAAGATACTCAAGCTTCCTTTGATTGCAGATTTCATCAGGTAAATTGCCAGAAAAACCGTTGTTGCTTATTAGAATTTCAACCAATTTCAGCTTTCCAAATTCTTGTGGAATAGAACCAGAAAGTTGATTATCGTTAAGCGACAATTTTTCAAGGCTTTGTAAGTTACCAAATGAACTTGGAATGGAACCGCTGAGTTGATTGTTTCCTAGTTGCAGATTAGAAAGGGATGTCAAGTTTCCCAACTCTTGTGGGATGGGACCGGAAAGTTTATTAGAATGGAGACGAAGAACAAAAAGGGATCCAAGTTTACCGAGAGACAAAGGAATAGGACCACTGAGATCGTTCAATTGTAGCTCCACCCGTATGACTGAAGTCATGTTACCTATTTCTCTTGGGATTGATCCATTCATACGATTGTCGTATAGACTTAAGACAGTAAGATTCTTTAGATTGACCAAAGTTTCTGGTAATAATCCAGTTAGATAGTTTGTATTCATATAAAGCTCCTCTAGATGGTAAAGATTTCCCAATTCATGAGGAATTGGACCAGAAATATTGTTACGATTCAGATAAACATAACGCAAATTCAATAACTGACCAAAACAGGTGGGAATCGAACCATGTAGATTATTATTACTCAACGCAAGCCCGGAAAGTAATCTCATTTGACAAATGGCTTGTGGAATAGAACCAGTCAGCTGATTTTGAAACAAATGAAGGGTGGAAAGGTTTCTCAGTTCCCCAATCTCTAGTGGGATTTTTCCAGTTAACTTATTAGAGGAGAAATCAAGATAAACAAGTTTTGACAGGTGACCAATTGTAGGTGGGATAATCCCAGAAAAGTTGTTTAAACTAAGTTCGAAATATAAGAGATTCGGGAACGAGGAGAAGGACAAGTGATCAAGAGTACCGTTTAAATCAGATGAGGAAAGGTTCAATCTGATTATGCTACCATTTTTATTACATGAAACACCATACCAATTGCATGGAGACATTGTCTTTTGATCATTTGTCCATGAAGGTAGAAGGAAGCTAACATTTTGGGTATGAAGAGTTGATTTCCATTTTAGGAGAGCATCAACTTCATTTGAAGAACCTACAACATATAAGGTACAGAACATTGCACATGTTGCAAGAAAGATGATTGAAAGGGAAACGGGTGCCATGCTTTGTGTTTATGGGTGTCTAGGAGTAAACCTTTTTGCTGTAATTTATATTGATTGGTTTTGGACTGTTGGTCAATCTAATATTCAAAAAACATAGTTTTCCTGGCTGGAATTAAATGAATGGAAGACAATTTGGGAGCCAAGAACGGATAGGTGAGAAAACAAGTTAGATGTTCAAAGTTTCCTATTGAATTTTTCAAAAATAACTGGCTGTGTCGATTTGTCAACAATTGTTTTAAGTTTTATATCGAATTTGTCAAAAATTCTTTAATAAGATTATACATAATACATTTTTATAGAACATTTTATGAACAAAATTTCTAAAACACTTTATAATATAATTACAAGATAAACAGATATAAGCAAGCCGTTATTCTACAATAAACTTTTATATTTATAAGAGTAACTGTAATTTTACCCCCTTGGGTTTGGGACAATAACAACTTTACACCCTATATCAAAATTTTGCTTTATTACACCCTGATGTTTTCTGGTTGCATCAATGTTGGCACTTCTTTGAAGACAATGTTAATTTAATTGTTAAAAATTTGTTAAAAGTCGTTTTTACCCCTGATTACTACTAGTACTACCACCACCACCACCACCACCACCACCACCACCACCACGACCACGACCACGACCACTACCACGACCACGACCACTACCACTACCACTACTATAGCTCAAGTCCTTGGCTACAATAGATAAAATATCATTCATTTAAAAACTATTGAGTAAATTGTCATTTTAGTCCCTAAGGTTTGATCAAAATTGTCACTTTAGTCTAAATAGTTTTTTTCTTGCCAATTTAGTCCAAATAGTTTTGTTTTCTGCCATTTTAGTCCCTTACTTTTGTCATTTTTTGTCATTTTCATCGACCACCACCACCTCCTACCACCCATCCCATCACAACTTTCTATCATCGCCACCAATTGTCTGCACCGTCACCACCGGCCACCCCCCCCCACCACCACCATCACCACCCCCCATTTCCACCACCACCGACCACTTTTCTGCCACCACGTCATCAACCAACACCACCGCCATCATCGTAAAACCAATAACCACCGCCATCATCTTCACTTTAAACCGGCACAACATCATCCACATACAATGTTGTAGAAGGCGCTAGGCGCTAGTCGGGCGGTTAGGTACCGCCTAGGGATTAATCGGGATTAATAGGGATTAATCGGATTGGACTTTTTAAGTATAATTTTATAAATTCTTTTATATATATAGATAACTTTATACTATTTATTAATAAATTTACAAGTCTAGGAGATAACTTTATACTTTTTATTAATAAATTTAAAAGTTTAGGAACCATATGTAGGGAAAAGATCAAATAGGAAGTTTATTTTGGCTAGTAAGTGTAGGAAGCAATAGGATTAGGACATGTGGCAACATTTAAAATAAAGAAAAATGGTATTTTAGTCAATCCAAACCTTTCTTCTTCCTTTTCAAAACCCAGTAACTTCAAAACCCACCATCTTCAACCATTTCTTCACTTTCTATCTCAATAATCACTACATTATAGTGCGATTTTCATCACCAATCAATGATTCAAACACCCGATCAACGTGTTCTTCAGCTTTTTTTTGAAGAAAACCGAGTTTAATTTCATAAAAAATCTTGTTTTTTTTCCGGTGATTTTAGAGATAATCACTCGATTCGTTCGATTCGAGCACTGATAAGTTTTTCAATTATTTAAAATTCGTTAATTGTTGAAGAAATCACTTCGATCCATGTAAGAAATTCTTTAATTTCATTTTTAAGATCTGGGTTTTTGAGTTAGTCATTGCGTTTTACGATCATGGCGGGGGTCCGGGGGCAGCGCCCTTGGTAGCGGGGTCCCAGGGGCGGCAGCCCCTGGCGGGGTCCAAGGGGCAGAGCCCCTGGCTAGGGTTGAGCTCGGAAAATTTTTATTCTGATTAAATTGTTGTAATAAAAATGCATCAGAAAAATTAATTTTCCAGAAATTGGCTCATTTCGAAGACAGTAATTCGTAGACAATTCAGACAGTTCACAGACAATTCACAAACAGTTCCCAGACAGTTTTATGTGTCCATTGCGTTTTAGAAATAAGAGAGTTTTATGTGTTTTCTGGCTATTGCGTTTTAGAAAAAAAACACATTTTTAAGTGTTTTTAGTCATTGCGTTTTAGGTAAAACACATTTTTGAAGTGTTTTTAGTTATTCCGTTTTAGGTAAAACACATTATTTAGGTGTTTTCAGTCCATTGCGTTTTAGAATGAGTCATTTTTAAGTGTTTTCTGGCTATTGCGTTTTTACAAATAAGACATTTCTTTGTGTTTTTGGTGCATTGCGTTTTAGGTAAAACACTTTTTTATGTGTTTTCAGTCCATTGCGTTTTAGAAAACATACATTTTAAGTGTTTTCTGGCCATTGCGTTTTACAAATAAGACATTTCTTTGTGTTTTTTGTGCATTGCGTTTTAGGTAAAACACATTTTTATGTGTTTTTAGTCCATTGCGTTTTAGAAAGTACATTGTCTTTTGAGTTTTTAGGCCATTGCGTTTTACAAATAAGTCATTTCTTTGTGTTTTTTGTGCATTGCGTTTTATAAAAATGTCATCTTTTAGGTTTTTTTTTTTCATTGCGTTTTACGTAACTAGGGGTTTTTCTATTGTGTTTTACACAACTGGGTTTTAAATTTTTTTTTTAAATATAGCAATAGTATACTCGTTTTAAAGATAAAAAAAGCTCGTTTTTTGGTGCAATTTTTATAAAAAAATAATGTTGTATGAAAGAGTTATTAACGTTTAAAAAATGGGAGGAATTGGAGAAGAGAGAAACTATTGGCTTGGATTGACTAGAATGCCCTTAAACAAATTCACGCGTCTCTTTTCTTCCCTTCAATTTCCATCATTTAATCTTAGCTCTTGATTAACTAAATGGATGGTCAAGATCACTTCCTAGCCTTCCTAGCCAAATAAACTTCCTATTGTATCTCCACCCACCATATGTAAACTAGTGAAAGATAAAGGGGGTCAAATGTTAAAATACCTAAAATTAAATGTTAAAATAGGTTTATAAGTAATATTTGGGTTGTAAAACAATGGGCCAGATTCAAAAATGGGTCAAATTTTGTGTTTAATGAAATTTTGTGTTTAATGGGCTGTAAAACATGGACCGATTAGTCCGATTTTGACCGCCTGGGACCGATTTTGACCGTCTAAGACCGATTTTGACCATATCCGCCTAATTGGACCGACTAGCTAAAAATTAGTCAGTAACTCACCGCCTAGCGCCTAGGCGACGATTAATCGGCCGCCTAGGCCGATTTCTGCAACATTGTCCACATACCATCGTGCTTGCATAAAAAGAAAGAAAAATGTGGTTTGATCAAAATTCACCTAAGTTAACTAAATTTTTTGAATTGAGTTAATGGGTTTGGATGATAATGGCAAAAAATGACAAAAGTTAGGGACTAAAATGGTAGAAAATAAAACTACTTGGACTAAAATGTCAAAAAAAAACTATTTGGACTAAAGTTTCAATTTTAGTCAAACCTAATGGACTAAAATGACAATTTACTCAAAACTATTTACAAAAATGCCATTTATGCTTTTTTTTTCTTCTCATCCTATATATCAAAACACTTCAATGGTTTGAGTCTAAACTAGATAAATTAACAAACTATAAATAAATAACATTTGTATGCATATAGGTGTGTACCTTATGCTTAGGGTGGTTTTCAAAAAAAAAAAAAAATTGATGTTTCATTTTTAACCCAAAGCTATTTGTTTTTCTACTTTTAACACAAAAAGTTTTTATCTCTTGCAATTCAACATTACAACTTTTGTACTTTCAACTCTAGTCCCCAAACTTTTCATATGTCGCTGATTTTTCATTTTAAATTTTGTGAGTTAACACGACGTAACGTGTGTGTGGTTCAATGTTTTAACATTTTGTTTTACGCTTCGTACTAGATTTTGCGAGTTAACACGGCTCCACGTGCGTGTCACTACAAGAATGGACCACCTTTAGCGGCGACAGCTGTCGCCAGTATTGATGGAAAATGTCGTCGGTATTGACCTTTAGCGGCGATATGTCACCGGTAAATGGTCGTCGGTATTGATCGGCCGCTATTGGCCTCCTGTCGTCGCTAAAGGCCTACGTTACTGGTATTGATCTTAGACCTTTAGCGACGACACTTGTCGTCGTTAAATGGTTGCCGGTATTAGTAACGGTCGGTAAAGGGTTAAAGGCAATAGCGGCGACACGTGTGTCGTCGCTAAATGGTCGCTGGTATTATTAATGGTCGGTAAAGGGTTAAAGGCAATAGCGGCGACACGTGTCGCCGCTAAAAGTCTTTTTTTTTTAATACAACAGCTGTATATACAGCACCCAGCCAGTTTTACGGCAAAAAAAAACAGAACCTGCCTATTTCAAACAACGCAAACATACCCCATGAACATATACTAAAGGTAATATAATTAAAAACTACGTTTATACTACAACGTTTAATTAAATCATATACTAAAAACAACAAGTTACTCGTCGTCGGAATCATTATCGAATAAGTCATCAAAATCATAGTCGTTTGACTTTCCTTTTCCTTTTCCTTGTGAAGCAAGATAGTTGTTAAGTTGGTTCAAAAAGGACGGGGTTTGGAACAAGCTGTTAACAAAATCCTACAATAATAGATATCAAAACGTATATTAGCATATTAATTAACGCTACCAACATATATTTAACAAGGAAACATGCGTTCGTTTGTCATTTTATAAATTGCGTAGTTTACCTCGGAAAAGGGTTCTTGCGTCCGAGCTTGCGAAGACGACATGTTCGAGGACGTGTTCGAGGACGTGCTGGAAGAAGGTTTAGGCCCCATCTCGCGGTACCATCCTCGCCGCTCTCCCAACGCTTCCTGTTGTATGTTTCGCTGTATTTTACGAAGATGATTAAATATATGTGTGTGTGTGTATATATATATTTGTTATAGAAAATAATACTTAAAAGAAATACTTACGTAATTTTGTTCAGCAACGGGATCACCCAATTCCCTTGATTGTCCGTGTGGGTTTTAGCATACGTAGGTACCCAATCCATATCCTGTTTAACATTAAACTTAAATTAGACATTAAATAAACAAAAGCTTACACACATGCACACATACATAAAACATTACATTTTTATAGGCGGTGCTACCGTACGATGATGTCCCCCCATGGTATGGGAATTGTTGTTTCTCGTGTACTAGTTTGTTGGCCTTGCTTCTTTTAATATATTTTTCTTCCCGGAAACCTTCGATATGTTTTAAATGATAATTTTAATTCAAGGAGAGTATTTTCTATGTTCGTTATGTTTTAAATGATAATTTTAATTCAAGGAGGGTATTTCCTAACTGAGTATAGGGTTGGGCTCTATAGAAAACCCCATCTTTTTTAAAAAACCTTGGAAACCCAACCTCATCCATTGATTGTGTTTGATCAATGGCTCTACTTTTTTTGGGTAATTAGTATATTTAAAATAATTCTTATATATTGTCTAGAACCACTTCACTTCCCCATGCATTACCATCAAATCACCAACTCTTTCTCTTTCTCTTACCTCTTTCTCTTTCCTCCCCACCCCACAAACGTGAAGAAGAACAAGAAGATGATGATCTCATTTAAGAATTCAAATATCTACCTTCAAGATTCCAAGAAACACTAATCCCAGATCTTTTAGAGAGAGAATGATGGTAGGACACAAGTTTTTAGAGAGATGAATTTTTTGTTTTAGAGAGAGAAACAACAATCTTCATCATGTTCATCTATAACACCAAGAACACACATACAAGTGTGTGAGAGAGAAGAAGTTTGAAGTATGTTGTTTTAGAGAGAGAACGATGACAAGATGAATGTTTTTAGAGAGAGAAAGTTAATGTTTAGATAGAGAAACAACAATCTTTATCACAAAGACACACGCACGAGTGTGTGTGTGAGAAGAAGGTTTGAAGATCTTCTTCGTGTTCATCGGATGGGTATAGATCCGGTAAGTGTTCTTGAAATATCATTTCACACTTGATTTTTTGTTGAAATGGTTGTTAATATGTTTTTCTGTGCTAAAAGTGTTTTAGTAATGCTTAATATTCATGTATTTTAAATAAATCAAAAACTTTAGGACGTTATGCATGAACGTGTTTTTTGTTGGTTTGGTTGCTTGTTAGGGGCTTTTCATCTTAACAGTAGCTGTTTTTTTGTTCGTTTGGGTTGCTTGTTTGGGCTTTTGATCTGAACAGTAAGTGTTTTTTTTATTGGGTTGCTTGATTCACATACTCAGGCCCATAACATGTGTTAAGCCCCCCTATTAGAATGTTATATAACGTGTGTTGATTTACAGAAACAAACCCATAAAGATATTCAATTGACAAGCTGGATGGATGTAGGCGAAGTTAATGCGTGTTCTAGTAATGGTTAATGTTCATGTTTTTTAAATAAATCCAAAACTTTAGGATGAGATTTTGAACGAGTTTTTTTGTTGGTTTGGTTGCTTGTTTGGGGCTTTTGATCTTAACAATAATTGTTTTCTTGTTGGGTTGCTTGATTTACAGAGACAGGCCCATAACATGTGTTAAGCACCAGTTAGAATGATATATACGTGTGTTGATTTACAGAAACAGATCCATAAAAGATATTCAATTGACAAGCTGGATGGATGTAGGTGACGTTAATGCGGGACATTGAATAAGTCACATCCTTTGGGAAAGAAGTCTTCGTTCAATTATAACATGTATTGGTGGTTCATGCTGTAACAGAACACCATGATGTAACTTGACATGTGATCATGTATAACATGTGTTAAGCCCCTGTTAGAATGATATATAACGTGTGTTAACCTTTTATTAATTAAAAAAACAAGTAATATCTATTTTATTTTTGTTGATGTTTAAAATATCCGATAATGTGGATACTGAGCTTAAAACTTGTACAAGTAATAAATGTACAATTTAGTATGTGTCACACCCCGATTTTTACACGTTTCACCAGTGGGCCCGGTGGGGAGTATCGTGACGTAGTCGATGTCATCATGGTCAAACAACAAAATATATAAATGCACAGCGGAAGCAAAAGATAAATATATCACAATCCGAATATAAAGTAATATCGAGTATTACAACGGAAAGTAAAGGATCCACAGGCGGATCAAATAAAAGAAAACTGTTCAACAGACTTTAGACGCTTAGAACTTGCAAGATTCCTTATTAACGCCCTGAGCTTCCAGCCAATTACGTTCAGTACCTGTCACTTAACCTTTTCGGAAAATACGTCAGTTTACACTGGTAAATACAATTAGCCGACTCATTTGAAAAGGTTTAATAAAATTGATTTGAATGCACAAGGCACAACATATCTTTTATAACTTGGGACAATTATATTATAATCTTGTATACAGATTTACATGTTCGTTGTATGTTCAGGGCCCGATGTAGAAACCGAGTCAAGATTAACAGACACGCCATAAGTATAGGCCCACAAGAGAGTGAGATACCGTTTCCCTTATGCACTGTCAGGGGTATGCCTACACCTCGTGCATAAGACGTGGCCATTTTATAATACAATGATGTCAAGGATATCCGGGACATGGTCATTAACCCCTAAAGGCTTTTATTTCAAACAATACAGATTAAAGCGGGTTACCTCAATAATTTAATCACAATACGACTAAACATTCAATACCCGACCAAGCGGTATTATTATAATACCGTATCCCAAGCCCGTATAGGGAAAATAAGTTAAACGTATTTACCTTAGCTAGCAATGCAATTTATACCCAGCCGTATATTCTAGTCAGCAAGCACAAGTACTTCTACTGGGGCTCTCAATCTGGAGCGAAGGTTTTTATTAACCTTTTAGATTCCTAACGGGTCTTATTCAAGTCGTAACTTAGACCGGTTAGTTTTAAGGAAAGTTTCACGGTTTGAAACACATGATTAAGCGAAGACCGGAATTGAATGTGATTTAGACCTGACAAGTTTGGAGACTTGTACAATATGGGTAAACTAAACACATTCTGAATTTTGAGATAAAACCGACAAGGTTTGACCCGTTTCGGCTAATTTATGCAAACTAGTTACATAAACCGAACCGAATGCGTAATTAGCGTAACGGGTAACCGTAAGAGTCCTATACAGGTTTTCTAAGTCAATATGCTCTAAATATGTTGTGATATCCTTTGGATACCTTCCATTATGCCCAAAACGAGTTTAACCTTATAATACGCCCCGTAGAGGTATTTTGGTCATTTTTAAAGATTATAAAAGAGGTTAATTGTAGTTCTGAAACTCGGGTCTGAATACATTAGTAAAATAACTTATTTTAACAGGTTACATCAGTTGATGATAAGTCTTATGTGACAAAATGGTTTTAAGCCCAAACTATGCGTTTAATACGCGTAAAAAGCCATTTTAAGCGATTTCCAAGTTATACCGGAAATCTGAGTTTTTTGATCAGATTATAAAGTTCAAAATACTATATTTATTATATAAAATCAGTAGCAGTTGGATTGGTGTCAAAAATTGGGTTTAGATAGGCTTTATGCTAAGTGCGCCGTTTAATTACTAAAAGGCGTTATAATTACGCTAATGAGCATAACTCCTAATCTAGACCTCCAACTGATGTGAAATTTTAGGGACAACTTTATAAATCAGTAATAAGGATTATTGTCCATTCACATTTCAAAAATTCTCGTTTTATGGTCACAAGGGCATATTGGTCAATATTAGACAATTAACGGAAACGCGTAAACGAAAGGGGCAAACAACGAACCAAACCCAAAGGGTTATACCAACATGTAACCTGGTCCTAAGGAAGCCTTAAGGCATTTCTAAACCTATCTAATTCGGGTCAGAACTGAAGTCAAAGCAAAAGTCAAAGTTTTGCGACTTTCGGTTCCGAACCGGGTCTAAACAGGAAATTGTCGGATCAAACAAGCTTGGATCAGTTCTTATACTTATTGCCAAGTTATATGAGTGATAAAATAGGTTACACGCCTCCTACATTGCTAATTATGCGTTAAATCGAAAATTAAGGTTCTGTTGACTTTTTATGAACAACTTTGACCCGACATTTGATCTAGTTAGAATGGGAATCAGAGGGTGCCCTTTTAAAGGTTTAAAGCCCACATGATTACCAACTTATAACTACCTTTGATTCGAATAATCACTGGACCAATAGTGACTAATCGTTAAGTCAACCGTTAATTACGACGGTTTGACTTCTAAGCTATAAACTAAGCAAAACATGATTAGGGAAGGTTAAGTAGGCTTACCAAGGTCCTATGCACGATTACGGAAGCTTAGAAGGAGGTCTTAAGCTCCAGAAATGATCAGAAGATGAAGGAATGAATGAGTGATCAAGTCTTGCAACAATGGGGCTATTTATAGTGTTCTTGATCCATCGAGGTCATGACAACTAAGGTTATACATGATCCCTGATGATCAACAAGTGTTCCTAAGGCCTAAGAATTAATTTAGGCAGCTCTTGGAAGTGTTAAGGGGCGCATATGACGTTTACATTGGCTGAACAGGCAACAAAAACGAGTTTCTACATCTGGCATGTTCACGCGGGCCGCATAGACTCTTAAGGAGTCTTATGCGGGCCGCCTAGCCTTGTCTGACCTGGCAACAACTTTCAATAATTGTCAATTTTGGTCCCTGGTCATTCTACACTTGATCTTATCATGATTTCTTGCACTTTGAGCCCTCTAACTTGACTTTTAAGGGCCTTAAGACATAACCAAACTTTGTTAAGTCCTTGGGTAACTTTATGGTTACCCGAAAAGTCATAAATTTCAACGTTGACGCTTTTAACCCCTCGTATACGAATATTGTCATAACTTTCTCATACGATAACGAAACTTCGTGAAATTTTTATCATGTATTATAGTGAGCATAATTTACCGTTACAAAGTCTCGGGTTTGCTAAAAGGTCACTCAGAGGTATAACTTAAACATATTGACACATTTAACCCCTGTAGTTTGTAACCTCTCACTTTCTTCCACATTTAGTTTCGTATGGTCCATGATTTATTCGTTTGAATGTATGAGCATCATGTAGGGTTACTGTAAAGTATATCTATCCCTTGTTTGACATTTTGAACCCTTGAATTCACATACTTTCAATGTTTGTCAACCTTAGTCCCTTTAGAGTATTCTTTCGCACGTTCAAGCTTATGACACGTGTCAATACATTATAGGACATGAATTTTCGAGGTGTTACATCCTCACCCCCTTAAAAGAAATCTCGACCTCAAGATTTGTTAAAGTAAAGGAAGTATTTTCTGTCTTATTTTGGGCTTAATCTTACCCAGTACCTTTGAGCCTCTAAGGTACTCCAATTGACCTTTATAATAGGTACATGTATCTTTTTGGAACTTCTAATCCTGTCGATCCTTAATCGACACAGGATGCTTATCACATTATAAATCTGCATATCATTGTGTGATAGTGTTTCCTGACTTATTGGCTAAATACATCCTTCAGTCACTAGTGTGCAATGCATTGCAAGCTCCGTCAATCTTCTTAAATAGGTTTTAGCTTATAAGCTACTTGATCTTGATACATTCGATTTTCTTCGAATGATTCTATACATTCTGAGCTTTAACTCGCTTGATAATTTAACAAATTTGGCACACCCTTCTTAGGTGATATCTTTTGTTGAACCTTATTCCTTAACAAGAATTTAGGAGGTTTCCTATTCTCATTAATCCTTGATTTTCTGCCGAATATTGGCACCTTACAGACGATTAGGGATTTGCATGATTTTATTTGTTGTTTCCAATGTAACTTTCAGATCCTGAATATTGGACTTACCAATCTATTGTCCTAACAACAGATGTTTAACATTCCATCTATACAAGGTCTCCAAAGGAGCAGCCTTGATGCTTATATATCAATCATTATAGAAAGCTTATCTTAAGGTAAGATGGTTATTCCAACCACTGCTTAATTAATTTTAAGGAATAGCTAATCCTTGTCGTTAGTCGAACAAATCGACGATCCTGGGCAGTTGATGGAATTTCTTGATCGATGCCTAATTAGGGTTGCGGTAATAATGCATAAGCAGAATGAACCGTCTTACTTAATTAATTATACCGAACTCTCAGAATATTGAGTTAGGCTATATGAATCCTCTATTTCAAAACTTACTTAATCAGGGTTTTCGACCCTTCCAATAATGGTACTAGCTGTCTAGGAGGTTTCATAATAATAATGCAGCCCTAAATGGGATATAAATCTTAACTCTACTCGCGTCTCGGGAGGTAAACAGGGTAGTCTTAGGAGAAGATAATCAAGATACAAGGAGATTACAGAGATTTTCCAAATCTCAGGCTCCAGTTCATCCATCCCTACTTGTGTCAAAAGAGTGACACATTTACGAGTCCACAGATTTAACCAAAGACACTTACTTGGAAAATTCCATTCTGGACATCTTCTTTGAATACCACTGGTTGACTTTAGTACCATATAATTATTTGAATATCCTTGCGGTTCCATGCATTAAACCTCCATACTGACCAGGCATGGAAGCAATCTATGGAACATATTAAGATACACCAATCCTCATATGGCGCTTTTGTCATACCATTTGGTATTCGAAATCAATGGAGATCAAAGGGATATCAATTTTATAGGATGTTGTACTTTATCTGGGGAGAGGGTACATTAGGACTTTATGATTGAAGATTTCTGACAGGAATAGAAAGAATAGTTCCTGTGAATTTTCTACCTGTAAGTTTTACCTTACACTTAATATATAGGGTTTTTATGAAACGTTTTAAAAGCTTGCTATACCTATAGTTTATGAAGGATTTATTGGTATCCGAATGAAAATAAAAACTCTTAGCATTTAAATCTCTGATCAAAAGTCAAGGAATGTACCTGAGGCTATTATTTAAGAACTAGCTCAGGTATTTTAGGCGCTTTTATTCTTAGGCTTTCCTTCTTTAGCCGCATTTCCTTTGACATATTTAGGGCACGTGGTCTTGATGTGTGATGCGCGTGTAGTGTAATATATTTTTGGTATATATTTTAAGCCCTTTTTACACTTTTTAGCCAAGTTTTAAATTTATAAAACACGATATTTACTAACACTAAACATACATATGGGCAAGTGCACCCATCGTGGACGTAGTATAGTGTTCGAAAGATACCGAGGTCGTCCAAGGACACAAGAGCTTTTAGTACCAGTTTATTCTCAACGTCTAATCAAATCAAAATGTTAGAAAAGATTTTTAAACTAAGAAAATAAAACTAACTAAATGCTGAAAAATAAAATAAAAATAAAAACAGATAGACAAGATGAATCACTTGGATCCGACTCGTGTATTAGTATAACCTTTGATTATTTTCGCACTTTTGCACTTGTTTAAGAGATTATCTTAGTTATTGTATTAGGCCCCTCTTTTGAAGGCGACGTTACCCTCAACCCAGTAGTTTGAGTCAGCAATGATACAATCCTAAAGGGTCAGATTATTGAAAGATAATGAATTAAGTTATTAATGCAAATTATGGTAGGCCCCTCTTTTGGAGGTGACGTTACCCTCGACTAAGTAGTCTGAGTCAGCAGGGATACAGTCCTAAATAGCCGGGTTATAGTATTAATAGTAGTTAACTTATGAGGGGATCAAAGAGTTTGGACCCCCGCCATCCAATACCTTTGGGTATTGAAGGAGGTCCTACTAAATTTGACCTAGGTCCCTTGCAGGACCTCTAAACGCTGAACAAGGGCAAGACCCTTACCAAACAGTTCCCTTAACCCCCGACCAGGTAGCCAACATACCTCCATATAGACCGTGGAGATATGAATGGTGAAAATCTTTTATTTTATATAGACAGTAAAATAATGCCAAGACACCACGGACAAACGATAAGGAAAAGTCACCTTCAACATAAGCAACTAGTTATTAAAGTCACTAATACAAAACCAAATAAAAAGTGCAAAAGATTAAAAATTAAAAGTATTATACTAAACACTTGTCTTCACCAAGTGATGTAAGAGACTTAGGCAAACATGGCCTTGATTGTCAAGAACTCTTACGATCAATCTTGGATCCCGAGACGACTCACACACTCTATGATGGACAATGGATGATGGTGGTGGATGATGGTGTTGTGATGGTCGTGGGTGGTGGATGAAGTGTGAGAGAGGTGGTGTGCCAAGGGATGAGTTGCAATGAGCCAAAGCACTCCTATTTATAGGCTGAACAGAAGGCTGGGCACGGCCCCGTGTCCATTGGGCACGGCCCCGTGCCCGTCTGACACTAGCTCTCCTCATTAATTGTAATTCGCAATTACAATTAATGCGCCTGCAGTACTTTGGGCACGCCCCCGTGTTCACTGGGCATGGCCCCGTGGTGAGCATTAGAAGCTTCTACAGGTTTGTCTTTTCTGCTGCTTCTTGGGCATGGCCCCGTGCTCGCTGAGCACGGGGCGTGTTCAGTCTTCTGCCTTCTCTATTTTGCTTGGGAGGAAGCTGTCGAGGGGTCGGGCAATCCACCTTTGTTCCTTTTCTTGTATTTATGTTAGTTTTAGCTGCCTTTTTGCTCCTTTTGTTAATTTTGAGCTCATTTAATCCTGAAAATACAAAAGGAAGACAAAAACACACTTTTTCCAACATTAGTACTTAAAAAGGGTTAGTTTTATGCCTCATTTGATGAAATTTATATGTTGCATTTTACACACATCAATGTGGCCTTTCTCATTACAGCCAAAGCAGACTGCATTCCTCATGTCCTTGCAGTCCAACGTTTTATGTTCCCTTGATTTGCAGATCCCACAAGCCCTTGGCTGTGATTAGGCTTTTGGTTCGAACCTGCACTTCCCATAATGGCGCTTCTTGCAGGTCTTGCATACTGGTTTCTAGTTGGACTTTTGTTTGTTCTTCTTTATAGAGCTCTGGGAGTTATTTTCCTCCCTTTTCCTTTTTAGCTCATCTTTTGCATTTGAGGCATGAACAAGATCCTCCTTATGAGTAAGGAAATGTGGTCCTAGATAAAATTTGGAGCGAGTAGCATGGGGCTCCTTGAACTTTTTCACAGCCTTCTTCACAGCCTTCCTAACAGCTACGTTTATCATAGTTTGAAGAACATCTTCGGAAATTCTAAGGCTCACAATCGTAGTATCATTGGCATGTGTCGCATCATTCATAATACGATCAACCGCTATCTTATCTGAGTTTGCCATACTCGATATTGATTCCTAACACCAATAAAACAATTTCTTAGTTGCAATCGAACGACTGCTATTCTTCATCCTGATAGCCTCAACATATACTAACCATGGTATCTATAGACCATACAGGCTAATATAGTACTAACGTTCTTAATGAATGTTATTTAATATATATTCATTATGTTTAGCCTAGGTCATGAAAGACCATCAATGGCATTTAAGGTTTGGGCCTAATCCATCATCTTTTTGACAGGGGATCAAAATGTCACATCTGTCTTTATTATATTGATGAATTTTGTATAGCTTGAAAGCTTGTCATCAGGGTATCAGAAAAGAGTAATTCCTAATAGATACAAAATATCAATCTAAGATTTGTTGGAGCGTTTTATTAAGTATCATCGGCCAATTTCCATCTCGTATTGAATGACCGGAGTCCTAAACAGGCGGAGAAAATAGTTCTTAACATTTATCATTCCTTATAGAATCATATGTGCCAGCATCAAACAAATTTCTGCATAAACTGCTTGATAAGGAAGGGTACCTGCTATATATTTATCATACTGCACCATCTCCTGGGCGTTCATCCTGAAGACTCATGCGTTTGTTCTCTTGGCCTCTTCGGGCTTCTTCTGATTTTTAGGGCAGTTAGTCTTGATATGCCCCTTTTCATTGCAACCGTAGCAGGTTGCATCCTTCAACTTCTTGCATTCCAAGGTTTTATGTTCTTTAGACTTGCAAATGCCACAAGGTAGAGGCTGAAATTCAAATCTGCATTTCCCGAGCTGGTATTTTCCACAGGTTTCGCACCTGGTCTTCTCACCCGACTGCTGGCTGTTTTTCTTAAACCCGGAACTCTTCTTATCCTCGGAGTTCCTCTTTGTTTTCTTATCGGAGTGATGAGAATCCTCATGCTCCCTTTTACGCTTTCCATCTTCAGAGGCTTTGGCCGCCTTGTTTCTAACTACATCAAGTGTAAGGGATAGCGACAGATCGGCCGCTGACCTGAACGTAGTAGGTCTCGATGCTTTCACACTTGCCTTTATTTTTGGGGCTAGACCCCCAATAAAGCGAGCTATACACTTTGGTTCCGGCGTGATTAAGTAAGGAACCAATCGAGACATAGTATTGAAACTTGTAAGGTATGCTTGACAATCTGAGTTCTCCATGACTAATGTCAAGAATTCAGTCTCAATTTTCTCAACTTCATGTTGAGGACAGTAACTTTCTTTGATAAGAGCAACGAACTGATCCCAAGTCAAATTGTACAAAGGGATCTTCCCCGTAGTTTGGATCAGTGATCTCCACCATGCTAGAGCTTCTCCTTTAAAAGATTGTGAAGCAAACTTCACAATGTCTTGCTCTGCACATCCATTGATGTCAATAACAGTGTCCATCTCATCGAGCCACGTCATGCCGTCGATGGCTCCTTCTTCTCCTGTGAAGTCTCTGGGCTTGCAGGAGACAAAATATTTATATGAGCAGGTCTTAACTGGTGCCTCTTTATGAAGCACCTCCTGTCTAGACGGGACACTCCTTTGATTTGACGAGTTACGATCATCGTCTTCCTTTGACTCGTGTGATTTAGAAAGGGGCTTACTACAAGCTACAGATAGTCTTAGAGTGTGTATCACTTGATTCATCATACTGCCTGTCGAGAGCTTGAGTAACGGCATTATCTATTAATGCCTGCAATTTCGCACCAGTTATATTAACTTTGGGAGCATCATTATCCTCCCTCGGGTGGCTGTTGACCTCATCCGATCCATCCATGTAGCTTGATTGCTACATAAACATTGACGATGATTCATTCAGGGGTTATTATAGATTCATCATTTTTGACGATTCATCAACCATGGTAATATAACCCATATTGGTTAATTTGTTAGTTATATTTTCATTATAATTTATCCTAGTTATAAAACATTAAGGATATTAAAGTGGCGCAAAAGGCCTAGTCACAAGGACTGTTTTAATTTATAAGCCATGATTTCAGAGAATCGAGGCATTAAGGTTTGAACATATTTCATTACCTTTTCTTGACAGAGAGTCAAAGACTTCAACTGTCTTTTGTCCCTTAGGACAGTAAGTATGGCCCATAGGCATTTCATCTCTTATGGATGTTTATAATATGATCATCTTCATTTGATGATTTAAGCCATGATTCTAAATCACTAGGCTAGATAAGGGCTTGGAATTTCCCAAAGTAAAGATGACAAGTGTAATTTTATCGTATTACCGTTGTCAGGAGTGTTAACATGTTTGCGGATGTTAACAAGAATCTGAATCTCTTTTAAACATGTTTTACCATCATAGCTAGGTCTTTAATGACATGCAAGCTAGGTTTTTCCCCTTTAAGATTCTTTCAATATATATACTGGTAGATCAAATATGAAAAGGGATAAATATTTGATTTATTTCATATGTTATATTCACATAAAATGATAAAATGTAATTTAGATAAAATATTCAAATGATTTTAAAAGAAGTATATAATTGCCCTAACGGGACTTTGAAAGGAAAGATGTTGTCCATGAAGGGACTAAAAGATAAACATGTCCTTATAAGGACTTATTAAAGATACGATCTTCAGCAAAAAGGAGTTTTCACTTTATCTCCTAATGTTTTCTCCCTGGATGTACGTTTTATCCTAGTCGCGGTACGAAGCTCAGCATTTCAAGGCTCCGGATGAGGAGAAATTCTAATACAGCTTCTTTGCTTGCCGACGTATCCCATATGTAAAAATTTTGAAGCAAAAATTTCCAGATTAGGATTGAGAGTATTCTTATGTTAAGTCTAGACTCAAAAGTTTATAAGGAATGTGCTACTGTGTCATTGAGATTAAACACAAAAGGCTAGTGTTTAATTCACTCAATGTTGGCTCTGATACCAACCTGTCACACCCCGATTTTTACACGTTTCACCGGTGGGCCCGGTGGGGAGTATCGTGACGTAGTCGATGTCATCATGGTCAAACAACACAATATATAAATGCACAGCGGAAGCAAAAGATAAATATATCACAATCCGAATATAAAGTAATATCGAGTATTACAACGGAAAGTAAAGGATCCACAGGCGGATCAAATAAAAGAAAACTGTTCAACAGACTTTAGACGCTTAGAACTTGCAAGATTCCTTATTAACGCCCTGAGCTTCCAGCCAATTACGTTTAGTACCTGTCACTTAACCTTTTTGGAAAATACGTCAGTTTACACTGGTAAATACAATTAACCGACTCATTTGAAAAGGTTTAATAAAATTGATTTGAATGCACAAGACACAACATATCTTTTATAACTTGGGACAATTATATTATAATCTTGTATACAGATTTACATGTTCGTTGTACGTTCAGGGCCCGATGTAGAAACCGAGTCAAGATTAACAGACACGCCACAAGTATAGGCCCACAAGAGAGTGAGATACCGTTTCCCTTATGCATTGTCAGGGGTATGCCTACACCTCGTGCATAAGACGTGGCCATTTTATAATACAATGATGTCAAGGATATCCTGGACATGGTCATTAACCCCTAAAGGCTTTTATTTCAAACAATACAGATTAAAGCGGGTTACCTCAATAATTTAATCACAATACGACTAAACATTCAATACCCGACCAAGCGGTATTATTATAATACTGTATCCCAAGCCCGTATAGGGAAAATAAGTTAAAAGTATTTACCTGAGCTAGCAACGCAATTTATACCCAGCCGTATATTCTAGTCAGCAAGCACAGGTACTTCTACTGGGGCTCTCAATCTGGAACGAAGGTTTTTATTAACCTTTTAGATTCCTAACGGGTCTTATTCAAGTCGTAACTTAGACCGGTTAGTTTTAAGGAAAGTTTCACGGTTCGAAACGCACGATTAAGCGAAGACCGGAATAGAATGTGATTTAGACGCGACAAGTTTAGAGACTTGTACAATATGGGTAAACTAAACACATTCTGAATTTTGAGATAAAAACGACAAGGTTTGACCCATTTCGGCTAATTTATGCAAACTAGTTACATAAACCGAACCGAATGCGTAATTAGCGTAACGGGTAACCGTAAGAGTCCTATACAGGTTTCCTAAGTCAATATGCTCTAAATATGTTGTGATATCCTTAGGATAC
This sequence comes from Helianthus annuus, assembly GCF_002127325.2. Classification (NCBI taxonomy): domain Eukaryota; kingdom Viridiplantae; phylum Streptophyta; class Magnoliopsida; order Asterales; family Asteraceae; genus Helianthus; species Helianthus annuus. The sequence continues at coordinate 75,502,613 of NC_035435.2, read as the reverse complement.
CTTCCATTATGCCCAAAACGAGTTTAACCTTATAATACGCCTCGTAGGGGTATTTTGGTCATTTTTAAATATTATAAAAGAGGTTAATTGTAGTTCTGAAACTCGGGTCTGAATACATCAGTAAAATAACTTATTTTAACAGGTTACATCAGTTGATGATAAGTCTTATGTGACAAAATGGTTTTAAGCCCAAACTATGCGTTTAATACGCGTAAAAAGCCATTTTAAGCGATTTTCAAGTTATACCGGAAATCTGAGTTTTCTGATCAGATTATAAAGTTCAAAATACTATATTTATTATATAAAATCAGTAGCAATTGGATTGGTGTCAAAAATTGGGTTTAGATAGGCTTTATGCTAATTGCGCCGTTCAATTACTAAAAGGCGTTATAATTACGCTAATGAGCATAACTCCTAATCTAGACCTCCAACTGATGTGAAATTTTAGGGACAACTTTATAAATCAGTAATAAGGATTATTGTCCGTTCACATTTCAAAAATTCTCGTTTTATGGTCACAAGGGCATATTGGTCAACGTTAGACAATTAACGGAAACGCGTAAACGAAAGGGGTAAACAACGAACCAAGCCCAGAGGGTTATACCAACATGTAACCTGGTCCTAAGGAAGCCTTAAGGCATTTGTAAACCTATCTAATTCGGGTCAGAACTGAAGTCAAAGCAACAGTCAAAGTTTTGCGACTTTCGGTTCCGAACCGGGTCTAAACAGGAAATTGTCGGATCAAACAAGCTTAGATCAGTTCTTATACTTATTGCCAAGTTATATGAGTGTTAAAATTGGTTACACGCCTCCTACATTGTTAATTATGCATTAAATCAAAAATTAAGCTTCTGTTGACATTTTATAAACAACTTTGACCCGACATTTGATCTAGTTAGAATGGGAATCAGAGGGTGCCCTTTTAAGGGTTTAAAGCCCACATGATTACCAACTTATAACTACCTTTGATTCGACTAATCACTGGACCTGTTGATGCATGGAATGTCTGTTGACTACGTCTGCATTATGTCTTAGGTCAAGATAGGTCAACATAGGATCTAGAAAGTCAAAATTAGGTTTTGTATTAAGGTTTCGCTTGTATGTACAAAAGCTTCCGCTTATGTGTCACTTGTTAGTTTCGCTTATTTGATCTGAGGTAGTTTCGCTTATTAGGCAGTCGTATAAGCGAAAGCTCAGGTGCTATATATAGTCACCATAAGCGAAACCTAGTCAGTCTTTTGGTGAACACTGAAGCGGAACCTGATCATTGTATTGGTGCTAGAACTCTGTCAAAACTGATTCAAATAGCAATAAAAGAGAAGGAATTGAAAAGGAAAAGATGTGTTACTTCGCATATATTGATTCCGCCTTTATACGTGAAGATGAACTATCTCAACTGACTGTTTAGGGTCGGAACACGGTCCAACAAGTGGTATCAGAGCTCAGGACGAGGAGTTCATACTACTACAGCTTGAATCTGCAGAAATCTCTCATTTCTACTCACTTTCTCTCATACTTTTTCGATTTGAAGTGGTTCCTACGGTTGAAATTGTTTGAATTTTGACTATCACGTGTGAAATACAGTAATAACAAACCCTTGAAAGTTTCAAGTTAAAATTCGGACTAAAACATGGTGAAAACTGGTTAGAACTAGGTTCCGCTTATACGGACATCGAAGGTTTCGCTTGAAAGACCTAGTTTTGATTGAAGGTTTCGCTTGAAACTATAACAACCCTCGGTAAAACCGACACCCTCATAATATTTCTGACACCCTAATATATCTTTAAATATATCAATATGTCTTTATATGCAACCCGTATGTGAAAACCGAGCCCAAATTAGAATATAATATATAAAATAAATTAAAAACAATAATTATTAAGCTGAGGCGGGCCGCGTAGGACCTCACCTCAACTTAACGCGGGCCGTATGAAGGTGTAACCGGACTCCGCTGAATTCTTTAGTTGACGCGGGCCGCATAAGAGATTCCATTAGTTAACGCGGGCCGCGAGTGTCTCAAATGGTGGCGCAGCCCGGTGATGACACGTGTCATCATCGTGGCGGACCTATACGCTGACCCAGCCAAGCTACGCGTTGACCCAGCGTTGACGCGGGCCGCGTAAGCTTGGCCTGTACTTCACGCGGGCCGCGAGAAAGTGCGATTACAGCCCTATAAATAGAAGGCAACGGCCTTCAGTCCGTCTCGCTCAAATCTTTCTTTCTTTCTTAATTTTCTGTAGTGGCGTTACTATACCCGGGCATTATACCCCCTAAAATAGCGAGGTTCTGCTACGATGTAAGTATTATAACCCCTGGAGACGTATTAGGTACGCTGCCCGATTGATCTAGGGTTCCGTAACGGCTGTCGTGGTTCTGCCCGACGTAGTCGTTGGAATACCGTCTCGGGGAGGGTATTACTAATGTTAAAATGGGTTATTATACTAACACACGTGCATTTGTGTAAATTATAGATATTCACCAGGAAACCCTAAAGAATAACCTAAAACAGCAATGTGAGTAATCTCCTTTTTGTTAACTGTTTTTACAAAACCTTACATACTTTTCCATGCGAATGACAGTTATTGAGTATTTGTAAGAATACAATTATCGTGGGTATGTTGGGGTTTTGTATACAAAATTTGTTACAACCTGGTTAAGGAGTAACATTTCCACAAGTCGGGTGTCGACAGTACCAACGGGTGATAATTGATATAACTTGGAAACAAATGTAATTGCGGGATCGCCCTCAATACTGTTCACTGTGAATTTTATTTAAACTTGATTAAACTGGGATTCACTCACCAGTATTTCCCACTGACAAAATGTTTTAAAACGCGTTTCAGGTAACAAAATGTGAAAGCCAAATAGAAGCCAGCTGGACAGCACTGGAGGCTTGGAAAAGTGGCAATAAAGTTACCTAAGAATAAAATGGATGTTTTATTAAATAAATAGGATTTATTCCTATGAAACGTGTGTATTGAAAACTTGGGTTTTTACCCATATGTTTAATGTTATAAAACATGGTGGTTTACTCTGATTAAATATTTCCTAACTACGGTCCTGATGAAAATTTCCGCTGCCAAATTGGATAAATAAATGTGATACCACCGAAACTGGGTCACGGCCGCCCGTTCCCGGGAACTAGGGACCGGGGGTTGTGACAGAAGGTGGTATCAGAGCTATGCCACTGATTCAGCCACAAAAGTGTTCTGCTGACATCGAAATACAAAAGTGTTAGGAAATAAATTATGGAAATATGTGTATAATTGTATTTCTTGCTATGTGTTATCTGACTATTTGTTAGTTTACAGTATGAGCGACCAAGGACCTTCTGACGCCTATCGTCAACTGTCTGGTTCGCCTAGGAGCGAAGGCACCTCCTCTTCTCAGCCTGCCCTCTCGGGGTATTCTGCTGACACAGAAGAAGGAATCTTTGTGTTTAAGGCTCAGTCTGAAGAGCCATTTCCTCAGAAAAAGAGGGGATGGTTCAGTAGGGGAGCGCACGAGCGTAGGAAAAGAATGAAAAAGTTGCAGGAACAGCGAGTGTTAGCCGCAGCAAAAAGAGAGACTGATGCTTATAATCAGGACATGCTCAATAGGGGTATCGCTAATATCCATATTTTAGCAACCACTGCTGCTGACCCAAACCTGGAACAAATGCTAGCACCCCAACCACAAAATCTTGACCAACCCATGGAAGTAGAAAACCAGATAGAAATGCCTGATTACAACCCGGAGGAGATACCTAGGGTACCTGCACCAGATCCCCTAGACCCAAACAATTACGACCCCTGGTGGGACGATGTTAGGGACTACGTGCAACAAAACCCAATACAGGAAAATGTGCCAATGCCCAACTTAGGAGCTTACCCAGGGTTAGATCCTCAAGATCCCTACAACATTAGTGATGCATATGTTAGGGAAATTTTAGAGAATCCATACCCGTACCAAGCCCCTATGCCTCCGTATCAGGAACCCGTACCCCAGTTTCCAAACCCAGTCCTAGAACCTGCACCCCCAATGAGTGCAGAAAATGTCCAAGAACTTAGGACTTTTGGGGAGGAAATTTTAGAAAGCAGTGATCGAATGCAACAGGTGGGAGAACGCCTCGTATGGAAATACAATGAGCGTAATATGGATTTTTGGATGAATCCATATCAGTGAAGGTGAAGGCAGAAACGGTAGTAGTAATAATAATAATAATAAAATAAAATATATGTGTGTATGTGTTAGAAAAAAAAAACAATACGGATGCCTACTATTAGTATTGTAGCTTTACATTTCAGTCAATATTGTAATTTAAATTTCAGTACTAGTGTGTAATGATGCATACTATATAAATAGAGTAAAAGTCGCAATGCTCGACGCTTTTGGTTAAAAGTGTGTGTCGTATGATTGGCTATATTCAAATATTAATTGTGATATTAATATTTGGTAAATTGTTTAAAATTCAGATGGCCGACGAGGAAAATCAGGATAATCTGAATAACGATAACCAGAGTAACATTAACGTGGTTAATGAGAATCCGGACAACAATAACAATGGAAACCAAATGGATAACAGTGCCGTTCAACATATAGTGGCACAAGGAATTATAGATGCAATGCCATTTATTATTCAAACAGTTCAAGAAGCGAATAATAAAAGTAAGCATAGCAGTAAACGACCAAGTGAACTGGAAAACAGCGTGAACAATGGACCCGTACTTCAAGCGCCCATTCCCAAAAGAAGAAGAACCATGCCATATGATTGTTCTTACAAAGAATTCTGGTCCTGTAAACCAATAGAATTCTCGGGCAATGAAGGACCTATTGCAGCCCTACGCTGGATAGAGAAAACTGAGGCCGTTTTAAAAATAAGCAAATGTGCTGAAGAAGATAAGATAATGTTTGCTTCAAATCTGTTTAAAAACGCAGCCTTAGAATGGTGGAACACTATCCTCCAGTCAAGAGGAAGTGATAAGATTTATAACATGGAATGGGAGGAATTTAAAAATATGGTAGAAAGGAAATTCTGCCCTCCCAATGAAAAGGAACAGATAGCAAATAAGTTTCTAAATCTTAGAATGACTGGGGTAGACAGTAAGGGTTACACTACCACATTCTTTGAGTATGCTAGGATAGTACCAACCCTTGCATCACCTGAACCGGTATTAATCTCCCGTTATATCTGGGGATTAATTGGAGAGATTAGACATGTAGTCAAGGCAGCTAGACCCCAAACTATAGAAGAAGCTGTAGAACTAGCCAATACCTTGACAGATGAGTTAATCCGTACTAGAGAAGAAGACCAGAGGAGAAACCTAACCCAAAGGCTTACCCAAGAATTCCGTTCTGGGAATTCCAACCGTAGAAATATAGGTTCTACCTCTGCACCATACTGCAGGAACTGCAAGAAGAAGCATTCTGGAAGATGCTCTACTTACTGCAATTACTGTAAGGCGCCAGGACACAAGGAAGAAAATTGCAGAAGAAAAGCCAGTAATGGAATGTGCTACAACTGTGGAGAAAAAGGTCATATTAAGACAAACTGCCCAAAATTGACTCCAGCTGCAAACAACAAGAATACTAAAAATGCTAGAGCATTCATTTTAACTGCAGATGAAGCCAGGATGATTCCAGATGTAATTGCTGGTACGTTTTTAGTTAATGATATTTTTGCTAAAGTATTATTTGACTCTGGTGCCAACCAAAGTTTTATTAATACTTCATTTTGCAAACTCCTAAATCAATCATTAACTAAACTACCACAAGAATGTTTAGTAGAAACCGCAAATGGAGAAACCGTTAGAATTTCCGAAATCTTGCAGGGAGCAAGAATAGAAATTTTTAATCAAAAATTTATTGCAAACCTTTACCCAATGAATCTGGTAGGATTTGATGTCGTATTAGGAATGGATTGGTTAATAGCCAATAAAGCAAATATCTTATGTGATCAAAAGTCAATACAGATAAAATCACCAAGAGGTGAAAAGATCACAATTAAAGGAGATAAGCCATCTAGACCCACTAAATTCATCTCTGTGATGAAAACTGCAAGTTGTATAAGGAAAGGATCTATAGTGTATTTGATTTCTATAATCACTAACACTAAAGGAAAAGAGTTAAAAGACATTCCAGTAGTGTCCCAATTTTCAGATGTCTTTCCAGAAGAATTGCCAGGACTACCGCCAGACAGGGAAGTTGAATTCAGAATTCACCTGTTACCAGGGACAACACCGATTGCCAAAGCACCTTATCGTTTGGCACCCGCTGAAATGCAAGAACTAAAGAAACAATTAGACGAATTGTTGGAGAAAGGATTTATACAGCCAAGCTCATCGCCATGGGGAGCACCAATTTTATTTGTCAAAAAGAAGGACGGATCAATGCGTATCTGCATTGACTACCGTGAATTGAACAAAGTCACGATTAAGAACCGGTATCCATTACCAAGAATCGATGATTTGTTTGATCAACTTCAAGGAGCTCGATTTTTCTCTAAAATCGATTTAAGATCAGGATATCATCAATTAAAGGTACAGGAAGAGGACATTCCTAAAACCGCATTCAGAACAAGGTATGGTCATTATGAATTTACTGTCATGCCATTTGGTTTAACCAATGCCCCAGCCGCATTTATGGACATGATGAACCGAATATGTAAGCCATATTTGGATAAATTCATAATTGTTTTCATAGATGATATTCTAATTTACTCTAAAAGTGAAGAAGAGCATGCAAAACACTTGCACTTACTTTTAAGTTTATTGAGAAAGGAAAAGCTTTATGCTAAATTTTCAAAATGTGAGTTTCGGATAGAACAAGTACAATTTCTCGGACATTTAGTTAACCATGAAGGAATTCATGTAGACCCAACAAAAATCGAGGAAATTACCAAATGGAAAACCCCAGAGTCACCAACTGAGGTTAGAAGTTTCTTAGGATTGGCCGGTTATTATAGAAGATTTATCCGAGATTTTTCTAGAATAGCCATTCCTTTAACTAAGTTAACCTGTAAATCTGTTAAGTTTGAATGGGGACCAAAACAAGAAGAAGCCTTTAGAATTCTTAAGCAAAGATTAACCCATACACCGATACTAGCGTTACCAGAAGGAACTGAAGACTTTGTAGTCTTTTGTGACGCTTCTAAGTTAGGTTATGGATGCGTATTAATGCAACGCCAAAAGGTTATAGCTTATGCATCTAGACAGCTTAAGAGTCATGAAGAAAATTATTCGACCCATGATTTGGAATTAGGAGCCATAATTTTTGCCCTTAAGATTTGGAGACATTATCTTTATGGTAGTAAGTTTACCATATTCACGGATCATAAGAGTTTAAGATATGTCTTCGGGCAAAAAGAGTTGAATATGAGACAAAGACGCTGGATGGAGTTACTTAGTGATTATGATTGTGATATCCAGTATCATGCAGGAAAAGCCAATGTGGTGGCTGATGCTTTAAGTCGAAAGTATCATGAAAAGCCAAAAAGGGTACGTTCTCTTAAATTAAATCTACAAGTAGATTTAAACAATCAGATTAGAAAAGCACAAGAATCAGTAATCAAGGAGGATACTGAAAAATTAAAGGGAATGATTAAGGAATTAGAACAAGGAACAGATGGAATTTGGAGGTTCCATAAAAATAGAATGTGGATACCTAAATTAGGAAATTTACGTCACCGTATATTAGAAGAAGCTCATAAGTCTAAATATACGATGCATCCAGGAAGTGATAAAATGTACCAGGATTTAAGGAAAAATTTATGGTGGATAGGAATGAAAAAGGATGTAGCAGCTTATGTTTCTAAATGTTTAACTTGCTCACAAGTTAAAGCTGAACATCAGAAACCCTCAGGTTTGTTACAACAATTAGAAATACCAGTTTGGAAATGGGAATTGATAACACTGGATTTTGTTACCAAATTGCCTAAAACAAGGAAAGGTAATGATACAATCTGGGTGATTGTAGATAGGTTAACCAAGTCAGCTCATTTCTTACCAATGAAGGAAACCTTTAGTATGGAACAATTAGCTAAATTGTATGTAAATGAAATCGTTTCTTTACATGGCATTCCTTTATCAATTGTTTCCGATAGAGATAGCCGTTTTACTTCTCATTTTTGGTCAAGTTTCCAAAAAGCAATGGGAACCAGGATAAATCTAAGCACAGCTTATCATCCTCAAACGGACGGACAAAGCAAAAGGACAATTCAGACAATGGAGGACATGCTTAGAGCTTGTGTAATTGATTTTGGAGGTAATTGGGACGAACACTTACCTTTAATAGAATTTTCTTATAATAACAGTTATCACACAAGTATCAATGCTGCACCATTCGAAGCACTTTATGGACGAAAGTGCAGAACCCCAGTCTGTTGGGCAGAAATTGGGGAAAAACAATTATCTGGACCTGAGATAGTACAAGAAACAACTGATAAAATCATTCAAGTCAAGGAACGACTGAAAACAGCACGTGATCGACAAAAGAGTTATGCCGATAACAGACGCAAACCATTAGAATTTCAAGTGGGAGATAAAGTATTATTGAAAGTCTCTCCCTGGAAAGGAGTGGTAAGATTCATCAAAAGAGGAAAGCTAAGTCCCAGGTATATTGGACCTTTCAAAATTCTTAAAAGAATAGGACCTGTAGCCTATCAGCTACAACTGCCAGAGGAAATGGTAGGAATACATGATGTATTTCATGTATCTAATCTCAAAAAGTGCCTAGCTGATGAATCACTCGTAGTACCTCTCAAAGATATAGAGGTTAATGAACAACTCAAATTTGTAGAGAGGCCTCTACAGATTGAAGATAGAAAAATTAAAAATCTCAAGCATAAGAGATTAGTTCTGGTCAAAGTGAAATGGGACTCCAAAAGAGGACCTGAATATACATGGGAACTTGAATCAGAAATGCAAAAGAAATATCCACACTTGTTCCAGTAGATCTCGAGGACGAGCTCTAAAACAAGGTGGGGAGGATATAACAACCCTCGGTAAAACCGACACCCTCATAATATTTCTGACACCCTAATATATCTTTAAATATATCTATATGTCTTTATATGCAACCCGTATGTGAAAACCGAGCCCAAATTAGAATATAATATATAAAATAAATTAAAAACAATAATTATTAAGCTGAGGCGGGCCGCGTAGGACCTCACCTCAACTTAACGCGGGCCGTATGAAGGTGTAACCGGACTCCGCTGAATTCTTTAGTTGACGCGGGCCGCATAAGAGATTCCATTAGTTAACGCGGGCCGCGAGTGTCTCAAATGGTGGCGCAGCCCGGTGATGACACGTGTCATCATCGTGGCGGACCTATACGCTGACCCAGCCAAGCTACGCGTTGACCCAGCGTTGACGCGGGCCGCGTAAGCTTGGCCTGTTCTTCACGCGGGCCGCGAGAAAGTGCGATTACAGCCCTATAAATAGAAGGCAACGGCCTTCAGTCCGTCTCGCTCAAATCTTTCTTTCTTTCTTAATTTTCTGTAGTGGCGTTACTATACCCGGGCATTATACCCCCTAAAATAGCGAGGTTCTGCTACGATGTAAGTATTATAACCCCTGGAGACGTATTAGGTACGCTGCCCGATTGATCTAGGGTTCCGTAACGGCTGTCGTGGTTCTGCCCGACGTAGTCGTTGGAATACCGTCTCGGGGAGGGTATTACTAATGTTAAAATGGGTTATTATACTAACACACGTGCATTTGTGTAAATTATAGATATTCACCAGGAAACCCTAAAGAATAACCTAAAACAGCAATGTGAGTAATCACCTTTTTGTTAACTGTTTTTACAAAACCTTACATACTTTTCCATGCGAATGACAGTTATTGAGTATTTGTAAGAATACAATTATCGTGGGTATGTTGGGGTTTTGTATACAAAATTTGTTACAACCTGGTTAAGGAGTAACATTTCCACAAGTCGGGTGTCGACAGTACCAACGGGTGATAATTGATATAACTTGGAAACAAATGTAATTGCGAGATCGCCCTCAATACTGTTCACTGTGAATTTTATTTAAACTTGATTAAACTGGGATTCACTCACCAGTATTTCCCACTGACAAAATGTTTTAAAACGCGTTTCAGGTAACAAAATGTGAAAGCCAAATAGAAGCCAGCTGGACAGCACTGGAGGCTTGGAAAAGTGGCAATAAAGTTACCTAAGAATAAAATGGATGTTTTATTAAATAAATAGGATTTATTCCTATGAAACGTGTGTATTGAAAACTTGGGTTTTTACCCATATGTTTAATGTTATAAAACATGGTGGTTTACTCTGATTATATATTTCCTAACTACGGTCCTGATGAAAATTTCCGCTGCCAAATTGGATAAATAAATGTGATACCACCGAAACTGGCTCACGGCCGCCCGTTCCCGGGAACTAGGGACCGGGGGTTGTGACAGAAACAACATAGTTTCGCTTGAAATACAATAGTTCCGCTCGAAAATAACTTGTTAGATCCGCTTATTCAGACACTTTCGCTTGTACGAACAGGATAGATCCGCTTGAACGAACCTTGTAGTTCCGCTTGAACAAACGGTTTGATACTTCTGCTTGAACGGACACTTACCTGGTCCGCTTATTTGGACATTTACCTGGTTCGCTTATTCGGACTTTGGATTTCCGCTTATCTGACACTTATCAGTTTCGCTTGATTGTCATAATTGCTGATAGTTTCGCTTATCAGTCATCACCTTCTAAAATTTCGAAAATTTGTCTAAGTGTTTGTTGATTTTGCAGGTACATTCAAAATGGATGATATTTTCTTGAACCCGTTCAGCGACATGTACGCATTCACGGGAAATTCCAGAAACGATGATACTTCATCAAGCAAAGAAAATGAGAATCCGCCGAAAGAAAAGAAAAAGGAAGCTTGGGAATCGGAAAGTGCCTTCGGAACATTCAATAAACCCCCAAAGCTTATGGCTATCGAGGAGTACAGTCGGTGGTCTAGGAAGTTTGAAGATTGGCTGATGGCATTCGTATTTCCCAGCTGGAAAAGTTTGAAGAACGGTTATGCCAATAGAAACAAGAATGGTGAAGCGTTAAGATCGGCTGAAGAGATTGATGCATTTGTAGCCGAGCAAAAATGTGTGGCTTTGTTATTTCAGTCTGTTCGGGAGGACATCATCTCTTTGATCGATTATTCAAATGCAAAAGATCTTTGGCAAAAGTTAGAAAAGAAATGTCTAGGAAGTACTGAAATTGTAGAAAGTAAAAAGAAACTTCTTAGGAAAGAGTTTGATATGTTTGGTTGTCTCAAGAATGAGTCAGTTTGTAAAATGATAGAAAGGTTCAGTCATCTGAAGCTGGAATTAGCAAGACATGAAATCAAATATTTTGATGAAGAACTTGTTGACAAATTGTTCGATTCATTACCAGACGAGGTGGATTGGAGATACTATGCACTTATGCTGAAAAACACTATTGAGCCTGCAAAGTTGACTCCAGATCTGGTGATTGAGAGACTTGAAAGTCACGAGTTAGAGTTGAAGAAGACGTACAAAGTCAATCACTCATCTTACCAGCAAAATTTGGATCTTTATTATCCGAAAAGCATGATGCCAAAAGCTACTTCTCCCAAGACTGCATTCTGCTAAGAATGTGTCGACAGCAAGCAGAGAAAGTCAAAGCAGTCAAAGCAGTGGAAATCACAGTGGTTATCACGGTGGATCTTCATCATCTGCAAGTCATTCTGATGCGAAGTTTCAATGCAACATTGCAATAGATTTGAAGAATGCACAGAATTTTGACGAGGAGTCGGCTAAGCAACAAATGGTCTTCTTGGCGTCAGTGTTTGAATCGTATGAAGGGTTAGTAGCTGGAAAGATCGGTAACACAAACCTAACGAAAGAGGACTATGACCAAATAGATCTTGAAGAAATGGAGCTAATCGATATTCGTTGGGCTATGGCAAGTGCTGTTCGTAGAGCACAACGTTTTATGGAAGTTACCAGCAGGAAGACGATTGGTGGTCCATCTACTAAGCTGGGGTTCAATAAATCCAAGGTGACATGCTTCAAGTGTAAGCAGAAAGGTCACTTTAAACGAGAATGCAGGAACGCTTATGCTGATGAGTCAGAAAACCCTTTCAGAGATGATTACTACAAGAAGGCGATTTATCATCAGAATAAATCTGAGCCGCCTAGATTGAAGCAGTCTGAAGATAATAAAGAGAAATCTAGAGCTCTTGCGGTGATCTAACATGATGATGAGGGGTATGATTGGAGTAAAGAAGTTTTACCGGAAGAAGATGCGGTTGGTTACGCATTCATGGCGAAAAACGATGAACCTATTCCATGGAAAGATGATCGTACTGAAGAACAGAAGTATAGCTATAGGAAAATGATTGCTGAAAACAGAATCATTAGAATTTCTCGTATCTATCTGGAAGCTAGAAGAGCGAGAAGATGGGATCCGGATAGGGAGTTGTCACACCCCGACCACGTAGAACATACAAAACGTGGCGGAAACGTCGGGGAGTGTTGTAACAAAATCGATTGTTTCAAATCCATGGCAATTGAAGTTCCGTTTTATTGATCAAACATGAAAGTTTACATTGTTCAAACAAGAACAAAATAGTACATATCATAAATTAACTAGTTCTTGTCTCGTTTTAAGTCACTAAGGCACAGGTCCGCCTATGTATATCTTGATAAGTCCTGTGCATCATCTCCTGAAAACACATGTGAAAATAGGTACGTCAGCGTAAAAATGCCTGTGAGATACATTGGTTTTGTGAAAACGGAATTCATGACTTATGTTTGAGAAAATGTTTAGTCATGAACCTTGTAATTTGCTTTGTCTTGTAAATCGTTTGAAAAACGATATGATCAGATGATATGTATAAATAAGAGAACACTGTATGGTTAAATGAATAACCAAGTAAAATGAGTTCGTATAAAATAATTCGTTTGTAAAACAATGTCTTGTGAAGAATATGTTATTTGTGTAAAATGTAATGTATCTAAACTGAAATGACTTGGATAACGCTACGATATGTAATACTATACAAGCATTTATATATAGGAAGTACCAGCGGCGTATCCACCATGTTTGTATCATATTACATACGCCATGTTACACCAACCATTTACCCAAACCGACCACCATGTAGATTGTTCATGTATAAACCAAATGTCAAGTGTTATTGTGTAAACCATGTCGAAATGTCTATGTTCAATGTAAACCACCAAATGTGTATGTCAATGTCAACGTGTTTATTGTTCAATGAAAATCATGTAATGTGTATCCCAAAATGTATCATGTACGGTAAGCGAAATGTATCAACTTAAACCATATGTAAAATGCACAAAACAAGTCGTTGAAGTAAAACGTGGTTTAAATCAACGTTATGTCCTGTGGAAAAATGCATGCTCTATTGATATTAACATTTATGCGGTATTGTGAAATATGCATACATCCAAGCCTTGAGACTGTGGCGATAAACCCTTAAACAAATTAAAGGTTTATCTAAGTTATGTATATCGAATTCGGTCATTCCTTACAATCCTATCAAACCCAGGACTTCAGGAACGGGAATTGTCAATTCCTATGGTACCACTACCTACTAAAGAACGGCGTAGCTAATGTTAATGAATGTATTGTCCCATGTTAAACAAACCAAATGTCATAACAAAATGAAGGCATGTGATGTAAACAATTGTACTAAGTATGCTAAGTAAACATACGAAGCAGAAATGTTCATGTAAATCAATGTGTCCATATGCTGAGTAAACATATGCAACAGAAATGTAATGTAAATCAATGTACTAAGTACGCACACAATGGGCATACATAGCATGAAATGTAATGAAATCGTGTACTATAATGTACTAACAACATAGCAGGCATATGATGTGAAAACATGGAAAGCATGAAAGTAACAAGTAGGCACATGTGTTTCACCCCAAAACAGTTTAGAAAACAGTAAAATAGGGGTTCAATGTACTCACCTGAGATTGCTTTGAAGTTCTTGCATAATAACCAGATAATGCTAAAGATCACGGGATATCAAACGGCACCTAATAGGTAGCTATGTTAATATACCGGACCAAATCGGAAGGATCGGATAGTATGCGGGTTCGTAAACCAAACGAGTATGGAGACTCGTGTAATATGGTTTAACAAAGCCTACATACTAAAATGAAACCTAATCTAAGTGCTTGCGATCCATCACGACCCGTTTAGGTAGCTTATGCTACCTTACGCGTCGTTCGCGTAGAACGCGTCTGGAACGCCTAACATCGTGACCACAAGGTATAACCTCGGAAGGTTATAGCTATGGTCACCTAATGTGTTTGGTCGGATCCTAATGATCGACCAAATGGGTCGGGTTCGAAAGTATAAGCGATGGTTTAGATCGCTTACCTTACGACCCTATATAAGCACTAAACTAAAAGTGACGAGCTAAGCATGTTAGAACATGCATAACTAAGATTAGAAAATAGGTTTGGCATCAAAACAAACGGCTTTGATGCTCACGAGTAGTTTGGTTACAAAATATGCAAGAATGCACATTTTGGCCGAAACTACGACTCGTCACTGAGCCTAGATAACGTGGTAATCAGTAGGTATAGTCACTACGGACTATAACCATCGTGATCACACTCACGTTATGAAGTTCCATGAACTTCGAGTTGACCATAGGCTGGTTAATGCAGAAAGTCAACAAAACGTTGACTTTCGGACTCGAAAAGCGAATAAAAGAACGAAAGAATACTTACGGAGGGTCCCCGAATGCTAATCAAGATCAAAGAGCTCAGGTATGAAGCAAAGACATCAACTTAGAGCATTTTGATCAGACTGTATGGGTTTTTGGCAACAGGGGGGTATTTATAGGGAAAGTAGAACCGTTAGGATCGTTTATCGAATATCGTGCCATGATCTTGCCCGTACACTTGTCAAAATGTTGTGGTTACTGAAAATGGCCATTGGCTCTTGATTGGGTGAAAGGGCATTGCCCCTTGAACGAACGAAAGGCCAACTGCAAGTGGATTCAATGAATCTGCTGTACTGGGGACTCCTTACGGACCGTATGGGTTTTGGCTTACGGTCCGTAAGCCCTTAGTTTGGCAGATTTACAGTTTTGGTCCCTGCAGCTCCAAAACTTGGTATTTGATGCATTTTTGACACGTTTAAGCCCCGTTAACCCCATTTCAAAGCTCTAAAATGATGTTAAAGTATAGGGAACTTAAAATGTGCTCAAAAATATCCCGGATATGTTCGGTTAATTACGACGGAATGCGCATATGCGCGAAAGACGATCTAAATTGCGCGACGAATGGATTTTTCTCATGCCATACACTAAGGCATAATATAAGGATGCTTACATAAATTTTCGGATGTCCGGATGTATTCAGAACGTAAGTTATGCGCAAAAGTGCAAACTTGTGCACTTTTTGACACTTTTAGCCCCTGAATGATCCAAAAGTTTGTTTTAGCATACCAAACCCCTCAAAGCCTATTTCTAAGCTATGTAAAGGATATTTATGGTATGTTTAACTTATGGACATGTTCCGGAATGTTTGTTACAGTTCAAATTGGCATACTTTCGCAGTTTGTCAAGTTTAGTCCCTGTAAGCGAATTAACTTGTTTTTGCCATACCAAAGCCTTCAAAACTTATTTCTAAGTTATGTAAGGGTTATTTAAGGTATGTTGAGTATATATTGATGTTACGGAGTATTTGACGCATTAAACTGAGTACGTTTTATGCACCAGTTTGCGTATAATTCTCCAGAAAGGGATTTAGAGCTTGAAATCGAACAAGAGTTGATGTGTGGAAACGATACACATATTTATATATGTCCAAAGTCTGAAATTCAATATTTCATTGGTTTGGCGTTTGTTTGATGGTTGAAGTGACACAGGTGTCACAGTCTCCCCTACTTTAGGAAATTTCGTCCCGAAATTTAGTTTTAGAGGAAACTTGTGAAGACAGCCGTGACGGTTTCGCTTTCAGACAAATCCATTGAACCCTTAGGTAAAACTCTGGGCCATGTTAGGATCCATAGCGAAAATTTCAACCCACAAAGTGAAGTCCTTGTAGTAACAAAACATGGAGTTTCGAACTATGGGCAGGAGAACGTTTCTCGTGAAGAGTTATCATAGGAAACTTGTGTGTGCTTGAAATCAGAATTGGGGAGTGTAAGGATGAATGACATGGGTCAAAATCCAAGACTTCTCCCGTATCATTACTCTTGTCACTGTAGGCCTTAACACATGACATAACTTCATGTGGTTTCTGTGCACTGAATTCCATAATTATGTAGGCCTCCATAATTACGTACTTCCTTGCACAGTCCGCACAGTTCATTTCATAATGCGTATGGGAAAAAAAATCAAACGAATAATCTCTTCAGCTAAACTACCCAAGAGAAATATTTAACTACATCAACGTAGGACGTCTTTAACTAGATTGTCGAGCCAATCTATTTAACTTAGATCGACGTAGGATCTCTTTAACTAGACCTCCCGAGGGACTTTTTAACTATATCAACGCATGATATATTCAACTAGATTGCCGAACCAATCTCTTTAACTTAGATCAACGAATGATCTATTTAACTAAACTACCCACGGGGAATATTTAACTACATCGACGTAGGATGTCTTTAACTAGATTGTCGAACCAATCTCTTCAACTATATCAACACATATTGCCCTTAAACTTTGGAATAGTACTTTATAATCCAAGGGACATAACTACAACGTAGAAGTCCATTAAGGATTTAAGATAGTACCTTTTTTGGAAATCCTACTACGAATCCCTCATATGAAGATATGAAAGATTCCACGAGGATTTGGATAACGAATATCCAGAGTATACAAAAACACAAAATGCATAATAGAAAACACAAGATGCATAAACACATAGTCATATAACCACAAAGATTGTTTAACTTGATTTGTTATCATTCTGTTAATTTGTTCTGCTAACTGTGCACATGTATTCAAAGCACACCAGGTATCCAATCAGTGGATTTTGATTGGTGCTTTAAATATTTCTAAGAATCTAACTATAAAGATAGAAAGATCTTAAAGAGAAAATTCGATTTCGATTCTAAGGAACCGAAATGATCGAATTTTGGTACATGAGGAATCCAATTAAGGACTCTGATTTGTATGATAATCATCCACAAGGGACTAATTATGGGGATAAAAGATCCCATATGGATTTTAGAAGTTGAAGATGTTTCGAAACCTGGCACTGGACGTGTTTAAGTCAAAACACGAAGTAAAATGCTTATGAGGTTGAGATGCTCAATATGCCATGGCAACATATGGGGCGGAATTTGAAAGTTAAGTCAATGTATGAGGATAAATATTTTTGAAACTATGCATGTTTGAAGAAATCAGAACGTAATGGGTATGAGATTTGAAGATATCCTTGGTTATCTAAACAAGGATTTAAAGGTATAGAAGCACGATTACTCGTAATGTCACATTATTTCCTGTACTTCGTTTCTAAGAATAAAACGAGTACTTAGAATTTACTAAGAAAATCATGAGTAAACGCAAAAATGGGAAGAATTTTCACGAAAGTAGTTTGCAAGGAACATAGTTCCTTAATGTAGGCATCATAGGGGAATGCCATTCATACATGTAACTATACTTTGTATATCAGAATTGCGAACAACAACTTTTATTTATGAACGGGACAGATTGTTTCACATTACAAGCAAAATAGAAGAAACAAAAGCATAAGACAACAACATCTTCTAAACAGCCAACTGCTCATCCGTGGGTTGGATTTGCCTTAGCAAACTTCGGGCAATTTCTTCGGAAATGACCCATCTCGCCACAGTTGAAACAAGAACCTGGTAGGAAACGACCTCGACCTGGATTGTTGCCAGCTTGGTTTGGTGCAGCTACGGCTGTGCAAACTCTTGCTGTATGGCCTATAAGTCCACAAGTTTGGCATTTGCGGCACTTTACATTGACATGATGATGGAGGCTACATTGGTTGCACAAGGGTGCAGTTCCGTTGTATGGCTTCCTAGCAGGGGGTTGAGCTGGTCGGTTGGGGATGTCTTGACCATTGTGAGTGACCACGGCGAAGTTCTGAGAAGCCTTTCGCTTCCTTGACCTCTTAGGGGATCCAGTCTGTTCATCCATGGTCTTTGATTCCTTGATTAGTTTCTTGGCTGGTGGTGCAGGCTTGACTTCTGCTTCCTTTGGTGGCCCTTGAGTGGCTTCATTGTTGAGACGAGACATGGCAAAGCCTAATTCAACAGTCTTCAGAATTACTTCGCCTATCCGCTGGGCAAATTTGGCAGTCTGCCCGGATATCTGCGCGTCGTTGCGATGAAGAGACATTCTGGAGGAAATGAAGGATATAGGAGGAAATAAATGAAATGTTATCGGTAAATAAGACAAGATGACAACGCATAGAAATTGCGATCATTTGTTTGTTACCTAGGGCAAACAAATGAGACGGTGTCTAATCAAAGTAAGAAGGTCATATTAATGTATCGCGAAGACATGCTTTAGCCTATAAGTGGACACTCACCCCAAGAGTTCCCAGGTAAGAGTGACTGGTCCGATTATGTGGATTTGTATGAACACTCTAGCCTTAGACAGAAAACTCAGAGTACAGGCATCCACTCTTCCAGATTGCACGTGTTCACACAATAAGACCCAAAACCTTGACGAGGTTTTGAAAACTCAAAGGGGTTCAAAACCATATAACAGAGGGTTCAAAACCTTACAATAGAGGGTTTAAAACCTAGTAATCAATCATCCTAGAACAGATGATTAGTTTTCGAAGCGGTTTCGAATTTTATGTTCTTGTTGTGGTCGTCGCCTAAGGATAGGTGACAGTATTGTTTTATGACTAAACGCAAGTAAACTCGCGTTAGGGTCCTAGAAAGGTTATAGACTAGGTCAAAGTATTACTAATAACCTAATTCCCTATAACCATGGGCTCTGATACCAACTTTTCTGTCACACCCCGACCACGTAGAACATACAAAACGTGGCGGAAACGTCGGGGAGTGTTGTAACAGAATCGATTGTTTCAAATCCATGGCAATTGAAGTTCCGTTTTATTGATCAAACATGAAAGTTTACATTGTTCAAACAAGAACAAAATAGTACATATCATAAATTAACTAGTTCTTGTCTCGTTTTAAGTCACTAAGGCACATGTCCGCCTATGTATATCTTGATAAGTCCTATGCATCATCTCTTGAAAACACATGTGAAAATAGGTACGTCAGCATAAAAATTCCTATGAGATACATTGGTTTTGTGAAAACGGAATTCATGACTTATGTTTGAGAAAATGTTTAGTCATGAACCTTGTAATTTACTTTGTCTTGTAAATCGTTTGAAAAATGATATGATCAGATGATATGTATAAATAAGAAAACATTGTATGGTTAAATGAATAACCAAGTAAAATGAGTTCGTATAAGATAATTCGTTTGTAAAACAATGTCTTGTGAAGAATATGTTATTTGTGTAAAATGTAATGTATCTAAAGTGAAATGACTTGGATAACGCTACGATATGTAATACTATACAAACATTTATATATAGGAAGTACCAGCGGCGTATCCACCATGTTTGTATCATATTACATACGCCACGTTACACCAACCATTTACCCAAACCGACCACCATGTAGATTGTTCATGTATAAACCAAATGCCAAGTGTTATTGTGTAAACCATGTCGAAATGTCTATGTTCAATGTAAACCACCAAATGTGTATGTCAATGTCAACGTGTTTATTGTTCAATGAAAATCATGTAATGTGTATCCCAAAATGTATCATGTACGGTAAGCGAAATGTATCAACTTAAACCATATGTAAAATGCACAAAACAAGTCGTTGAAGTAAAACGTGGTTTAAATCAACGTTATGTTCAATGGAAAAATGCATGCTCTATTGATATTAACATTTATGCGGTATTGTGAAATATGCATACGTCCAAACCTTGAGACTGTGGCGATAAACCCTTAAACAAATTAAAGGTTTATCTAAGTTATGTATATCGAATTCGGTCATTCCTTACAATCCTATCAAACCCAGGACTTCAGGAATGGGAGTTGTCAATTCCTATGGTACCACTACCTACTAACGAACGGCGTAGCTAATGTTAATGAATGTATTGTCCCATGTTAAACAAACCAAATGTCATAACAAAATGAAGGCACGTGATGTAAAAAATTGTACTAAGTATGCTAAGTAAACATACGAAGCAGAAATGTTCATGTAAATCAATGTGTCCATATGCTGAGTAAACATATGCAACAGAAATGTAATGTAAATCAATGTACTAAGTACGCACACAATGGGCATACATAGCATGAAATGTAATGAAATCGTGTACTATAATGTACTAACAACATAGCAGGCATATGATGTGAAAACATGGAAAGCATGAAAGTAACAAGTAGGCACATGTGTTTCACCCTAAAACAGTTTAGAAAACAGTAAAAGAGGGGTTCAATGTACTCACCTGAGATTGCTTTGAAGTTCTTGTATAATAACCAGATAATGCTAAAGATCACGGGATATCAAACGGCACCTAATAGGTAGCTATGTTAATATACCGGACCAAATCGGAAGGATCGGATAGTATGCGGGTTCGTAAACCAAACGAGTATGGAGACTCGTGTAATATGGTTTAACAAAGCCTACATACTAAAATGAAACGTAATCTAAGTGCTTGCGACCCATCACGACCCGTTTAGGTAGCTTATGCTACCTTACGCGTCGTTCGCGTAGAACGCGTCTGGAACGCCTAACATCGTGACCACAAGGTATAACCTCGGAAGGTTATAGCTATGGTCACCTAATGTGTTTGGTCGGATCCTAATGATCGACCAAATGGGTCGGGTTCGAAAGTATAAGCGATGGTTTAGATCGCTTACCTTACGACCCTATATAAGCACTAAACTAAAAGTGACGAGCTAAGCATGTTAGAACATGCTTAACTAAGATTAGAAAACAGGTTTGGCATCAAAACCCATTGGCACCTAATGTGTTTGGTCGGATCCTAATGATCGACCAGTTGAAGCTTAACAGCTATAGCTCCGCAAGCTTTGTTTTGCAACATATTGTTCCAAAACCCATTGGCAAAAACAAAGCTGGCGAAGACGTGTATTATGATGGAACTGGGGTGGGTTTTCATAGAGTTCCACCACCTGTTCTTGATAACTACACGAAAAAACAATCTGGGTTGGTTGAACTTGAGGAAGAAAGTGAAGTTAAACTTCTGGAGAACATTGATGTCACGTTCACATCTTCCAATGATGATAGTGTTCAAAGTGATATTGTAAAAGGTGTTGTTGAAAATGTGCTTAAAACAGATAGTGACACTACTGAGGAAGATGTGTGTTTCTTGGACAAATACATTCCGAAACAAAAGTCCAAGAGCAACTTAAATGATGAACCTACTCTTGTCATGTACAAGATGTCGGGATCGGATAAGTTGTTTTCGAATTCAGAGTTTCCGATTGAGAATGTAAACATGAACAGATTGACAAATGTTTTCAAACTGGTCGAAGTTGAGTTGTCAGCAGCGAACAATCTGAGTCAAAAGAAAAGTAAAATGAGGTTTGAGAAAGAAAAGGTTTAAAACAAGAAATCTGTTAATCCACCACGTGTTTATAATAACAACAGAAACAATTGGTCGGGTGGTTATCAGGGGGTAAATCGTATCAGAAAAGAAATGTTCCAAACAAGAGGTTTGTCGAGAAGAAAAAGTTTGTGAATAGTTCGAGTTCACTTGCTGATAAAGAGAAAGAAATTTTTTCAAAATCAAATAAAGAGTTCTTTGAGAAAAGAGCTTCTCAGTCTCAGTCTGAAGGTACTAGTCGAGTGGCTGATACTCGAACATGTTTCAGATGTAAGCAAGTTGGTCACATTGCATGAAAGTGTACCAATGTGAAACCTAAGACTGAAACTGTGAAGACTCAACATAAGAAAGTTGATGTGAAGGGTAAAACACCAATCGTTGTTGAGAAAAAGAGTGTGAAAAATGAACCCGTAAAGAAGGTGGTAACTAAAAACGACAAATTTTACAAAAGGGTTGCATTATCTCAACAGGTTTGGAAACCCAAAATTGAAAAGAAAATTTCAACTTCTGAAGTGAAAAAGGCTGAAGAATCAATTACGGTTGATTATGATGCAAATTTTCCACCTCTCAAGGCTGAAAATTTCAAAATTCAAATTGCGAGAGTCAAGGTTACACCTAAGGCTGATGAGGCCTGGGTGGACTCGATGTTTGACTAAATAGTTTGAATTGCCGGAGCTTCCTGGATTGCGAAGCATGAATCGGCATCTTTCTTGAAGTTATTTAAGTCAAAGTTTGTTATGTGTAGGATCTTCCAAAACTTGTATCCAGATGGATCATGGATAGTGGAGCTTCGAGACATATGACAGGGAAGACCGCGTTGTTATATGATGTAAGAGATATAAATGGTGGTTACGTAGGTTTTGCGGGTAATCAAGGAGGAAAGATTATAGGTGAAGGAACGTTATCCAACGGAATCGTAACGTTTGAGAGAGTTAACTAAATCGCTGAGCTGGAGAATAATCTGCTGAGTATCTCCCAGATCTATGACAGGATGTATACTACTCACTTCACTGACAAAGAATGTTTGATCTTGAAATCGGGATTTGTGATACCTGGGGAATGGATCATCATGAGGGCACCAAGAGTCAATGATCTGTACGTGTTGGACATGAGCGTAGCTACTACAACCACGGGTCAGGCTCATTGTTTCGTGTCCAGAGCAACTGAGAAAGAATCAAGATTGTGGCACCGGAAAATGGGGCATATTCATCTTAGAAAAATGAATCACTTGGTGCATCACGATTTGGTCACAGGAGTTCATGTCAAAGGTTTTCATCTGGAAGGGGAGTGCATTAGCTGTGTCAAAGGTAAACAAAAGAAAAAGTCACACGCTACAAAGCAATTCAATTCAGTTTCAAGACCTTTGGAAAGACTTCACATGGATTTGTTTGGTCTAGTGAATGTCAAGAGTATTACAGGAGATTACTACTGTTTGGTCGTAACTGATGATTATTCCAGATTTTCGTGGGTTTCATTCTTGAAATCAAAAGACGAAACGTTTGACAGTTTAATGGTGTTGTTTAAAAGAGTTGAGAATCTGTACCAGAGGGCTATCAGTAGAATTAGAAGTGATAATGGTACTGAATTTAAAAACAGTAAGATGGAAGAATTTTGTGATGAACGAGGTATACTGCATGAGTTTAGTGCTCCGTACACTCCGCAGCAGAATGGAGTCGCAGAACGCAAAAATCGGACGCTAATCGAGACGGCTAGAACTATGCTTGCAGATTCAAAATTACCGATAAATTTTTGGGTTGAAGCTGTTTCTGCTGCATGCTATACACTCAACAGGGTTCTTACTGTCAAGAAGTTCAACAAGACATGTTTTGAGCTAATCAATAACCGCAAGCCGAATTTGAAGTATCTAGAACCGTTCGGGTCACCCTGTACAGTTATAGAGCCTCATGGAAAGTTTGGTCCGAAGTGAATTGAGGGAATATTTGTTGGTTATGCCAATCCATAGCGACGTGTCTTCGTTCCAAGTGAGAAGCGGATTATTGAAGCAGCGAATGTTGAATGTCAAGGTCACACTATGCCGCCACAGAATCCTGGTGATTCATGGCGTTATCATTATGACAAACTTTGGGATTCGTTTGACATGAGAGAAGAATCAGAGGAAGATGAAGATTTCTTTGATGAGCTGGATATTTTGCGAGAGTATGAGTCGCAGCTCAGGTTCCCAGCAGAGTATTCTAGAAGACCTCGGGAAACTTCAAATGATGATGAAGCAGGTCCTAGTCATGCTGGTGAACATGATGATGAAGTTGCTCCTGGTAATCAGTCGGAGGTGAATGATAATCAAGAAGCTGAAAACATGCAAGTTTTTGATCATGGTGATTCAGACTCTATCCAGTTGTCAAATCAAACAAACCAAGTTGGTGAACAAGATGCAGATCAAAATGTTACTAATCTGGAGGGAAATGTAGATGTTCCAAGCGAAGTGATGCCGCGAACTCTTTCTTATCATCCAGAGGAGTTGATCATAGGAGAACTGCATTCAGGCGTTCGTACAAGACGTCAAATAGACCAGGGCTTAACATGTTTTTGTTCTATAGTAGCACCTTTACAAACTGAATTTTCATTAAGTTGTTTTATCTCACAGATCGAACCGAGAACGTATAAAGAGACGCTTACTAAAGACTCTTGGGTCATAGCAATGCAAGATGAGTTAAGTCAGTTTGAAAAGTTGGGAGTGTGGAAGTTAGTGGACTTACCGGATGGTCAAAGGAAAATCAATACGAAATGGGTATTCGAGGGTAAGAGAGACGACAGAGGAGTGGTTGTAAGGAACAAAGCTCGACTCGTTGTTCAGAGCTTTAGTCAACAGGAGGGGATTGTTTTTACAGAAGTCTATGCTCCTGTAGCACGACTAGAGGCTATCAGAATTTTCCTAGCATTTGCGTCTTGGAAGAACTTCAAAGTTTATTAGTTGGATGTAAAATCGGCGTTTCTTTATGGGAAGGTCAAAGAGGAGGTTTATGTCGGTCAGCCGCCGGGCTTTACTGATCCAATCCACAAGAACAAAGTTTATTTGCTGGACAAAGCGTTGTATGGTCTCCATCAGGCACCGAGAGCCTGGTACGAGACTTTATCTCAACACCTACTTGCTAACAAGTTCATACGTGGAAAAGTGGATGCCACTCTCTTCACGAAAGAGGTCGACGGACATCTTCTGATCGTTCAGATTTATGTAGATGACATAATTTTTGGGTCAACGAATGAGAAATTGTGCAAAGATTTCGAACAGGTGATGAAGCAAAAATTCGAAATGTCATCAATGGGGGAGATGAAATTCTTTCTGGGTTTACAAGTTGAACAACTTCCTGAGGGAATTTTCATTCACCAGACAAAGTACGTGCATGATATTCTAGAGAAATTTGGAATGTCAAGTTCTACTCCTGCTGCTACCCCACTTGCGACTAATCATGGGATTCACCCAGATCTCACCGGAGACAGGGCTGATGAAACGTTCTACCATTCCATGATAGGTTCTTTGATGTATCTAACTGCTTCACGTCCTGATATCATGTACCCAACGTGCCTCGCAGCAAGATATCAATCTAACCCGAGAGCTTCGCACATGATCATTGTCAAGAGGATATTACGCTACTTGAAAGGAACACCCACATTAGGGTTGTGGTATCCTAGGAAAGGCGAATTTACGCTCGAAGGGTATTCCGATTCAGATTTCGGATGCTGCAAAGTCAATACAAAATCAACAACAGCAGGATGCCAGTTCTTTGGACCTAGATTGGTTACTTGGCAGTGTAAGAAACAAACGTCTGTGGCGTTATCTACATGTGAAGCAGAGTACGTTTCTGCTAGCAGTTGCTGCTCTCAGATCCTGTGGATACAGCAACAGATGCGCGACTACGGTTTGCAGTTTCTTAACACACCTCTGTTTGTTGATAATGAGGCCGCAATAAATATAACTAAGAATCCAGTACATCACGCTAAAACTAAACATATAGAGATTCGTCATCACTTTATTCGCGAGTGTTTCGAGAAAAAGTTGATACGAATTGAGAAAATCCACACTGACGAACAAAAAGCTGATTTGCATACCAAAGCTTTTGATAAAAATCGGTTTAAATATTTGTTAAAACTTAACGGTATGAAATTGCTTTCGGTCACGGATGGAATTGTGAGCGTTGATGAGAGTGCTGTTGCGGATGAAGACGAGAAACAATCTGCAATGGTTTGTCATTTTTTTACTTGTTTTGGTATTTAGGGGGAGTAGATAGTTGTATATAGTTTATTTTCAGAAAATACAAAAACAGTAAAAAATGCAAAAATACAAAAACATGATAAAATTGGAAAAGAGCTTATGTATATAGGGAAAATGATAGTACATCGGCTAGACAATTACAGTATGCTAAAGATTTGTAAAGACTAAATGAGTTAAACAGTCTCACTAATGATGTGTCGATAGGTTTTTGCACATTTAGAAGATTTATTCGGGATATAAACCTAAAATTTCAAACTTGCGAAATTCGTGTGGAACACTACTTGGATATATAGGTAACCCCTAAAATCTCGTTTGAAAGGTCTCGTATTCTGATATACTAGGTTTTTATACTCAATGATGTCTGGGGTATTATTCCGGGACTTCTGCTGAATGGAAGTTCTGACCTAGTCCTTGGCTAATACTTTCACCAAATGCTTGAAACACAGCATAAACCCTCAGCATGCAGATGAAACAATAAAATTGATAGTCGCTGCTGTTGTAGCTAAAAGATCCTCTAAAGGGGACATACTGAAAGGTCGAAGCTGATATCTCTCTGCGTATACGGAAGTATCGACCTGAGATCCCTCGGCCCTCGCATACCTAATTTATGTACAGATATCATTGTAGTATACTCACCTGTAAGACTGAATATTGGGATTCTGGATACGGGAGTATATTCAAGGGGTGGGACACATGAATTGAGCTAAGTTCATAAGTCATCTAAATCGTATCCTGAATAGATTGAAATCTGTGTAAGAATTTAAAATGGATCAGTATATCGACAATCGAGGTGAATTGTTTAAGTCTGAGCATGTAATAAAGCTTAACGGTACTAGTAATTTGTCTGAAAAGCTGATATGATTCCCTGACACGCTCGCCAAAAATAAGTTTGTATATAGTTCAATTACTTTATTTTCTGCAATTTAAGTTTTCTATATTTCATTTTTAGTTTAGAACACTTTGATAAAATCCAAAAAGATTTTACATTTCTGCTTTATTTTTGACAAACCAAAGTAGAGAGTTAATTGTTGGATTCTCAGAGATTGAAGCAGATGCGGGAAAGTTCTGAGCTGAAGAATGAGGAGAGCTTACTTTGTTGAAGTTTGAAGATGTTTTCAAAGTTAAAACAAGTTCATTAAGTTGATGCTTGTTACATTGTTTTAGAAAATGTGAAAATGTTTTTACAAAATCAGTTTGATTCGTCAAATGATCAACCAAGGTCATTAAGTTGAATTTGGTAGATTAATTGAGTAATCAGGGTCATTAATTTGGACCTGAATACTTGAGTGGTTTTTTAAAGTTGATTGTGTTAGTGATTTATTGTTGAAAAGATAGAAGTGTAATGTTATTGTTTGAGTAACAGGTTTGGACTTTATCATTCCCAACGGAAGCTAACTGTTAAAGCTTGAACCAGATCTCTCAGATTCTAGCATACAGAGAGGGGAAGTCTGTGAAAGGGGGAGTCTGGATCAACAGTCAAAGGGAAGATGGAAGTTAGAGCCAGTTTGTGATCTTAAACCTGTGAAGATAGATTGAATGATGTGAAGACAGAGAGTTGGAGAAAAGACCAAGACTGAAGACTCAGGAGCTGAAGACTATGTCAACATCCAAGGGGGAGTCTGTTGATGCATGGAATGTCTGTTGACTACGTCTGCATTATGTCTTAGGTCAAGATAGGTCAACATAGGATCTAGAAAGTCAAAATTAGGTTTTGTATTAAGGTTTCGCTTGTATGTACAAAAGGTTCCGCTTATGTGTCAGTTGTTAGTTTCGCTTATTTGATCTGAGGTAGTTTCGCTTATTAGGCAGTCGTATAAGCGAAAGCTCAGCTGCTATATATAGTCACCATAAGCGAAACCTAGTTAGTCTTTTGGTGAACACTGAAGCGGAACCTGATCATTGTATTGGTGCTAGAACTCTGTCAAAACTGATTCAAATAGCAATAAATGAGAAGGAATTGAAAAGGAAAAGCTGTGTTACTTCGCATATATTGATTCCGCCTTTATACGTGAAGATGAACTATCTCAACTGACTGTTTAGGGTCGGAACACGGTCCAACAGGACCAATAGTGACTAATCGTTAAGTCAATCGTTAATTATGACGGTTTGACTTCTAAGATATAAACTAAGCAAAACATGATTAGGGAAGGTTAAGTAGGCTTACCAAGGTCCTATGCACGATTAGGGAAGCTTATAAGGAGGTCTTGAGCTCCAGAAATGATCAGAAGACGAAGGAAGGAATGAATGAGTGATCAAGTCTTGCAACAATCGGGCTATTTATAGTGTTCTTGATCCATCAAGATCATGACAACTAAGGCTATACATGATCCCTGATGATCAACAAGTGTTCCTAAGGCCTAAGAATTAATTTAGGCAGCTCTTGGAAGTGTTAAGGGGCGCATATGACGTTTACATGGGCTGAACAGGCAACAAAAACGAGTTTCTACATCTGGCATGTTTACGCGGGCCGCATAGACTCTTAAGAAGTCTTACGCGGGCCGCCTAGCCTTGTCTGACCTGGCAACAACTTTCAATAATTGTCAATTTTGGTCCCTGGTCATTCTACACTTGATCTTATCATGATTTCTTGCACTTTGAGCCCTCTAACTTGACTTTTAAGGGCCTTAAGACATAACCAAACTTTGTTAAGTCCTTGGGTAACTTTATGGTTACCCAAAAAGTCATAAATTTCAACGTTGACGCTTTTAACCCCTCGTATACGGATATTGTCATAACTTTCTCATACGATAACGAAACTTGGTGAAATTTTTATCATGTATTCTAGTGAGCATAATTTACCGTTACAAAGTCTCGGGTTTGCTAAAAGGTCACTCAGAGGTATAACTTAAACATATTGACACATTTAACCCCTGTAGTTTGTAACCTCTCACTTTCTTCCACATTTAGTTCCGTATGGTCCATGATTTATTCGTTTGAAGGTATGAGCATCATGTAGGGTTACTGTAAAGTATATCTATCCCTTGTTTGACATTTTGAACCCTTGAATTCACATACTTTCCATGTTTGTCAACCTTAGTCCCTTTAGAGTATTCTTTCGCACGTTCAAGCTTATGACGCGTGTCAATACATTATAGGACGTGAATTTTCGAGGTGTTACAGTATGTAACGTGTAATATGAAACGAGCCATTTATGGTAACACATGTACCGGTAATTTTGGAATATATAATATGAAAC
Source organism: Helianthus annuus (assembly GCF_002127325.2). Lineage (NCBI taxonomy): Eukaryota > Viridiplantae > Streptophyta > Magnoliopsida > Asterales > Asteraceae > Helianthus > Helianthus annuus. The sequence goes on along the minus strand of NC_035435.2, from coordinate 75,473,595 downwards.
GGGTCATTTGTTTTGCACATTTTGGAATGTATAACATGTGTTAAGCCACTGTTATAATCTTTTTGTAACCTGACATGTATTCATGTATAAGCTAGTGGTTTACAATGTGTTAAGTCTCCGTTATAATCTTGGTTTAACCTAACATGGTGTCATGTATACCTGGGATAAAATGTGTTAAGCTTCTGTTATAATCTTGGTTTAACCTAACATGGTGTCATGTATAAGCTAGTGGTTTCCAAAACACCATGATGTGTATATACATACTGTAACATGTATTAAGCGACTGAAATATATAACATGTGTTAAGCATCTATTATAACATGTGTTAAGACTTCCATAATGGATGCATAAATTCCAATAGTAACTTAATAACAACAGAGTAAACCTAATATAACGTGTGTTAAGCCTCTATTATAACATGTGTTAAGACTTCCAGAATGGATACATAGACTTCAATAGTAACTCTAACAGCAGAGGTACAAGTACGGGCGCCTCCAACAGAAAATGTGTTAAGTCTAGACCGTTTTAACATCGTGTACTAGAGAAAACAATAAGAGTCTCACATTACATATTACTAGTAAATGAAAATACATAGCACCATTGTTGTAAAAATCCCGACTAGTCTCTGAATAGTCCCCGATTAATCACTAATCGGTGGTTCACCGATTAACGATCGATTAATTGCTAGGCGGTCAATGACGATCCTATTCTGGCCAAATTTTGGCCATATGTCGGCTATTTTTTTGACTAAACCTTATAAATTTATGCCAATTACTTATAAACAATTGGTTAATAAGGTGTTAAAGCATGTCTACTTTAAAAACCACGTATAAAAATGGGTGTGCATATATATAATTAAAAATTACATGTAAAATCTCAATCCGACTAATCCCGATTAATCGCTAGTCGGTACTCCACCGCCCGACTAGCGCCTACTTCAATAGTAACTGTAACAACAGAGGTACAAATACGGGTGCCTCCAACAGAAAATGTGTTAAGTCTAGACCGATTTAACATCGTGTACTAGAGAAAACAATAAGAGCCTCACATTACATATTACGAGTAAATGAAAATACATAGCACTAAGAAAATGGTGGGGCATTTACTATACCCATACCCGTATACCTGATATAACGTGTGTCAAGCCTCTATTATAACATGTGTTAGGACTTTCAGAATGGATGCATAAACTCCAGTAGTAACTTATTAACAGCAGAGTATACCTGCTATAACGTGTGTTAAGCGTCTATTATAACGTGTGTTAAGACACCCGTTTTTGGTGAATGTTACAGCAATAGTAACTTAGTAACACCAGAAGTACCAACACGGCCGACTCCAACACAAAATGTGTTAAGTCGATACCGTTTTAACATCATGTACTACACAAAATAATAAGAGTCTCACATTACATATTACTAGTAAACGAAAATACATAGCACTAAGAAAATGGTGGAGCTTCCTTTGACGGTCTGCCTTAGCTTTTCAGCGGCTACCTTTGCTGCCTTAGCTTTTCAGCGGCTACCCTTGCTTTATTGTTTGGGTCGGTCTTGAAGCGGTTTGTAAACATGTGGGTGTGCGTATGTCAGGAAGTTATAAAAATGTGTTTTCATGTCACACGTAACACGTGTTATGTTGTACATGGGTTTCATGTCACATGTAACACATGCATGTCCAGAAGTTCAAACTATAACACGTGTTAGTTGTGTTGTGCTGTAACATAAACATGGTCATGATCCTTAAGCATCTGATCCACGTTTGACGAAACCAATTGTCCCGAGAAATGGATCTTGTTTCCCTTGTATCCATAACTATTAACACATTCATAACCATGGTTTTTTCATTCAGCAAGTGTAACGGCTGAAAATGAGAAAACAACATCAAATAAGGACACAAATGAAGATAATGACATAAACATTAAAGATCTAAAATATGAAACATTAACGGTCTATAATTTGTAATCTATACGAACATTAACGGTTGTTCGTGTTTCACAATAACGGTAGGAATTATACAAACTGTAATCTGTAATCTATAAGACACATTAACGGTCTAATTACAAACATTAACTATTATACTTGGTGTTCGTGTTTCAAAACCCATATTCTATAATCGGCTGAAAAGAAAAAAACTACTGAAGCAAACAAGCAAGATAAAAACGTGAACATTAATAGACTTGTTGTTCGTGTTTCACATTAATGAGATCCCCCTAAATCATCATATCCAAACAACAAACAAAAACCCACAATGCAATAATCAAATCAAGAAACTAAATCAAGATTACCTCATCGCAAAATATCACCACAAATATTGGACCCAAATCGAATCAAATAATAAAAAAGGAAGAAACTTTATTCACACCCCTGTTCACCACAAGATCTGGACGAACATTGGAAGGTGAGAGAAGAAGAAGAAGAAAAGCGAACCAAAGCCCACTAGCCCAGATCGTAGTAAAGATCTTGTTTAGGAAGATGAATACTCTACAGTACATTAATGGTGCTCCATAGATCTACCATTGTTGATGGATGCTCCATAGTTCCTTAGTGGTGGATCTAGTTTGAAATAAGTGGTTTAAGAAAATGAAGAAATTATGAAAAAACAACCTTTCTAATTTGAATTTGGTTCATCGAAAATGGAGGAGGATGAAAGAGAATGATGTGATGTTAGATATTAATGAGGGTGTCAAATCACTTTGGACAATATAACTTTTTGAGTGGGCTAGGAATATGTAGAATTACCAATGTGCCCTCAAGATTGAAAAGGATATTATGGAAGCTGGGACATGTGGCCAAATGTAGGCCATTAGATGGGTTTGCAAAGTTTTCTAAAAATATAAGGTTTTCTATGGAGCATTACCCTTTCCTAACTAATATATATCTTTCAAAGTTAAATATAAATGTTTTTAAACCTAAACACAAACATACTAATTATCAAACTTAAACTTTTTTTTTTCAAACCTACACATAAACAATATTCAAATTATCATCTTCAACATATTTTTTTCTCAAACCTAAACATAAACATAGAAATTATCAACTTAAACATATTTTTTTTCAAACGTGACCATAAACATATAAATCATGAAGCTTAAACATAATTTATGCACATTAACACATACTTATATACACAAGGTTACATACTTTATACACACATATTAACATACTACCAACACACAAACATAATTATAAAACACATGTACATACTTACACATACACATTCATACTTACAAACACATATTCTGATCAAAACCACAAAATTTATACATACACATTTGCATATTTTATACAAACATACATACTAACATACACATTTTTCACCAATTGCAAACATTTACATGCACAATTATTCATCATTTACATACACAAATACATACACCTACACCTACATATACTCATTTTCACCTATTATGTCACACCCCCAAACTCCACCTGCGGAGTACCATCCGCTTGAAGGCGTGACTGACCAGGATCCAGCCACCAATTATACTGAATAATTGAATTAATAACCAAAGTAATACTCACTAACCATACGATTAGCAAATATCATGTTTCGAGCTTAAAGTTTTAAGTTCAAATAGTAGTAAGTAGCGGAAGCGTAAGCAAAACAGTTTTAAACAAGGTTCATAGTTCATGTTTATTTAGCACCCAACACAGGGGTAGACGAACACTACACATCCCCAAGCAGCAAGCTCCTCAGTCACTGGTTACCTGCAAAGCATGCAGTAAGGTGTCAACAATAATGTTGAGCGAGTTCACTAGTTGTCCAGTTTTAATTACCAAAAACTTGTTTCACCAGTTAATTTATCCGTTTATACATGCCATGGGGAGCTACCCCAAAAGTTAGCGACTAAACTGTTTTTCCAATACCGAACACTAGGTAACCGTTGCGTTTCCGCAGGATGCCCCGATGTCAATGTTCTATCATCATTGACGGATGCCTGAGTACATTAGTTCACGACCGATCCCATACACGGGCACGGTGTGAGGCTGGTAAAACCTAAATAGCGCTATCAACTAATAACCCGTTCGCCTGGCCCCGGCGACTAATCGGTATTATGTAGTAGGGACTTGAGTGATAGAGTTTCGTTTAGTGCCGTTTGTTGCAATCCGTATAAACAGTAATTAACTAAAGGTTCCCAATAACAAGGGAAGAAAAGTAAGTTGTATCCCCCATAAGGGGATAGTGTTGTTTTTAGTTCCGTTTCCCAAACCACCGGGAATGCACGCTTTAGGTTGTGAACTCACCTTGGGTTGCTCGGTAGATTAATTACCCGGTCAATCACGTTGGTCACCACGTCCTAGCATGGTTACCAAATATAGGTCAAGTTGGGGTACAAGTAATCACATATAACCTACACATAGCTAACACATAGCATGCATACAAACATACATTGGGTTATTAGGCCGGCCCTAATATTTACACAGTCATTCAGAGTTCAGCAACACATAGTCCAGTTAAACAGGTAGCCCAATTAAACATGACGTGGCCCAATAACCATAGTGGGCAGCCCAGTCGAGACAAGACGGTCTCGACTCGAGAACACACGGTCTCGAGTCGCAACCAGGAGATCTCGTGTTATCATGTTTTGGTCTCGAGTGGTGCCAGTTAGGAGTCGCAACCTCAGAGGTCTCGAGTCCAGTCTCGAGTCGAGATCATGAAGTCTCAAGTCGAGACCTTGCTGGTCTCGAGTCCCTGAAGTTCGTCTCGAGTCATCATGAGGTGGTCTCGAGTCGCAACCAAAGGTCTCGACTCGCAACCACAGTTACGTGCACATAAACCTTCTAGAACCTGTCACATGTACTAACCAATAGAATTCTGTTTTCATGAAATTTGGTACTAACCAATAGCATTTCCAAAAACATGTTTTGTTGTCTGATTTATAACTAAAATGGATCAAACAAGGCATCTTCAAATATTTATGTCAACATTCAAATAGTTCATCCTATATTCAAATAGTTCATCCTTCACAACCATGCATTTTTGGGAGCAAAATAACTAAGATAAAAAGGTTACTATAACACTTAACATAATCCGAATGGTTCTAATCCTCTTTTTACCAAACCGTTCATATATAAATCATGAAGAAACATGGTTAATCAAGTAAAACATGCTACTCATATCATCAAGAAAGGACCTTATCTAATCATCATACATAAACAACAACTTTTAAATATCCAACCAAAGGAGATACTAACCGGCTAGGCTCAAGGTGTGATAATATGATGAATAAGCTTCCAAGTAAGATCCGAAGCTTGAACCGGAAGTCCTTGCTATTACCGGTTTTGATCCGAGAGAGGAAGGAGAGTGGAGGTGATGCTTTAGGGTTTAAGGTTTTCTAGAGAGAGAGAGAGGGAGGATGAAGAGAGAGAGAGAGAGAGTGAAAGAATGATTGTTGATCAAGAGGGATAAGTTGGTTTAGAGCAAGGGTTTTATAACCCGTTTGAGGGCCATGCACCCTATGGGTTTTTCAAGTGGGTTGCGGCCCCAACCGGCCCACTTGTTCACTGTTCACTCGAGACCGGGCGGTCTTGAGTCGGGTCCTTGGGGTCTCGGCTCACTAGCAATATTCACCCATATATATAATATACATACATACAACACATAATAACCAATAATCCGTAGTTTCATTTAATAATGTATATACACGAAATGATATATATATATATAGGATGGTGCTCGGGGAAATTCCAGAGTGTCACATTATCCCCAAGTTTTAAGAACTTTCGTCCCGAAAGTTAAGGCAGTCACTGTCAAGCTAGTATACATGAGAATGTTTCAACGGGGTGTCACATCATCCCCCCGTTAGTTTGGAATTTCGTCCCGAAATTCGGTCGTAGCTTCAGTGCTGGGGTTTCCATTTGGGAACAACTAGGGATAGTTGTGCTTCATCTGGTCTTCCCGCTCCCAGGTAAACTCTGGGCCACGTCGCGAGTTCCAACGGACTCGTACAAGAGGTATCTGGCTACGTTTGAGGGTTTTGATCTCTCGACCCGTGATCTCAATCGGTTCCTCAGTAAAGTGTAGTTGTTCGTCAATAGTGAGTTCCTTGAAAGGAATTATGAGTGTTTCATCTGACAGACACTTCTTCAGATTAGACACGTGAAAGACGTTGTGCACCGCACTCAGTTCTTCAGGCAGATTCAATCTATAAGCCACCTTACCGATTTTCTCGGCAATTTCGAATGGTCCGATATATCGCGGATTAAGCTTGCCCCGTTTACTAAAGCGTACCACACCCTTCCAGGGTGAGACTTTAAGTAGAACCCGGTCACCGACCTGGAATTCTAGTGGTTTCCTGCGCTTATCAGCGTAGTCTTTCTGACGGTCACGAGCTGCCGCCATGCGTTGTCTGATCTGGGCAATCTTTTCCGTTGTATCTACCACCATCTCTGGGCCCGTGATTTGACTATCACCGATTTCCGCCCAGCAGAGAGGTGATCGGCATTTACGACCGTACAATGCCTCAAAAGGTGCTGCCTGAATGCTAGTGTGGTAGCTGTTATTGTAGGAGAATTCCACTAGCGGTAGATGCTTCTCCCAATTCTTGCCAAAATCGATCACACATGCTCTAAGCATGTCTTCTAGGGTTTGGATGGTGCGTTCGGACTGTCCATCCGTTTGCGGGTGATAAGCGGTGCTCATGTCCAAACGTGAGCCAAAGGATTTGTGCATAGCTTGCCACAATTCCGAAGTAAAACGAGCGTCTCGGTCGGAAATAATTGAGGTTGGCACCCCGTGCCTCGAAACTACTTCCTTTAAGTAAACTTCCGCCAAGGTAGAAAACTTGTCTGTCTCCTTAATAGCCAAAAAGTGTGCGGACTTGGTCAATCGATCTACTATTACCCAAATAGTGTCATTTCCGCGTTGAGACCTAGGTAGCCCTGTAACAAAATCCATGGAAATTTGCTCCCATTTCCAGTTTGGGATTTCTGGTTGTTGGAGTAGGCCTGCTGGTTTCTGGTACTCTGCCTTGACTCTTGCGCAAGTCAAACATTTGCTGACATATGTTGCTATGTGGGCTTTCATACCAGGCCACCAATATGTAGTCCTTAAGTCATGGTACATCTTGTCCGAGCCAGGATGTACTGAGTAACGGGACTTATGGGCTTCGTCCATCACGAGTTCACGTAAATCTCCATAGAGTGGAACCCAAATGCGCCCTGTTACATAGTAAGCGCCATCTTCTTTCTGTTCTAGTCGCTGTCTCGGTCCTCGCAGGGACTCAGCCCTGATGTTTTCCGGTTTCAGTGCTTCAACTTGAGCCTTTCGAATCTGAATAGGGAGGTTAGACTGGATGGTAAGTTGTAGCGCTCGAATGTGCTTTGGTGTAGTGTCCTTTCGGCTGAGGGTGTCTACCACGACATTGGCCTTGCCCGGATGGTACTTGATGGCGCATTCGTAATCATTCAAGAGTTCGACCCATCGACGTTGTCGCATGTTTAATTCCTTTTGCCTAAAGATATGCTCGAGACTCCTGTGATCGGTGTAAATAGTGCACTTGGTACCGTACAGGTAGTGTCTCCATATCTTAAGAGCAAAAATCACTGCTCCCAGTTCCAAGTCATGCGTAGTGTAGTTTCTTTCATGCGTCTTAAGTTGTCGAGAAGCGTAGGCAATAACTTTCTCGCGTTGCATCAACACGCAACCGAGCCCATGGATAGACGCATCGCAGTAAACCACAAAGTCGTCAGTGCCTTCAGGCAGCGAGAGAATAGGAGCACTACAGAGGTTATCCTTTAGCCTTTGAAAGGCCGACTCCTGAGCTTCATTCCACTTGTAAGTAATGCCTTTCTGAGTGAGAGTCGTCAGGGGTTGAGCAATCTTTGAGAATCCTTTGATGAATCTGCGGTAGTATCCTGCTAATCCCAAGAACTGGCGAACTTCGGTTGGTGTTTTGGGCGTAGGCCAATTGTAGATCCCAAAACGTATCCGGATCACAGTGGTTGGTTGTTTTAGTCCAAAACACCTATTGATTAAGTGTTTGAACTATGACTAGTCAAGAAATATCAAGAATGAAGATGAAGGTGAAGCTAATGGATTGAGGAATACAACTAGTGTTGTATTGAATCCAAACAGAATGATATAACAATAAACAACCTTGGAAATCAGATCAAAGCTCAATAAGAATGTAAACAACACTTGATTCCACCAAGAGCCAAAAGCTTGAATGAGTTACAATGCTTGGGGTATTTATACTAGCATCCTGACTAACCAGCAAATTTATAAATTTGCTGGAATCTTAACTACACTAGGTCAGGAATATTACTTCTAGATAATTACAAAACAACCCCCTAAACATTCAAAAGGCATACAAACTACAACTAAACTAATCCAGTACAAGTACCAACGATCTCACATGCTCTAACAATATCCCCCCTAGATCGTTGCGTGCTTGTCTTCTCATTCTTCCGTGGTGACCACTGGATCTTCTGTTGTAACCACTGGATCTTCCGTAGTTTGCTTTTCTGGCTCGATTGGATTTTCTTCTACAATGATCGTTTCTGGTGGTGCGACAATCTCCGTTGGTGCTACCGGAGGTTCCTGATTAATGACGGCTTCACTTGATTTTGGGTCCTCCTTAGTGGCCTCATATGTGGATGAGGCCGGAGGTGTTGGTGTGGCTTGAGAGTCGGTGGTGGATGGATCTACAGTTGAGGCAGAGCTTCCTTCCATGGTTTTCTCGTGTTTCTTTTTCCTTCGACCTTCTTTCTTTTTCTGCTCTTTCTCTTTTCGCTTCTCTATTTTGTCTACCATGTCGAGCATCTCCCTTTTCAATCTCCAGGCACGCTCCACTGCTCGATGAAACAGTGCTGCCTCTTCAAGATTTGCATTTCCAGCTCCGACATTGATACGACTTGCATTCAGCATGGTGAGATCAGAGAGCCCGAACTGAAACACGTCCATAGGATCCAGTATTCGAATATCAACATTGTCGTTCGACCTTATTACAGCTTCACCGGTTTGACTATCGTAGAACCATTTCTTGAAATCCTTAAGAGCCACAGGGATTTCTTCCGGAAGCTTGACTCTGGTGACTACTTTAGCAGGGTTAATAACCCACGTCACCTTTCCCTTGCCTGTTACTGGATCAGAAGAAGTTTTGGACACTCGGCGTCTTGGGCGCTGTGGGGCATGATTAGGGAAGTTCTTGTCGCATTCGCTCGTAATTAGACGTTCAAAGTCTCTTCCGATGCCTCTGTCGCCATGGTTTAGCAAATTCATACGCCCAAGCTCTCTTAAATCCCACCTTGGGAGCGAGAAAAGATCAAATCCTGTTGCGAAATATTGTATCACACCACCCCGTCTCTTTACTACAAACATGCCCCTGAGGTTATCATACATCCAGCTAATTATTTTCTCAGTTTCCTCAGATTTAACGACCTTTATCACTTGATGAAGATCAGGGAGCTTTTCTCGTTCTTTTCTGAACCACTCGGGATGTTCAGGAGCAAATGTCTTGCCGTCTTCTTGCTCATATAAGACCTCGTCTTCTAGCCCCCACTCAACAAAGGTTGGTGGCATGACTTCTCGATTTGCTTCCTCTTCTTCGCTTTCGTTTCCCTCCAATTCCTTTTCAACCGACTCTAATCTCTTTTTCTTTGCTTCGGCTTCCTTTTCTTTGCGAGCCGTTTCTTCTTGAATGAAAGCTTCAAAATCGAAGATTTCATCAAATGTAAACATCGGCTCAATGTTCGCTTTTTCACATATTCCCCGCATCATCCTGTAGAGCTTCTCCAAACTAGCTTGCTGAAATCTGACAAACTTGGCTTGCTTGGCCATGTATGCCGTCATTTCCTTGTTCTTCTTTCTCTGATCCTTGAGTTTCTCTCTCAGGATGTTTGTATCATTGACTTGATTCTTTAACAAACAAATTTCTTTCGCCACGGAAGGCCCGGTGTCTTTTATCAATCGATCAAACAAGTCTTGAAATGGTCGTAGCCTTTGTGGAACAACGGGTGGTTTTGAGATTCTGGTGGGTTTGACTGGGGAAACCTTTGAAGTACCTTCGCCTGCTTGTGCCTCGTCAGGATCAACAAGAATTTGATCAACGAAATCATTGAGGTCTTGAGCTTCTTCAGGAACTACTTCGGGCATCTCGGAAGAAGATATTTCTTTACGTTTCAGGCTCTTTTCTCTTTTCTCTTTCTCCTGCATTGCATGAATGTCTTTCAGATCTTGAATATGTTTACGTTGCTCTTCAGTTTGTGCCGCATTGATTGCAGAACTCATCAAACGTTCAGAACCTCCTGTTGTCTTTTTCTTCTTAGGAGGTTCTTCATCTGCAGGTTGCTTGCCCTTTCGTTTTTCTTTGCTACTTCCTTCTTTGGCGGCTGCTTCGGCCTGTGCTTGTGCTGCTCTCTGTTGTTTAGCTTTGACCCCTTCTTTATACCTCTGATATGCAGCTTTCACGATGGGTAGTCTTTCAGCTCTGTACATCCAGTCGTGCAACAAAACCCATTCGTTGGTTTTGATTTCAGTATATTGTCTACTTGTGGGCACGTGGAATTTGTAGGTATTTCCGTCATTGGGGAGGTCTTTGTGCTGATCATTTATGAGCATCTGAATAAATCTCGGATACATCGCCCAAGTCGCTCCATTTGCATTTTCTCTCATATAATTGAAAATTAATCCAGAGAGATTGAATTTTTGATTTGTGCATAGGCTCAGCATAGCTGCAGACCATTCCAAATTTAAGCCATCAAACCCGCCTTTTCGATGCGCTAGACTTGTCGAAATTACATAAACAATAAACCTCCAATCCTGAGTTAGACCGCCCCTTTTAATCTCCTTCTTATTTCTGAAATCCCCTGCGTATCCCATTCCTTTGAAACCGTCAAGAATATCGTCTTGACTCATGCTTTGTGGTTCATTACCGTTGTCTTTGAGCTTCAGAACTTTACGTACCCTTTCCTCTGTCACTTCCACTCTTTTGTTGCGTACTGTTGAAGAGATTCCTGGTTTGTTGTTTATTGACTCCAGCTTTACGTTCTCCCAGAATTCTCGAATGTGAAGAGGATAGACAGGAACGGAAGTCTCTACTGCATGACCAATTCTGCTATTGCGAACCCATTTCGATACATCTTCGAAGTCAGTTGGTACTTGATCGAGATTTATGCTCTGGTTATGCTTGAGGGTTTTATCCCATTCGAGTACTTTCACCATACTGCACAGAAAACGAGGCAAGTTAGAGTGTGCTGATACCAGATAGACTATGTACGAATTCTGAATTTACAAAAGACATAAACAAATTTTTTTTTTTTTTAAAAAAAATTGAATATATGTGGCAATTTCGCTGCCAGATCAAAAAGTATCTTCGCTGATGTTGGCCATAGACACAGATTACCGGACACATAAGTTAAATCCGCTAGCGAATATAACGAGAACATGTTTTTGACCCGGAACTGATTTGTCAGCGGAGATCACGATCTTTCTCGCCATCCGGGCGAATTAGATCAAATGACACGGTGCTTGAACTCGCGTTCAAGACTTGATATCTACGCTGACTTCGCTAACACATCTGATCTCGGTAACTATCGAAGACAGCGTTTCATTACCGGAAATGATTGATCAGCGAAGATAGCGAATTTGATCACTATCCGAGCGAATTAAATCGCTCGCTGATTGCTCGAACTCGCGTTCGAGACTTTTGGGTTTCCCTTAACTTCGCTATCATCGTTGTATTCATCGCTGTGTTTAAGATGTTCTTATAAAACCCTTTCTAAAAACTCATGACAGTTTGTGACCGATTGATTTCTTATTAATAACCCTTTTCTTAACCAACCCAAAAACCGACTCAAAAGATAGACAACAACGATTAATACGGTCTAGAACATGATTTAATCCTCCTAACATAAATCCAAAGACAGATCTATCAAGCAAACCCCCACTAACTAACCCAAAACCTTCAAACAAACTTGATACAATGCTATCTAACATGAATCGGCGAATCAAACAGATAATTATCAGACCAATGAACTTTAAATTTAACCAACAAACATACCTGATATTCTTTGACTGAAAAGATATTGTGTTGATTATTTTGAAAGAAAATAGATGATCGGAAATTATGAGAGAAGGACCGGCGATGAAGAAGAAGATGTAAAAATTTGAACTAAGACGGTTAAAAGGTATATATAGGTACGGTCAAAAAAAAAATAACCAGCGAACTTATATGTTCGCTGGTATCTTAATTTCGCCGGCTTGTATATAATTTCAAAAAGTTTGGTTTTTGCTTGAGGATTTCAAACGTTCTCGAAAAACGTGCCCGTTTATGTTTGAAAGCTTGTTTATTTTGGAATATTTACAGTGATGCTAAAATTTGGGCCATTTTGACTCCGAACTTCAACTTTCTTGCATTGCGAGGATTCATTTAACTCAGATTTTCTTGAAATGACTGACGCTTACCGAACTTACCTGCAGAAGATCATACTGCCAACACTTGCCACATTCTTTATATATTATTACTATTATATTACTAACCAGGGCACAAGAAAAACTGTCAGTATGTTTGTCCGCTTAAATCCATGCATCCTTCTTTCAACGTACCTTCGGAGAGCGTGTTTTATCATGTTTTCGGTAATTTTGACAAGTCTTCGATGGCCCCCACACAAGCTATTGAAAATAGAATCATTACGCCCTCGTGAGTCCCACATCAGGACATACCCCCGCGATCAAGGTATGCACAAAGATTCCTCATAACGGGTGAGTATATTGGATTCATTCTCTTCAACGATAGAACGGAGATCAGGTCTGTACTTTCGTACAACAGAGATTCCAGGAACTATCGAGGGTTAAGATAGAAGGTTCGGCGAACAGGTCAGTACTACCGTACAGCAGAGTTGCCTACTGTTCTATCAGAGAATTTGGCCAAATATGGCACTTATTATGGATTTTGGCCAATAATGGCGCTTATTATACAGGGTTTGGCCTTTTTTTTTTTTTTTTTAAGGCACTTATTAATAAGAGAATATCATAGCATCGCGTCTAGGTCAGTACCACCGTAAAGCAGAAGAGCAACTATGATATCCTCCGAATGACATACCAATATAAAGACCCGAAATCTCAGACTTTGGCAATCCGTCAACGCAAGATTCAAGACCATTAAGCCATATGCCGCAACGTGTTACCCACTGAGGTACGTAATGCCTGAGAAAAGCCAGAATTCTTGTGTAGATATTATGTTCGGCTCCCTACCAGCAGTTTACTCGTCGGTATTGCTGAATCTACCGACACATCGTTGCTTGGTACCCTGATTGTATATTGTATTCTGTTTCAAAGAAATGACAAAGTGTTAGCAATTATCTATCACTTCCTCTAGCAGGAGTCTGACATAAGCATCCTGTTTCAAGGATTTTCTGAATATCCCCCCTAAAATTTTCATTTTCGTAAGTCCATTTGCCCGAAAATAAAATTTTAAACAGAAAATCTTTTTGGTAGGCGACGTCTTTCAATATCCGTTTTATTTTCAACAAGCAAAAACGTTATTATTTTATTAATATTTAATTAAAAAGTTTTTTTTTTTTTTTTAATCAACACAAGATTCATTTCCAATCAAGGAAATTGACCATTTCTAACCAGGTTACCAACTGGTTAAAACGGGTTTTGTCAAAAGCTTTCGTAAAGATGTCGGCACGTTGCTGTGTCGTATCCACTGGCACCACTTGAATGTAACCCTTTTCGTAAGCGTCTCGAATTGCATGAATGCGGATTTCGATGTGCTTGGTTCTGGAGTGGTGCACGGGATTCTTCACAATTCCCAGACAAGCCTCATTGTCGATGAATATCGGAGTCTTCATGATGTTGATTCCGTAATCCAGCAACTGATTCTGTATCCAGAGAACTTGTGAACAGCAACTGTATGCCGCAGTGTATTCCGCTTGAGCTGTTGACGTGGACACTGTTGTTTGCTTCTTGCTTTGCCATGAAATCAGCCGATTTCCCAGAAATTGGCATCCTCCTGAAACCGACCTACGATCCACTTTGCAACCTGCATGATCGCTGTCAGAATAAGCAATTAAGTCAAAATTACTATCTTTAGGATACCAAAGCCCTAGTTTTGGTGTTCCTTTCAGATAGCGGAAGATGCGCTTTACGGCAATCTCATGGGATTCCTTTGGATTTGTCTGGAAACGAGCGCAAAGACAAACGGCCCACATGATATCAGGTCTGCTTGCTGTCAGATACATCAAAGATCCGATCATTGAGCGATAGAAAGATTTGTTCACCGGCTTTCCCTGAGGATCTAAAGTGAGCTCTGTTTGGGTGGCGAATGGCGTGCTTGCCACTTTGCAGTCATTCATGTTATATTTCGAGAGAATGTCCCGAATATATTTAGCTTGATGAATCAGAATTCCATCCTCCCTTTGCTTCACTTCTAAACCCAGAAAGAAGTTCAGTTCTCCCATCATGCTCATTTCGAATTTTGCCTTCATGATAGATTCAAATTCTCTGCACAAGTCCTCGTTTGTTGACCCGAATATGATATCGTCCACATAGATTTGGACTAGCATAACATCTTCCCCTACCTTCTTGGTGAAGAGTGTCATGTCAATCGTTCCTCTGGAATAACCACAATCCAGAAGGTATGTGGACAGAGTTTCATACCAGGCGCGTGGGGCTTGATGTAGGCCGTACAGTGCTTTATCCAGCTTAAAATAGCGCCCTGGAAAATGAGGATCCTCAAACCCAGGAGGCTGACACACGTAAACTTCCTCCTTAACTTTCCCGTACAAAAACGCACTTTTGACATCCATTTGGAAGACCTTGAAATTTCTGTAGGAAGCATACGCCAGGAATATTCTGATCGCCTCCAATCGAGCGACTGGAGCAAAAACCTCTTCGTAGTCGATCCCTTCTTCTTGTCGAAAACCCTGCACCACCAATCGAGCCTTGTTCTTGATAACCACCCCACGATCATCCATCTTGTTTCGAAAGACCCATTTTGTACCGATAGGGAACTTTCCTTCAGGTAGATCTACGAGTTCCCACACTTTGAGTTTCCTGAATTGAGACAATTCTTCTTGCATCGCTTGAACCCAGCTGGAGTCTTGAATAGCGTCTTCGATGTCACGTGGAACTGATTGTGAAAGAAAGGCTGCGAAGAGACCTTTGTTGATGCTAGCTGACTGCCCTCGAGTACGTACTCCTTCTTCTACTGCGCCAATGACATTTTCAAGAGGATGATTTTTATTTGTCTTGTAACCTGCATTTGTCAGAGATTCGATTTGCTGCGGAAGGTTGGTGAAATGTTCGTCGACATAAATTATTGGTGGATCATCGTCTTGAGTTGGCTCATTCACATTTGCCTGTGAAGAAGAAGCACCATTTTCTTGGGTGTTCTCAGGCGAAGTGTGACCATTTGATTCATTTACAGCCATAATCGGATCAGCAGATGATGGAGATAATCGAGTGGTGAAAGGAGTGAAACCAATGTCAGACGAGTCAAACAAGGGTTCAACTTGAACGTCTTCGACTGGCTCAGGGTCAGACGCAGTTTCCGGAATTTCAAAGTTATTGAAGATCACACTCACATCATAGAACCAGTCAGGAGTGCTTCCAGTGTTGGTGTAATTTCCTTCTTGAAAGTCCACATAGTACGATTCGATCACCATCTTTGTTCGTTTGTTGTAAACACGATAAGCCTTTTGAGTTGATGAATACCCCATAAAGTAGCAGATATCACCTACTGCCTCAAATTTGACGAGATTGTCTTGAGTGTTCAACAGAGTGCACGAACATCCGAATGGCCTGAAGAAATCTATAAGGGGTTTTCTTTTGAAGAGAAGCTCGTATGCTGTCTTTCCATGCGGTTTCACGATGAGCACCCTGTTCAGAACGTAGCATGCTGTGTTAACTGCTTCAGCCCAGAAGATGATTGGAAGCTTGGAGTCCACCAGCATTGTTCTTGCAGCTTCGATCAGCGTCCTGTTCTTACGCTCAGCGACTCCATTTTGCTGAGGAGTTCTGGCTGCACTGTATTGAAGATGAATTCCTTTTTCTGCGCAAAATGATATGAAGGTCTGATTTTTGAATTCAGACCCGTTGTCGCTTCTTATGGACTTCACTTTCCGTTTGGTTACGTTCTCTATCAAGGGAATGAATGCCTTCAATACTTCAGCAGTCTCGCTCTTTGCTTCAAGAAAATATACCCACGAAAAACGAGAGAAATCATCTGTTACAACCAAACAATAAGAGCTTTTAGCAAGACTTTTAACACTGATAGGACCAAAAAGATCCATGTGCAGTAACTGAAGTGGTGCAGAAATCGTGTTCACTGCTTTGGTCTTGTGAGGTTTCTTATGCTGTTTTCCCTGGGCGCATGCAATACATTTTTCAGAAAATGGAAATTCTTTAATCGGAAGACCTCTAACTAAGTTTAACTTAGATAGTTTATTCATATTTTTGAAATTGACATGGCCCAGTCGTCTATGCCAAAGCAGTGACTCCGATTCTGAAGCTTTAGAGATAAGGCATGTTAGATTGTCATTTGTCTTGGCATTCTTCATGTTGAGCACATATGTGTTGTTCTGTCTTGGAGCAGTAAGCATGATCATTTCTGCAGGAACAACATAACCCGGCTTCAGGAACAGGCATTCCATGTCATTGAACAGCACTGAGATTCCTTTATCACACACTTGAGAGACGCTCATGAGATTATAGCATAACTCTGGAACATAGTTGACATTTTCCAGCGTGAGAGCTTCGGATACTACATCGCCTACTCCAACAATCTTCCCTCCCTTTTCGTCTCCGGCAAAGGACACGAAGTCGCCATCAATAAAGCGGAAGTTCTTCAATAATTCTTTTAACCCCGTCATGTGTCTTGAGCATCCGCTGTCGACGTGCCAGATGTATTCCATGAGCATTCGAAGCCATTTCTGGAGCTTATTCTGATATATACAAATATACAAATTAGTTTGATTTAGGAACCCAAATCTGTTTCATTTCAAATCTATCGTGGTTTTGACCCACTTTGACCTCTTTTTGTTTCCAAAGATACGCAGTTGAATCAACCAGATTTTTAACAGATTTCTTAAGATAATTTAGTTGCTGCGTGACGTTTGTAATAAAATCATGTTCCGGTTTAGGAAACTTTTTGGTTTTACAATGTTTCGCTGTATGTCCTAAATGACCACAGCGAAAACATCTTTTATGTCTGGGTCTTTTGGTGTGAGAAGATGATGTATGTGATGAGAATCTTGAGCTTTTTGCTTTCTTCATTTTCTTGTCCACTCTGCTTTCATCTTCGGGAAATTCTTCATCACTGTCTGAATCGAGTGAGCTTTCAGACGTGTTGTCCTTGCTTGAATTTTGTTCTTCACTTGCTTCACAACTTGAACATTCGAAGCTTTCATCACTAGTTGCTTGATCTTCAGTTGAGATTTCTGAATGCGAACTTTCTGATGTATGTTCGTCTTCTGTGATAATGGTGCTTGATTCTACATTATCTTGATCTTCAGTAGCTTTCTTTTCTGATTCTGTCATACCTGTTCTGGAAGGAATAAATTCGGGAATTTCCTTTGTAAGGAATTTTCCAAAGCTATTCCTTTTTAATTCTGGCACAAATACAGGAGATTCACAAGCAACATTATCATCACGACACGCATAATTCAAACCATGACATTCAGACACATAAGGTTCATGATCACGGGTCTCAAATGTAGGCACATGGCCCTTACAGTCATCCACAGATTTAGTTTTAGGCACTTGGCCATTACAGTCATCCATCCTACTTAAACTATTACATTCATCCTTAACATTGTTTTTAGAACAATTCCAGACGAACCAGTTAACGGTGGAATAACTGTCGCCTGAATAACCAATTCCTATTTTTGACCCTCCGCAGTCTCCATCATCATCGCACACATCTTCTTTACACTCAATGGAATCTGCATTGCTTTTAGAACAGTTAGCAGTTGTCTCATTTTCATAAAATTCATTTTGTTCAACTGAGGCCTTTTCATTTATGAGATCATTTTCGGGATGAGGAGTAGGCATAGGCACGTAGTTTTTGCTGTGAGGCGGAAAGAAAAGTTTTCTTTCATTTCCGTGCCTATCCTTATAACCAATCCCGTCTTTCACAAACGTTGGTCGTTGGCAATTTTTGATGTCAGTAAAGGCCTTTTGACTGACATTCCATTTATCTATTATAATCTGGAGTTTGTTCTTTTCATTTAACGCTTTTTCTAACCTTTCAGTAAGATCATTTATGATAAAATCTTTTCTAAACACAAATTCTTTAAGAGTTTGCATTTCAGCCAAAGTTGAGTTCAACTTTCTCTGATATGCAGCCTCATTTTGTTTAAGCTCATTATTAATTTTTAAAGCTTTGTCCTTTTGCCTTTCAAACTCCAGATTTAGGAATTTATAATGTGCCACGACATCAACGCATGCTTCGGAGCATAACTTCTCCTTGAAACTAAGTGGAATACTATTTACCAAGTCTTTGTCAGCCTTCTCTTTTGATGCATCTGCTTTCATGGTTGTAGCTTGAACTTTATCCTTTCCTTTCTCAGCATCTTTTTCAGCTTTATCACCAGACTCCACTGAAGGCAGAATACCTTTCAATCCCTGGTCAGCATCATTGTTTCCAGTTGGGATTCCCGTTGTCTGCTTCTCAAAGTGCTTTGCAGATGATTCACAAGAGATTTTGGCCATCAGTGCTTTGTTGACTTGTTCCTTAGCTTCAGTGATCTCTTCGCTCCAGTCATAGTCTTCAACAACCAAAGCCTTTGGCGTGCTGGGAGAAGCGTTGCTTTTGTTCTCTTCGGCAGTGATCTGTTTAGCAGCAGGAGTAGCTTCACTGTTTCCCTCTTTCAACATCGGACAGTCACGCTTGAAGTGTCCAAGATTCTTACAGTTGTAGCACCTCAGCTTAGACTTGTCAAAACCAGCTTTTCCAAGACCTAATCGCTTGCCTGTCTTGTCTTGAAACTTCTTCAATCTCAGAGTGA
Source organism: Helianthus annuus (assembly GCF_002127325.2). NCBI lineage: Eukaryota > Viridiplantae > Streptophyta > Magnoliopsida > Asterales > Asteraceae > Helianthus > Helianthus annuus. The sequence continues at coordinate 75,454,645 of NC_035435.2, read as the reverse complement.
TCATGGCCATTTGCCATTTCAGATCCATTTCTTCCATATCATCTGGATCAACCTGATACATGTCTTCGGCAGTAAACATCTCCTTCTTCAATTCCCCAGACATTAGGGCTTCATAGCTGCTTAGGAAAGTGTTGAAGAGTGCCACATTCTCGGTTGAAACTTTCAGTGCTTGAGTATCGACAGTGATCGTTTTCTCAACAAGTTGTGGGGCTTTAGATGCACTTGCGGAAGCATTTGCATAAATTAGATCAGAAGCTTGTGGAGTAATGCCCCCTGAAGCGAGAAACGCTACATTCTTCAGTCCTGCTGAAGGTTGAGTCGCTTTAGGTTGATATCCAGCAGTGTTCATCTCTCTCTTGTTTACGTCCATTTCAAATGCCCTTAGAGTGTTGATCAGATCTGACAGAGTAACAGGATTAGGATTGTTGAGGAATTCCTTCTTGATCATCATACACTGCAGGCTCCATTCCTTGGGGAGCGAGTCAAGCAATTTCTTTATTGCAGCACGATTGGTTACAGGATTTCCAGCTTTCTTCATTTTGGTCATCATGTTTAGGAAGCGGCTAATGTGATCAGACAGGCTCTCTCCACGGACTCCGCAAAACATGTCGTATTGCTTTTGCACCATATCTCTCTTGCTTTCGATCAGTTCTTCATTTCCCTCATAGTACTCGATCAATGCATTCCAGAGTGCATTAGCAGTTCGGTGTTCTTCAAACATGTTGCAGTCGTTTGTTGATAAAGCCATGGTTAGAGCGGCGTGTGCACGACGATCACGTTGAATGAGGGCCTTGTCTTCGTCAGTGAAGGTGGTAGCATCGTTGTTAGGAACCACCGTATCTCCTCTAACTACCGTAGGAACGTGAGGTCCGGCCGTAACGGAGAGCCACAGATTGTAATCCGTGTACTCGAAGAACGATTGAATGCGAGTTTTCCAAGTGCTAAAATCTTCCGCTCCTTTCAACTTTGGTGGGCGAGTTGTGGTTCCAGTTTCAAGTTCCGCTTGAGCGATTGGACTTAGTTGATTTAGCGACATTTTTCTTTGTTTTTGACAAACGTGTGCTGAAACAGGCTTAAATTCGCTGACAGATCTTTAATTTCGCCGGCGAACGATGTTGACTGATGATCTCCGCTAACTTGTTCGCTATCTTCGCTGACACGATGTTGGATCCTGCACGAACACCAATTTATCTTCGCTGACAAATCAAACACCAAACGAAGTTAGGTTATAATTGCCGGAAACCGTGATAGGAACGCTGTGATTCGCTAGCACGGTTCTCGAAGTCGCCTTCGATAAATTCGCTAATGGGTCAAATGATACTGTTTCGCTGATGATCAGCAAATTCGCTCGAACGTTAGTCGGCTAATTTGCTGATTATGCGACGGAACACTCAGCGATTCAGACAATATCGCTATGTTCGCTACGTTCAAAATATATATTCGCTGTATTCAAAATTATCTTCGTTGTATTCAAAATTATCTTCGCTGTATTCAAAAACTCATCGCTGTATTCAAGTTATCTTCGCTAACCAGAGGGTTTATCACGAACTAAAACCCTCTAATCACTCAAAAACAGCCCAAAAACCATGTTTTGATGCACCAAAATGACCAAAATGACTCCTTAACCAAGTATTAACAACAACCTATCAATTAAACACACCAAATCAATCCATTTTAAGCCCAAAAATTTGAAAAACCTTGAAACTTTGAAAAACCTTCAAAACAATGAAAAATCTTAACAAGAACACAACAACCAAGAGCACAAAGGCTCTGATACCAAATTGTAGATCCCAAAACGTATCCGGATCACAGTGGTTGGTTGTTTTAGTCCAAAACACCTATTGATTAAGTGTTTGAACTATGACTAGTCAAGAAATATCAAGAATGAAGATGAAGGTGAAGCTAATGGATTGAGGAATACAACTAGTGTTGTATTGAATCCAAACAGAATGATATAACAATAAACAACCTTGGAAATCAGATCAAAGCTCAATAAGAATGTAAACAACACTTGATTCCACCAAGAGCCAAAAGCTTGAATGAGTTACAATGCTTGGGGTATTTATACTAGCATCCTGACTAACCAGCAAATTTATAAATTTGCTGGAATCTTAACTACACTAGGTCAGGAATATTACTTCTAGATAATTACAAAACAACCCCCTAAACATTCAAAAGGCATACAAACTACAACTAAACTAATCCAGTACAAGTACCAACGATCTCACATGCTCTAACACCAATTCTTTATCGAGTCGATCTTAGCGGGGTCAACGTGAATCCCGTCCTTATTGACCACATGCCCAAGGAAATGGACCTCTCGAAGCCAAAAGTCACACTTCGAGAATTTGGCGTACAATTGCTCATTGCGTAAGAGTTCGAGGATAAGGCGTAGGTGTCGTTCATGCTCTTCTTGACTTTTCGAGTAGATCAGGATGTCGTCGATAAACACAATCACGAATTTGTCGAGGTAAGGCTTGCACACCCGGTTCATGAGGTCCATAAAAACCGCAGGCGCGTTAGTCATTCCGAAAGGCATGACGAGGAACTCGTAATGACCGTAACGAGTTCTGAACGCAGTCTTGGAGATGTCTTCATTACGAACTCTCAACTGATGATAGCCTGATCGCAGGTCAATCTTAGAATAGTAGCTCGATCCTTGCAACTGATCGAATAGGTCGTCGATGCGTGGGAGAGGGTAACGATTCTTGACGGTAACTTTGTTCAGCTCACAATAGTCGATGCACATTCGGAATGTGCCATCCTTCTTCTTAACAAAGAGTACTGGTGCTCCCCAGGGCGATGAACTAGGACGGATAAACCCTTTATCCAATAGTTCCTGCAATTGCGTAGAGAGTTCCTTCAGTTCTGCAGGGGCTAGTCGATAAGGCGTACGAGCTATGGGCGCTGCTCCAGGAGCTAGCTCGATTTGGAATTCGACCTGACGGTGGGGAGGGAGTCCAGGTAGTTCCTCAGGAAATACCTCGGGGTAGTCACGTACTACTGGAAAATCTTCAATCCTCTTTTCCTTTTCGTGGGTGTCGGAGACAAGTGCTAAGATAGCGGTGTGCCCTTTTTGTAAACACTTCTGGGCTTTTAGAAGCGAGATAATGCCTGTGACTTCTCCTTCCTTGTTACCTTGAACGACGAGGGGTTTGCCAGAGCGGCGAGGAATACGAACCGCTTTCTCTTGACAGAGGATTTCAGCGCGATGTTTGGATAACCAATCCATGCCGATGACGACGTCGAAGCTTCCAAGTTTGACAGGGAAAAGGTCGATACTAAACGTTTGACCAGACAATTCTAGCTTGCAGCCGTGGATTACGTGCGAGGCCTCGATGTTTCTACCATTAGCTAACTCGACGATATGCTTAGAACTTAATAACGCAGGTGGGTGCTTAAGCTTCTTACTTATACGTAGGGATACATAACTAGCATCGGCTCCAGAATCAAATAACACAGAAACATAACGATCATCAAGTAGGAACTTACCCGCCACGACGTTGGGGTCGTTCCGTGCTTCTCCAGCTCCAATCACAAAAGCTCTTCCTCTTGCACCATTCCCCGCATTGTTGTTTTGTTCATGGTTCCCAGCTCCCTGGTTGTTGTTGCGATTCTGATTCAGTTCAGGGCAATCCTTTCGCATGTGCCCTATTGCTCCACATTTAAAACATCCGCGGTTGTTTCCCTGCTGCTGTTGCTGTTGGGGTTGTTGCTGATTCTGCCTTGCCGGGAACTGACTTCTACAATCCTTGGCTTCATGCCCCATCTTGTTGCATCGCTGGCACTGACCTTTGTTACATGCCCCATTATGGTGCCTGTTACACTTGTTGCACTTAGGGTAGCTTCCCCGGTAGCCACCCTGTTGCTGAGGGCCTTTGTTGTTCTCAGTTTTCCTTTGCTGGGCCGGGGCCTGAGTAGAGTTAGCATCCTTGCCCTGATTTCCATCCCACTTTCGTTTGCCATCACTAGAAGTTCCTTCCGCAATACTGATCCTTTTGGGCAACTTGCCCTCTTCCACAGCCTGGTTGGTGAGTCTGTGGGCAAGACGAACCACGAGTTATATGGTAGTGAGGTTGGCCGAGGTCACATGGCTCCGGATTTCTGGGACTAAGCCTTTGATGTACAATTCGATCCTTCGATACATGGGTCGGGACATGTTTGGGCAAAGTGCAGCATAGTCGTTGGACAGCTTGGTGTAGGTCTCAATCTCTGACCCAACCATCTTGAGACCATAATACTCGTCCTCGAGTTTGTGGATGTCATCCCTGTGACAATACTCTTCCTTGATCATATCCTTGAAATCTTCCCATGCAGTAGCATTAGCAGTCTCCAAACCAAGCATTTGAATTTGCGCCTTCCACCAGGAAAGCGCGCTTCCCTCAAGGGTACCAGTAGCAAACTTCACCCAATTAGCAGGGGGACATTCGCAGACAGCAAAGACAGCTTCCACCTTCTCGATCCAGTGCAGAAGCCCTATGGCACCCTCAGTGCCATTGAAAGGAAGAGGTTTGCAATCCATGAAAGTCTTGAAAGTACAAACACGTGGTTGCACAGGCGCATGCTGACCTGTTGTGAGGAGTGAAGCGAAATGGGTTCAGAGGTGAAAAGACGATGTGGCGGTAGGATCTAAACATCCTAAAACAACGAGCTTACCTCCAGGGTGACCTGCGAAAGCTGCAGCCATCGTGTTAATCAGGTTAGTGAACTGAGCCTGAGTCATGTTGACGTTTCCTCGTCCGTGTCCACTCATTGTCTTCATAGCCAGAAAACATAGTATGAGTGTGATGTCGTAATATAGCGAGAATGAGATAGAAGGGGGGAGGCGTATCTATCTAATTAGGCAAACTAGTACGTATAGCAGAGCAGAAAGCATAAGACAAACAAGCAAGTAAACATGGGTCCGAGCTATAAGGTCAGATAAGTCGAGTCTTGCACTTGGAGTGTAGTGTTGTCACGAGTCACGGGTTATAGTCTGGTTTTTCTTAAAAAGATTTTTCCCCTTTTTAAAACCAAGTTCACTATAACCAATGGCTCTGATACCAATCTGTCACACCCCCAAACTCCACCTGCGGAGTACCATCCGCTTGAGGGCGTGACTGACCAGGATCCAGCCACCAATTATACTGAATAATTGAATTAATAACCAAAGTAATACTCACTAACCATACGATTAGCAAATATCATGTTTCGAGCTTAAAGTTTTAAGTTCAAATAGTAGTAAGTAGTGGAAGCATAAGCAAAACAGTTTTAAACAAGGTTCATAGTTCATGTTTATTTAGCACCCAACACAGGGGTAGACGAACACTACACATCCCCAAGCAGCAAGCTCCTCAGTCACTGGTTACCTGCAAAGCATGTAGTAAGGTGTCAACAATAATGTTGAGCGAGTTCACTAGTTGTCCAGTTTTAATTACCAAAAACTTGTTTCACCAGTTAATTTATCCGTTTATACATGCCATGGGGAGCTACCCCAAAAGTTAGCGACTAAACTGTTTTTCCAATACCGAACACTAGGTAACCGTTGCGTTTCCGCAGGATGCCCCGATGTCAATGTTCTATCATCATTGACGGATGCCTGAGTACATTAGTTCACGACCGATCCCATACACGGGCACGGTGTGAGGCTGGTAAAACCTAAATAGCGCTATCAACTAATAACCCGTTCGCCTGGCCCCGGCGACTAATCGGTATTATGTAGTAGGGACTTGAGTGATAGAGTTTCGTTTAGTGCCGTTTGTTGCAATCCGTATAAACAGTAATTAACTAAAGGTTCCCAATAACAAGGGAAGAAAAGTAAGTTGTATCCCCCATAAGGGGATAGTGTTGTTTTTAGTTCCGTTTCCCAAACCACCGGGAATGCACGCTTTAGGTTGTGAACTCACCTTGGGTTGCTCGGTAGATTAATTACCCGGTCAATCACGTTGGTCACCATGTCCTAGCATGGTTACCAAATATAGGTCAAGTTGGGGTACAAGTAATCACATATAACCTACACATAGCTAACACATAGCATGCATACAAACATACATTGGGTTATTGGGCCGGCCCTAATATTTACACAGTCATTCAGAGTTCAGCAACACATAGTCCAGTTAAACAGGTAGCCCAATTAAACATGACGTGGCCCAATAACCATAGTGGGCAGCCCAGTCGAGACAAGACGGTCTCGACTCGAGAACACACGGTCTCGAGTCGCAACCAGGAGATCTCGTGTTATCATGTTTTGGTCTCGAGTGGTGCCAGTTAGGAGTCGCAACCTCAGAGGTCTCGAGTCCAGTCTCGAGTCGAGATCATGAAGTCTCAAGTCGAGACCTTGCTGGTCTCGAGTCCCTGAAGTTCGTCTCGAGTCATCATGAGGTGGTCTCGAGTCGCAACCAAAGGTCTCGACTCGCAACCACAGTTACGTGCACATAAACCTTCTAGAACCTGTCACATGTACTAACCAATAGAATTCTGTTTTCATGAAATTTGGTACTAACCAATAGCATTTCCAAAAACATGTTTTGTTGTCTGATTTATAACTAAAATGGATCAAACAAGGCATCTTCAAATATTTATGTCAACATTCAAATAGTTCATCCTATATTCAAATAGTTCATCGTTCACAACCATGCATTTTTGGGAGCAAAATAACTAAGATAAAAAGGTTACTATAACACTTAACATAATCCGAATGGTTCTAATCCTCTTTTTACCAAACCGTTCATATATAAATCATGAAGAAACATGGTTAATCAAGTAAAACATGCTACTCATATCATCAAGAAAGGACCTTATCTAATCATCATACATAAACAACAACTTTTAAATATCCAACCAAAGGAGATACTAACCGGCTAGGCTCAAGGTGTGATAATATGATGAATAAGCTTCCAAGTAAGATCCGAAGCTTGAACCGGAAGTCCTTGCTATTACCGGTTTTGATCCGAGAGAGGAAGGAGAGTGGAGGTGATGCTTTAGGGTTTAAGGTTTTCTAGAGAGAGAGAGAGGGAGGATGAAGAGAGAGAGAGAGAGTGAAAGAATGATTGTTGATCAAGAGGGATAAGTTGGTTTAGAGCAAGGGTTTTATAACCCGTTTGAGGGCCATGCACCCTATGGGTTTTTCAAGTGGGTTGCGGCCCCAACCGGCCCACTTGTTCACTGTTCACTCGAGACCGGGCGGTCTCGAGTCGGGTCCTTGGGGTCTCGGCTCACTAGCAATATTC